>NC_056751.1:771521969-771554469 GCF_019279795.1 Protopterus annectens
CATGACCCTGTTGTATTTAATCAGTGTAAGGGGCAACGTTTTTTATCTGGAGAAGTTTGAGTTCCTATACCAAATGAAAAGCACTCCATGTTCATTGCTTTTTAACAAATAAACCTGTGGACAGAACAGAGGACTGGTTCTTCAGTTGCTGTTGTTATTCTTCATATTTTGGTGGTAGTATTTGTGGATTTACTTGCTATGGCTAGAAGTGCCAGACAGTAGGCTCTGGGCACTACCAACTGCTGTATTTTCTCACCATCTAGCCGTACCTCAGGGGTCCACTCTCTATACAGTAACCCTTTGTCCCAGTATACAGATTCCCCCCTTCCCTTGAGAATTAGGTGCCTCACTAGCTACCTCCCTCAGGCCTTGTAATGTAGGGTCTGAAAGCTGAGCCTGTCTCAACTCTCTCTTTGTAATCCTTCCCAGCTCCCCTTCCACAGGAAGTCTGGTATCCCCTGACAGCGGTGCATCACTGTCAGCCTGGGTACTACTACTCACTGCTCCCCTTGCAGTCACTTGGCCAAGGGAACATCAGTACCCACAAGCAGTTATGGTTGACCTTCAGTTTCACTACTACAGGGTAACTCCCTCCCTGAAGTAACCACCTCACCAGTCCTGGCTGCATGTATGCAGCCTGACTGGGTCTCCTTCAGTCAGCCAGACCCACATGTTTGTCTCCACACCTGACTGCATGTAACTGCATGCACACAGGGTACTGCATTATAAAAATCATTCCCTATCAGGAGATCTGCAGGGATATCCTCAAACACACCTACTTGCTTGCTTCCTTTTCCACCATCCCAATCAAGGTGAACCCTAGCCAAACATGTTTGGAATGGGTTGCCCCCTAAAACTCTGACTGGAGTAGACTGCCCAAGCATGTACTGCTCCTCTGTAACAATTTCAGACTTTACAATGGTTAGGTCACAAGCTGTGTCTCTCTTAGCCATGGCCTCTTTCCCATTCACTAAGATGGGATATAACCTCTCATGGTAGTTTGGTACCCTTATTGTCTCCAGACAACCTGCTGTGCTGGCATTTTGTCATTCCCACTTACTGGCTCTCTCAGCTTTTGCTCCCCATCTTGCCTCTGTGGACATCTATATTCTACATGGCCCCACTGGTTGTATTTAAAACATTTAACCCTTGGTCCAGGATATGTGCCTGGACTAGTGGCTTCCCTCACTACTGGCGGACTCTGTTGGGGCAGTCTGGGCTGCCCACCATGGGTTCCCTTAGACCCATGAGCAGTACTGGGTGTCCCTCTTCTGTGCAGGTGTGCCCTGCTTGCTGGGTATATCTCTCTCTTCTTCCCCAATGCATCTGCAGTAGGGCATTGTCTATCAGCTAACCAGATTCTCATGTCCTCAGGCAAAGTGCCAAAGCCTTGTTTCCTCACCAAAAGGTCTGCCAGCCCTTCAAAAGTGGTGACCTGAAATCCACTCACCCACCTGTGAAAATAAGTGCTTAGGTCAGCAATATATTCACACACACTTTCATCTGGCTTGCATCTATGCTCATGAAACTTTTTTCTATAAGCTTCAGGTGTTAACTTAAAACATTCTAAAATAATTCTTTACAACATTATAATTTAAACAGTCAGTATCAGACAGTTTAGAAATTACAGTTACAGCTTTAGCATGGAGTAAGGGGGTCAGGAACCGAACCCAGAGCCCTTGGTCATCATTACACTGTTTACATACCCTGTCAAACATATGAATGAAACTATTAAAATGATCCCCCTCTGTAAAATTTGGAAGTAATTTACTGACCTGTGTTGCTTCTGGGGTTCAGTTACTCCCTTCCCCTTTACGTCCATGACCCTGGTGAAGAGTCGGCATCTCCTTTTCATGTTGCCTCTGCCTCTCCTTCTCCTCAGCTTCCTGGCATCGCAGTTTTTCATTTTCCTCTGTCTCTAGATGCCTCAGTCTCTCTGCTGCCTCTATTTCCAAATGCTTGGCCTCCAGCTCAAGTCTTTAACTCCAGATGGATTTTTAAGTCCTCTGTGGAAAGGTTGAGCTGTCCATTTTCTGAGAGTTGTACATCTCCACAGCCAGTCTGATTGTCCGCCTGGCTGCTATTCTGTGATGCAGCTGTGACTATAGCTGCAATCATGTCTGCTTTATTCAGGTTGGCATGCACCAGTCCTTTAGTCAGGTTGGTATGCACCAGTCCTTTAGTCAGGTTGGTATGCACCAGTCCTTTAGTCAGGTTGGTATGCACCAGTCCTTTAGTCAGGTTGGTATGCACCAGTCCTTTAGTCAGGTTGGTATGCACCAGTCCTTTAGCCTGGCACATCACAGCTAACTATTTCCTTGTCAGTTTGCCATACTCCTCTGCTGACATGCTTGCTTGCTCTCCCTGACTAACTAAACTAACAAAAAAAAAAAAAAAAAATTGTGATATGAACTTTGAATGTTTGCTGTGTGGCTGAATGAGAGTACATACACCTTCAGTGACCACTGTACACAAGCTACAGGAATTCAATATCCACACCACTACAAGCCAATGTGATGTGGCTAACTCACCACTGCCAAACGATTAATACATGATGCCCCTGCACTGGCCCAGTAATCAAGGAGCCTCAATCATCACCACTGGGAACAGTGATGGATGTTCAGAATGGGAGGATGACAAGTACACACACAGTAAAGTACAATTTCCCTTAAGAGCACACAGAGATCACAGTCAGTCTGGGGCTGGTTTCTCCCTCTTTCTCCAGATCCCCAATAAGACTCCCCACTGGCACAGCTATAGGATTAAGATCTCAACTGAGGGGTCAAGCCAAGACCTCCAGCACCTTCTTTGTCTAACCAGTGCTTCTTGTTCCTGCCCAAGTAGCAAACACACACACACACACACACACACACACACACACACACACACACACACACACACAGTTTGAGATGTGATTTATATACAAACGCATACACACACCTGGGGAAGGCTGGCACAGGTTTACTAGCTATGCCCTCTTCTGCCCAGACTATAAGGTAGTTATCATTGCCACCAACTCCTACTTACAGCTACTTAAGGTCCTTACAAAGGGTGATCAATCCTACTGTGTAATGTTACTATTATCCAAATGGTGAGTGTGACTAAGAGCAAGGCTATTGGAGTGGCCTGTACAGTGTCACCAAATACATATGCAAGTACTCTAAGAGCTTAAATATCTCTGAACAAACCAGCGACAATTAAAAGGTTTAAATATATTTAGTAATAAATAATAAAATAATAAAACAACACTGAATAACAAACATAGTCACTTCAGAGTTCAGAATCACAGGAAATATTTTAAAACAACATTGCAGGACAGTCTAAAATAAATACAGAAATCATCTAAAGTAATCTTTACTATATTTCTAACTATATCTAAAATAAATTACTGTACCCTAGTTACTTACTATTAGCAAGGCAAGTACAGATGATGGTGATGCTGGATGTTTCTAGGTCCAAGACAAGATACAAAATGCACAGTCTTTCTCCGAGAGAGTTCTTAAATTACTGCCAAGCATTACTGCTGGGTCAACTTGGATGACATCACTCATTGCCTCCTACCTTCAGTTCCCAGGCTAACAGATGCTAACAGAATTTTAACATCTCTGTGTGAGAAGTACATATTTCTCAGAAATGTAGCTGCTAGGAAGTCCTAAAGCAGTATGACACTTTACATTTTAAACCTAGTAATTACTTTTCTCAAGGACAATAGAAAAACTTCTAGCTCTAGACATCCTGTCTTCTTGCTGCATTAACTAATGTTTATAGCACATTGTAAAACACTTAATTTCAACTTATTTTCTTGAAGTTTTGTAAGTTAATCTTCTATGTTCCACCAGGGTATTCTGTGCTTACATTCTTGAAGCTCACTACATAGCATGCAGTTCTGTATAAATCATATCAATATTCACAAATGACATAGAATTATTTACAAAATTCCAGCTAGCTGGGCTGGCAGCATCACAACTTCTACTAACAAAAGAAAAACTTCTTAAATCAAACAAAACTCCTCATGGCAAAGACCACTTTAAAACTATCAGGTGTAGCAGCTGTCTTCCTACTCTCCAGGACTTAATCTGGTATTGCTGGGGCTGATCATGGATCCTAAGGGCATATGGGGGCTCAGCCATCTGTGCTTCCATCTCAGGGTTTTTTTATGCCCTACCCACTTCCCTATCCCCACCCCCATACTTGTTGAGTCATCTGTGAGCAATCCTCCTGTTAGGGATCATCATTGACAAGTACCCTATCACATAGGATGGGCAAATCCATCTTTCCCTGCTGCTCTGTTATTCATCAGAGCTGGTAATCAAACCCAGGTCTCCTGGGCCATATTCAGGGTTTTATCCCTCTATGCCACCACAGCAGCCAGCCATAAACTTAAATTATCCTCTGAAACAAGAGATAATCATAAGTCATCTTTCTTTAGTTATATTAGAAATCTAAGACACAACACCCACCAATGTTTGTAACTAATCCATAATAGCAAAACCAATGCTGACCTATCTGATATACCAAATATACAAAAGAAAAATTTACTGCAATCCTTACCTCAGAGACAATTACCTTTTCTCTGCAAATTCATGTATCTCTCATACCTCCAGACATCACAAATGAACATGTGCTAAAGGTATTTTCTAAGACCAAAAATACTGTTATACATGAGATGGGTAGGTGTAATGGTTAAGGTCTTCACCTCCCATGCACAAGGTACAAGGTTCCATTCTGACCTCTGACCAATGCCTGTTTGGAGTTTGCACGTTTTCCCTGTGTCTCTGTGGGGTTTCTCCCACATCAGAAAAACATGTTGAGTGTTTCCATCTCAAACTCACCAATGAATGGAGCTGTGGGCAGCAGCACAGACTCTATATGGTGCCCTATAGGGGAAAAAGTTATATAGACCAATCCACTTTGGGCATCTACTGTGATGCAAAGTATCCTCTAGATAAGAAAAGTGGATCATAGACTGCATGCCATGACAGGGTTAGCCACTTGATGGTGTAAAATATGGCTCTAGGTGATTTGGTCATGTTGACTAATGTTGCCAAACTGGTTATGGGTATTTGTCAGTAATACGTGGGTTGAGGACTTGGCCTACTCCAACCTATGCCAAGGACTCATGCTAATCGTGGGGGGGGGTGTATGTGCTTCTATTGGCCAGTGTGTGCCCGCCATAAAACTCAGCAGCCCTGGGTCAGTAAGCTAATGGCCGGCCGTTGTCCAGTTACCCAGCATGAGTTAATCTGGGATAGCTCTGTTGAGCAAAACCTGGACATAAAAAAAAATCAAACTGCCAAATATGAACTAAGATTTGCTGCATGCAATGTAGATTCACTGAAAGGATGGATCTTTGAAGTGGATGACATGATGGCATGGAGGAGGCTGGATATCCTATTTATTTGAAAGGGCAGGCCAGCAAAGCCACTTGGCTTGGAATCCAGACTCTATGACTCAGGAGGAAGACAGACTAGAAATGGTGTAGGAATTGTGGTGAGAGTTATCCCACTTCACAAAAGGGGAGCCACCACTGATCCCGGGAACTATCAACCTATTAGCCTGATGAGCCTGGTCTGTAAGGCTATGGAATGTATCATCATGGAACTCATAAACAAAGACATTGGTAGCATCCAAACTCTGGATCCCACCCAGTTCGAGTTTGTGAAAGGCAGAGCATGCCTCCTGAACCTGATCGACTTCTTTGAGGCAGTCACCACAGCTATGGATGAGGGTAAGGTGGTTCACACTGCCTATTTTGACCTCGCCAAGGCTTTCAACACCCTCCCCCATTCTGGAATTATAGCTAAACTCACTAAACTAGGTATAAATCCCTATGTCACAAGATGGTTTGCCAACTGGCTCACTGACAGAACCCACACTGTAAAAGTTGCAGACTCCAAATCTGACCTCAAAGCAGTGACAAG
Organism: Protopterus annectens; assembly: GCF_019279795.1. Classification (NCBI taxonomy): domain Eukaryota; kingdom Metazoa; phylum Chordata; order Ceratodontiformes; family Protopteridae; genus Protopterus; species Protopterus annectens. The sequence continues at coordinate 771,527,891 of NC_056751.1, forward strand.
TGGAGTACCACAGGGTTCCATCCTGGGACCCCTCCTGTTTGGTATCTATTTCTCTGAAGTACAGGCTAACACAGAAGGCCTCTGGCTAACAAAGTTCACAGATGACTGCAAACTAGGAGCCATAGTCACATCCCCAAATGATGTGGACATCCTACAGAAGGGCCTCACTGAGACAGATGCCTGGTGTCAGAGCCATGGTCTCAAGCTCAATACCAAAACGTGCAGTGTCATCCCCTTTGGTAAAAACTCTGTACCCATGAAGTGCCACATAGGCAGCAATCTACTTAACACTGAATGCCTGATAAGAGACCTTGGGACCCAGTTGGACAGTAGTCTCTCCTTTGATAGTCACATCGCCACAGTAGTCAAGAAATCCTTCTATGTGGCACACCTCATCATAAAAGGGTTCTCATCAAGGAAAAAAGAGGTCATTGTTCCCCTCTACTCATCACTCATTAGACCCATTATAGAGTACAACGCCCCTTTTGGAATGTACCTCACAAGACATCTGCAGCAGCTGGAAAGGCCACAGAAGTACCTCACAAAGAGGATTACTGGCCTCAAACAAATGCCCTACACTGACCACCTCAAAAAACTTCAGCTTTACTCCGTAGCATATCGCCTACTCCGAGCTGATCTCTGCCTAACATATAAAGCTATGTCAAACCCAGAGCTGTTGGACATGCTACACCTAAAGAAATCCCAATCCCTCAGAGCCACACGCTCTAGGGACCTAAACCTTGTCACCACAATAAACAGGACACGCTGGAGGGATAGATTCCTGTCCGAGAGAGTTCCTATGCTCTGGAACAAGCTACCCATCTATGTCAAGCAAAGTTCTTCATTAGCATTTTTCAAGAAAAATCTTGATGAGTGGATGGGAAATAGGAAATACACCCTGGGGAATCACTTCTGTGTCTCTGCTCGACAGTGGCACAGGAAAATAACTTTCTTGGGTGGCGTAAGCTATGGAACCATGCTGTATAGTCTTACGTAGGTCCTTGGGCCGATAGCATAGTACCTACCTATGAACCTATGAACATATGAAAGAGAGGCTTCAGAAGGCTGTGAGGGATATTATCAAAATTAGTGACAGAGTTATGACACTCAGACTCCCGTGTAATGATAGAGTGATTCCTAATCTCAGACTATGCCCCACGCGTTTAGATTGCAGTAGTAGGACCTACTAGATAAAGCAATACAAGATGAACTGGTGTTGATAATGGGTGACTTGAATCCACATAGTGGTACATACAGGATAGGATATGAGGACTGCCTGGGTCCACATAACAGTGGCCAACACATGGTTCAGAAAGAAAGACTGTCACAAGATCACATACAAGTGGCCAAAATGCAACTCAAATAGCCTTCCTCCTAGTAAGGAAAGGGCACTGGGGTAGAATCAGTGATTGCAAAGTCATCCCCAGTGAAACAGCCCACAGCATAAACCACTGGTTTCCACAATCAGCTCCATGCAGAGGTAAGAGAATGTTGTAAGGTCAACAAAGACCAGGCTAAAGACCTGGAAGTTGACTTCAGAGATAGCACAACTGTTCAAGTAATTACTCAGGGCTCTAACACCCAAGAAAGGAAGAGGAAATAGGTGGAGTTGAAGAAGAAACAGCGCCTAAAAACAGCATGTGTGAGGACTACAGAACAGATATGTGGCCGAGCCATGTATGAAAATAAGGTTCATAAGAAAAGCTGGTGGTGGAATGCGGAAGTCCAGGAAGTGATCAAAAGAAAGAAGGAATGCAAGAAAAAGTGGGCTATAGAAAATACAGACCAGGCAAGGAAGGAATACTGGTTGGCTAGCAAAGAAGTAAAGAAAGTAGTTGCAGTAGCCAAAGATTGGGCATCAGAGGCACTCTATCAGCTTCAGGAAAGTGACTCAATCGGGGGCACAAAGACACTATATCAGGTTCCAAGGCAAAGACAGAAAGATAAAGAAGATAGTCAGACACCCTTCGTAAGGTATGCCAGCAACAATCTGCTCATCAGTTCACAGGACATCAAAGGCAGATGGAAGGAGTATTTCCAGAAGCTTCTGAATGAAGAAAGCCCCACAGACACTGTACTGCCCCAGACACAGCCTATGATGAGAGAAGAAGAGGAGCCCACCCTAGAAGAAGTAAGAACAGCACTGAGGAAGATGAAGTCAGGGAAAGCAACAGGCTCAGATGAGTTGACAGCAGATATGATAAAGATGCTGGTTGAGACAGGGGAGAAAGGGTACTCATAGCAGGGTAGAGAGAAAGGGATATCCTAGATAACTAGAGAATATGCATATTCATGCCAATGTACAAGAACAAAGGGGACATCAACATCTGCGAGCAGTACAGAGGTATCAAACTCCTGTCACATTGCATGAAAGATTTGGAGATGGTAGAGTATTAGAAAGCAAGATGGGAGATGAGCAGCTCAGATTCAGATCAGGATGCAGCACAACTGACTTATGTTTGCAGTGAGACAGGTAGCTCAGGAGAAGCTAGAGATGAGGAAAGAGTCCACCCGGCTATTCCTATGTTTGGAGAAAGCATATGACAAAGTCCCAAGAAAGCTGATTTGGGCAGTACTGTGGTAGTTTGAAATCCCAGAAATATTGGTAGAATTAGTGCAGGCTATGTACAAGGACCCAATGACTCAAGTACGAACAGTGTTCAGTCTCACAGATAGGTTCCCGGTGACAGTGGGTTTGCACCAGGTTTCAGCTCTGAGCCCACTGCTGTTCATACTGGTGATGGACTACATCAGCAAAGAGGTTGGAGGGAAGAGATCAACAAAGTTGTATGCAGATGATGTGGCAGTACAGGGAGACTCTGAACAAGACCTTCACAAAGGATAGGGGAATGGTAGTTACTCTGTAAGTATGAAGGCAACTAGTGGTGTGGTGTCCCCAGAGCCTATTTTATGGGACCCTTCCTTTTCTGCATTTCCTTCTTGAACATTCTGACAAGAAATCAAAACCTTTAAGTAACTAAGTTTGCAAATGACTCTAAACTGGCCATTATTGTCAAAACCCCCTTCAATAACATCTCATTATATCAGGAACTTATCCTTTTAAACACAAGTGGTGGACTGAAAAAAAATGTAAAGAAGTGTGGTATTGTCAACCAAAGCCAAATTGTGGTGTGTAATCCAGTCCACAAATGACACGTTCTTCATAAACACAACAAAACCATTTTATTTGATATCAAAATTTAAAGCTAAAAATATGCACCATATAAAATATAAAATTTACAAATCAATGGTAAGCGCTTTTCATTCCTTCTCACAAATTACAAGAAACTTCACGAGCGAAATCACAGCCTCATTTTATTCATGATTTTATAAGGTAAGAGAATGTAACTACATCATTAACAGAAAATTAGTTTAAGTGAAACTGATTGGTTCTTCTTGGAAGCGTGATTTTCTGTTAATGATTTTATATTTTATATGGTACAATACTGAAGGCACATGGAATGAAACTAAGTATAGATAGGACACTGGTAATGGCAGCAAATTGGGGAAAGCAGAAGAAGCTGAGAACTGATATAGAAGGGAAGAAAGTGGAACAGGGTATCATGTTCAGGTACTTCAGAGAGGTGGTTTGGGGCAAAGGGACGTCCAAATGAGGAGTTCAAAGCTAGAATAATCTGCTGGAGAGACGGGTATGCATCCCAGAGACTACCTCGTCTACGGAACAGGCTCCCCATCCATGTGAAGCAGGGTTCCTCCCTAACCCAATTCAAGTGCAACTTGGAGAATTGGATGGGAAACCAGAAATTCATCCCTGGTTTGGCATCTATGTCTCTAATGGACACAGGTAACCTGTAAATGGTTCCTCTCCCAAGCCCCTGCTTACATTTATCAAGGGTATCAGAACTTGTCGGAGATTTAGGATGCATGGCTGGGCTTAAAAAGCTTCTTGTAGTTATTAGCCTAGTAAACACCGATGAACCTGTGAATCAGAGGGGCTGCAGCCAACTGGCATAGAGTGTCAGTTGTAGTGTATGACAGAAGAATGCCAAAGAGGCTGAAAAGCAAGCTGGACAAAACAGTGGTGTGACCAGTATTACTATATGGTGCAGAAACCTGGGCAGTAAAGGCAGAGCAGTTGAGACAGCTGGAGGTGATGGGAATAAAGTACTTGAGATGGATGGTAGGATGCACATTGTGGGACAGATGATGAAATTAGAGCAAAACAGCAGAACCCAAAGTAGCTCCAACTGCAGAAAAGATTAAAGAGAACAGATTATGGTGGTTCAGCCACATGTTCAGAAAAGTGGAGGACAATCTGGTGAACAAGATTTGGGACAGACAGGAAGAAGGTAAGAGGAAACAAGGGCATCCAGCAAAGAGGTAGATGGATTGTGTGAAAGAAGATCTGCGACAGTCAGGCATGAGTGTCGAAGAAGACAGGAGTGTCAACTGAATCAAGAGAGATGGCAGCAGTTAACGCGATACCCCGACCCCACGTAGAAAATGGGAAAAGGGGGGCTGATGATGACAGGGGTGTAGATAAGTTACCTGAATGCTATATAAACATTTCTAAGCATGTTCTTGTTGAATTTCTTAATTTATTTTAGTTATTTATTTATTTATTGTCATTTGTTAACTGGGTTGGTCCAACTGAGCCAAAGGCTTAGTTTCAGTGGAGACCCAAGGAGAAAAGCTCCAATTACAATTACAGACATTCCAAGAAAACAGTAATTAATACAAAGACTAATAATTACAATAGTAATAGTAACAAGAAACGTTTACATAAAATTAAATCAGCAAAGATAAAATATTTATATATACATTTCAAAAAATCCAATACAATAGTGGCAGGATAATCCCTGAGTAGGAATATTTACAAGAACCTGATTGTAGATATACTGTAAATTGGATGTTAGAAGAGCAAGAAAGAAATGCAGATAAAAAGAGAGAAAACTTAAAGTAAGCAAAAATAGCATTTAGGAAGAAATCAGTTAGAGATCAGGTTGGAGGCTGGCAAGGGCAGGACCAGGTCTTAAGAAGGTAGTGTTTGAGTTGTAGTTTAAAATGGAACTTACAGGGGATACTTCTTATTTTAAGTGGAAGGGAGTTCCAGGTGTGGGCTACAGAGTATTTATATAGGGACTTACCGATATTTTTTGATGGTTTGTAAATGACAAGAAGATGTTTGTCAGATGTACGAAGTTGACGTTCGGGGTTATATAGAGATACAACATTAGAGATGGATGAACAGGAAGTGGGATTATAAAGAACTGAGTGTGTAATATGCAGTTGAGAAAGAAACAATTGTTCAGGGAATTCAGGCCATTGTAATGATTTAAGGGCGAGGCAGTGGTGGGATTTGTAAGGGAGATTAGAGGCAAATCTAGCTGTTTTATTGTATGTTTGCTCCAGTTTAGCGAGAAGTGAAGACTGAAGGTTAGTAAAAACTGGAGCTGCATACAAAAGACAAGGTAATAGGAGATACTGGGCCAGGGAGGGTTTGGAGGAGGGTGAAAGCAGTCTGTGGTTACGGTACAGGAGACCAACTTTCTGGTGTTTTTTTATGCAATGATGGATACGTATGTCGAATTTTAATTTGTCAATTATAACACCAAGTAATTTAGGATGGAGTTCTGGTCTGATAGTGGTATTGTTGGGGGAGGTAATAGAGAAAGTGGATTTGTGTGTTGCCAGTGTTTTAGGAAGGAAAAGTAGAAGTTTCATTTTTTTTGGATTTAGATTATCTGAGAGCCGGGTTTCGAGGGATGTAACGTGTCTTCGGTAAGAGCAGGGAGTAGTCGTAGCAGGTAGTACATACTTGGAGAAGAATAAGAATAAGTATTGAGAGGGGGGACTGAAGGCTATGACTCCATGGAGAGGGGTAAATACCTTCACATAAAACAGATAAGTTAAGCAAAATGTATCAACAGTGAAATGGATGAAAGGGTGGGGGTGGGCTAAGAGGATGAAGGTTTGCAGCTGTCGCCCCTGGGGTATGCACTCTAACTGACTCTAACAGATTTTAACAAGGCATAACAGCAGTCACAAAAGCAGGCACCTACACTATACATAAGTGGCAACAGTAGGGTTCCTGGAGTTAAAGCTAGAGCTGCAGTCTATTTTTTGACAATTGCTGGTTAGAGTTTCCTTTGCTTTTTGCTGCAGTGAGAGGAGTCCTTGCTTGCACAAGTGGGGGGGGCAAAATGACCAGGTGCTCAGTGGGTACTAAACATAAGTGGCAACAGTAAGCTTCCCAGAGTTAAAGCTGGGGCTGCAGTCTATTTTTTTGATGATTGCTGGTTAGAGTTTCTTTTGCTTTTAGCTGCAGTGAGTGGACTCCTTGCTTGCACAAGTGGGGGGGGGGTGCTGTGGGCAGTGAGTTCTGGGATGCTGTGGGCAATGGTAATAAGGGTCGCATCATCAGCATATTGTAAGAGTGGGGAGAGGTTGGTAGCAGAGGATAAACTGTTAGTAAAAATATTGAACAAGAGAAGACCCAATATAGAGCCTTGGGCGACACCGGTGTTAACAGAAAGAAATGGGGAGGTGACAGTTTTCCAGCATATAGATTGTTTTTATTAGATAAGAAGCTAGAAAACCAGTTTAAACAGGGAGTGGAGAGATGAAAGTCATAGAATTTAATTATCAGTTTAGATTGAGAGACAGTATCAAACACTTTGGAGAGGTTGAGGAATAAACAGGAAACTAGTAGGCTGTTGTCACAGGCTTCTGCTACTGTTTGAAAGAATGAAAGTGGAGCTGTTGATGTACTGTGCTGATATCTGAAGTTGTGTTGGGTGGGAGTAAGAAAGTTATTATCTAGCAGGTGTTTAAGTAGCTGTGTGTGGACACACCTTTCTAGAATTTTTGGAAAGGGGGATAGTATAGCAATAAGACGAGGATGGATAGTATAGCAATGGGACGATAGTTGGATGGGTCAGTGGAGCTTCCTCCTTTGTGAAGAGGGATTGCGTAGAAGAATTTCCATACATCTGGGACAAGAGATTCAGTAACAGAATGATTAATAAGGATAGAGACAGGGTAAGCAATAGCACTGGCAGCAATTTTAAGAAAGTAGGAAGGCAGATTGTCAACAGAGGGAGAGCAGGGCTTAAGTTTATTTAGTTGGGATTTGATGAAGGCAATGGGAACTGGTTGTAGGAAGAATGTATTGGAGGAAGGAGGATTGAAATGTAAAGGTAGAGAGGAGACAGTAGAGCTATTTGGAGTTAGTTTTTGGATTGTTTCAATAAAGTAATTATTTAAAAGTACAGCCGTCTCTGAGGCAGTATTGAGAGGAAATGGGTTGGGGGTGAAGGATTTTATTTATGGTAGACCAAAAATTTTTAAGGTTGTTATGTGGGCTACTTTGGTTGGAGGCAAAGAAAGTTTTTTGTCTCTAATAACTCATTTTTAACACCTGTTTCTAAGTTCTTTGTAGCTTTGCATTAAGGGAGGAGTTTTATTTCTGGCCCATGTTTTCCAGGCAGCATCCCTCTGATGCATGATAGAGTGTGTTTGCTTAGTTAACCAGGGATCACATTTTGATTTTACCCTGATTTTCCTGGAAGTTGCCATGGAGTTTAGTAAATCTAGAAACAGAATATTTAAAGAGGTTACATCATCATTAAGGGGGAGGTTTCTAAGAAAGGACCAGTTTATGTTGGACAAAGTGGAGATGAAATTGTCTGGATTGAAGTGAGTCAGATCACAACATTCTCTGTAAAGGTGTTCTTTTAGAGGGTGTTGGAATTATCTATGGATATAAATAGGGGAATGGTCACTTAGAGAGTTAGGGAGAATGCCAGGGTAATGGTAGAGACAAGGTCAGAAATAAGGATACAGTCTATTATAGATCCTGAAGTAGACCTTCTGTTGGACCTGGTAGGGGAAGATTTTAGTTGGTGAAAGCCATACAGATCGAGACTATGAGTAGGAGATGAGGAAAAAAGATTGGTCCACTCTATATTTACATTGCCAATTATAATGGTTTCATAAGGAATGTTTAGGGTGAGCCAGGAGAGAAAGTTTTCAAGAGTAGGGGTGTAGTTGCCTGAGGGTATATACATGGATACAATGGAAAATTGTTATGGGAGTTTAGATGGCAGCTAACAATGAGGATTTCTGCAGGAGCAAAGCTGGGTAAGGAAGTTGAGCGTGGAGAGATATTAAGTTGGTCATAGTATAGGATAGCAACACCTCCACCTCTTTTATTTGCTCTGTTTGCATGGAAGATATTGTAGCCTGGGGGACATATTTCTGAGTTAGAGATGTGAGGTTTTAACCAGGTTTCTGAGAGGGTTAAGATGTGGGGGAGTTGAGGTCAATCCATGAGTGCACATCTGTAGTTTTGTTAACAATGCTTTGCATATTTAGAGAGAAAATAGTTAGGGATTTAGGAGATGGACTGTGGATATGGGGCATTGTCGAGGGGTTTGAGGTGGGTGTGTTTGCTTGTAAGAGGTGCTGATGGGTGGTCCAGGATTGGGGTGGATGTCACCATCCAGAAGTAGTGTATCAACAAAATCAGTCAATAAGGAGAGTTGGTCAAGTGTACCCGGAGTTATGGGTTTTGTAAATGTGGAATGAGAAACATTAGGATAAGTCTTAATTGAATAGTTGGTGGTAGGACAGATAGAAAATAGGTGAGGAGAAATTAGAAGTGTGTGAGGGTAGTTATGTGGGTGATGGTTGTTTGAAAGAGTTGGTGTTGATGCTATATAATGCAGAGGTATATGGTATGAAGTAGATAATGCTAGTAGGAGGAGAAAGGGGATAAGAAGGTGGTGAGGTGACATAGTAGGAAAGAGTTGGGTGAATGTTAATAAGAGCAGTAAGGTGTAGGACGTTTAAAGAGAAATAGGTGATTGACAGAGAAGGGGAATAAGGCAGATTTGATTGGAGGAGGTTAGGGGAGGGCATATGAAAAGAAGTATGGTAGGAGGGGATTAAGATATACGGGAGGTGGCGAGAAAAACAGAATTGGAAGGGTGAGGGGATTGGACAGACATGAAGGGGGTGGAGAATAAAGAAGTATAAAGGTAATGAAAGTGGGGGTGGGTGGGAATGGGGGTAGGGTAGAGGAGTGGAGTGAGCCTGAGCATAGTGAGGGCAAATGGAGCAGGTTAATTTGGCAAGGATAAAGCACAAGAGGAAGGGGAAAAACAATCAGTAAGGTAAGCTGAGTCAGCAGGTAACTCAGGGGAGTCCTATGCTGGATAAAAAGGGAGAGAAAAGCAGGTAGTCCATAATTAGAGAAGAATAAGAATTGAGAGGGGGGACTAAAGGCTATGACTCTATTCACAGGGGATAACTACCTTAACATAAAACAGATAAGTTAAGCAAAATATATCAACAGTTAAATGGATGAAAGGGGTGAGTGTGAGCTAAGAAAAAGAAGGTTTGTAGCTGTCATCCCTGAAGCATGCACTCTAGCTGACTGTAACAGATTTTGACAAGGCATAACAGCAGTCACAAAAGCAGGCACCTACACTATACATAAGTGGCAGCAGTAAGGTTCCTGGAGTTAAAGCTAGAGCTGCAGTCTATTTTTTGATGAATGCTGGTTAGAGTTTCCTTTGCCTTTAGCTGGAATGAGAGGAGTCCTTGCTCGCACAAGTGAGGAGGGGACATGAAATGACCAGATGCTTAGTGGCTACTACACATAAGTGGCAACAGTTAGGTTCCTGGAGGTAAAGCTGGGACTGCAGTTTATTTTTTGATGATTGCTGGTTAGAGTTTCTGTTGCTTTTAGCTGCAGTGAGTGGATTCCTTGCTTGCACAAGTGGGGTGGGGGGGGAGACCCAAAGCAACCAGGTGGTCAGTGGCTTAGAGATGCTACACCTGGAGGGCCTTCAACTGCTTTCAGCTCCTTCATAAACTGTTTAACATAAACTTTCAAACAGGGTATGTACCTGAAGTATGGCACACTGCTGTGGTGATGAACTAGATCCCATTAACTTGGCTGGTCTGATTTGTAAAGCCACAAAATACATCATAACTGACCTCGATAGCTGCAATATCCAAAACCATGTTAGGCTAGACCAACATCACTTTGGCTTTGTCACAGGAAGATCCTATTTACTTAACTTACTCAATGTCTTTTGGATCATCACTTAGGCTATAGATAGTGGTCATTCTGTCCATGCAGTTTATCTAGATATGTCTGGCCAAAGCACTTGCCACTAGTTCATATGCTGGCAAAATTAATAAGCCAAATACCTTAAATATTAGTCCTTATATTGCAAGGATAATAGCAAACTCGCTGAAAGACAGAATCTATATTGTCAGAGTGGCTGTTAGTTACTCTGTAAGTATGATGGTAACTAGTGGAGTGGTGTCCCCCCAGAGTCTATTTTATGGGACCCTTCCTTTTCTGCATTTACTTCTTGGTCCTTCTGACAAGAAATCAAAACCTTTAAGTAACTAAGTTTTCACATGACTCTAAACTGGCCATTATTGTCAAAATCCCCTTCAATAACATTCCATTATATCAGGAACTTACCCTTTTAAACACAAGTGGTGGACTGAAAAACAATGCAAAGAAGTGTAGTATTGCCAACCAAAGCCAAATTGTGGTGTGTAATCCAGTCCACAAAGGACCCATTCTTCCTAAACACAACAAAACCATTTTATTTGATATCAAAACTTAAAGCTAAAATTTACAAATCAATGGTAAGCACTTTCATTCCTTCTCACAAATTACAAGAACCTTCATCAGACAAATCATAGCTTTGTTTTATTCATGATTTTATAAGGTAATAAGAGAATGTAACTACATCATTAACAGAAAATCAGTTTAAATGAAACTGATTGGTTCTTCTTGGGGCCTGTGAGTTTCTGTTAATGATTTTATATTTTATACAGTGCCTATTTTTAGCTTTAAGTTTTGATATCAAATAAAATGGTTTTGTTGTGTTTACAAACAACAGGTCATTTGTGGACTTGATTACATGCCACAGTTTGGCTTTGGTTGTATTTTAGAGTTTATCGGAGTTTTTAAGTGTAATATTGTTTCATTTGGGAAACACCTTTTTCCATCAAAACACAAAATGATAATGTAGTTAGGAATCTGGGAACCTGAGTCGATAATTCCCTCTTATTTGACCATCATGTAACAAGAGTAGTTAGAAAATCATTCTTATCCAGCATAACTAATATCTAAATGCATGTCATACAGGATAAAAAGAGGCTTGTGCAATGTCCTAATTAGATGTATTACTTTGTAAAATACCCCTTTTGAGATGTACCTATCTAGACATATTAGGAGCTGGAAAGGCCATAGAGGTTTCCAACCAAGAACATTGTTGGTATAAAGATCCTTAGCTACCAGGCTCAAATTGCAGTCCTTTTACTGTGTTTCTTATAGGCTCATATGGGGAGATCTACACCTTGCATTCTGAGCTATAAGGGACCCCCATCCTCCACGATCTTCTGCAGCTTAGCAAACATAATTCCAAGTACCAGAACAAGAGACCTAAACCTCCATCAACCTTCAAATAAAATTTAAGAGGAGGACAAATGTATTACCTAATGCCTATCTCATCTTTGAAACAGACGTCCTATGCAAGCTAAACAATGCGACACCCTAGCATCCTTAAAAATCTACCCTGAATGATTAGATGGGTTTCCATAAAGTTGTTCCTGGACTGACATGCTTTGCCCTGCTTGAGAAGGGAAGTAAAGCATAAGGGTGGATATTTGCAAGGGGAACATGAAGTTTTGACTCAATAGCCTTTAAACTAATATGATTCCAAGAACTTAATAACTACAATGGCAGCATTCCTTAATTATGTAACACATAATGAACAATTTTATTTTGATTGTTGCACATTCACTGTATTTTTCCCAATATATCTTGAATTTCTGGATAATGGTCACATCATTTGCATTCCAGACTTAAAGTTGCTAAAGTATAAAGTAATGCTCCTAAACCAAACATATGTCATTGATATTTATTTTTGCAAATGTGTATGATTTGGAATGCTAGGCTTTAGAACCTTGATGCATTTTATATTTTTTAATGTTCTGATATCTATTAAAGCCTTCATATCATCATTTTAAATGTTAAGAAGTTGTAATGTTGTAACTTGCTTATGTTGATTACTGAAAAACATTCTGTCCAGAGGGTACAGACCTTAGTCCCCAGTTACAAAAAATAAAGCCAGGAAAAGCAGTAGACTCTGACATTTCCTTATCACACTGATTATGAAAATAAATCAAACTTTGAACATTAAAGAGACAGATTAGCAACAGAATTTATTACTGTATAACACATGGCTTGATTACTTTCCAGTAGTATTTATAATTACAATTAATTGCTGCAAGAAGCATTAAAGTGTGTGTGTGTGTGTGTGTGTGTGTGTGTGTGTGTGTGTGTGTGTGTGTGTGTGTGTGTGTGTGTGTGTGTGTGTGTCTATCTGGGGAATGAATGAAGCTGGATGAATATACATGTGTGTGTGTGTGTGTGTGTGTGTGTGTGTGTGTGTGTGTGTGTGTGTGTGTGTGTGTGTGTGTCTGTCTGGGGAATGAATGAAACTGGATGAATATACATGTGTGTGTGTGTGTGTGTGTGTGTGTGTGTGTGTGTGTGTGTGTGTGTGTGTGTGTGTGTGTGTGTGTGTGTGTCTATCTGGGGAATGAATGAAGCTGGATGAATATACATGTGTGTGTGTGTGTGTGTGTGTGTGTGTCTATCTGGGGAATGAATGAAGCTGGATGAATATACATGTGTGTGTGTGTGTGTGTGTGTGTGTGTGTGTGTGTGTGTGTGTGTGTGTCTATCTGGGGAATGAATGAAGCTGGATGAATATACATGTGTGTGTGTGTGTGTGTGTGTGTGTGTGTGTGTGTGTGTGTGTGTGTGTGTGTGTGTGTGTGTGTGTGGGTCAGTTTATTCTTCTAAGATTGTCATTTTACACATTGGTATAAGTAGCAAACACCACATTGATATCACCCTGTATAGTTTAGGATTCTACAGCATAAATAGCAAGCCATTCATTAAAAAAGTAAAAATATTATCTGCGGAAACTGAATTCAATACTAATGTGAAGCTAGCGAATGCAATGTTATATTATGCATAGTAGACCAGAATACAAAATGGAAACATTCACTAAAGCTGTCTACTGCACTCCCAAGGACATTTTTACAGACATTTAGGATTTTTCATATATTCTCTAATGTTAGATATTCTTCAACATTTTCTACTATATTTATTTGTAACTAAACAAAGTATTATTTATGCATTGATTACATTTGTGTGATTTTGGCTAGTTTTGCAGTGATCTTCTCTATATATGAATTTTTACTTTATGTATATCTGTATGAAAATGTTCTTTATTCTTCAGTAACTGGGCCCAGTCTCCCTTCATAAATAAAATGCAATAAGAAACAAACTTTGAAATGTTACTCCCAAATTTAGAAAAACATCATTTGGCACGAAAAAGCAACTTTATTAGAAACCAGGAATAATTTGTAATAATCAAACATGAACTAGCGCTTTGGCATAAGCCTTCAAGTTACAAAAGTTTTAAACACAGTTGTTTGTCTTTTCTGCTTTTCCCGGTTAGGGGTCTCCACAGTGGAACTCTGGTCTGCTAATGATTGGCAGTTGATTTTATGGTGCCGAGTTGCCAGCCTGACGCCCAACCTTCAACAAAGGTACACCCATTCACGCATGTCTTTCGAACACCACTCGACCACGGGGAGGACACGCAGACTCCACAGAGAAGTACTTAAATAGTCCATCAATTAGAACATTACTAAATAGAATAATAGAATGTACCAGAATGCATATGAATTTAAATGAAAACATAAAGCAAAAATAATTCACTTGAAACTAATGAGTTCATAAAAAACATTCATTATAACAATAATAATAATACCAATAAGCCAGTTGAGTACAAACATACACATATCCTACCTTCTATGAAATGAGGTTCCAAGATACTTCCAAAGCTGTTATATTAAATATTTCATAAGCAATTCATTATTAAGGCCATTTGGTTGGAAAGTATCATAAGTGAAAATAAGCCAAGCCTCCTTCTGTAGTAACATGCTAGAAGGATCTAACTATAAATCAGGACATGTCAACACATACAATATAAAGAACTTCAATAAATCTAAAACACCATTATGATATTTTTGAAAACATGTGACACTACAGGGTGGGTAGGATAATTATTTTTGACATCTCCGATGTTTTCACATATCCTCATCCTATGCTTATATATGGCCTTGCCAATGTAAAACTTATTACAGGGCAAAGTAACCCATAAATCACCATTTTTGATAACAATTAAATACTCCTGGAGCTTTGAACAGCTTCCATTAATGATGAGTGCAGTTCCCGATCCATATAACTACAAGTAGTGCATCCCGTACACTGAGACTCCAAAACCTCACTACCCATATATGTGTGCACATTTCTACTTGCTATGCTACGTGAATTTCTATATGAAATATTCAATTTCAAATTCTTATATATCACATCCAATATAACATACCAATGTTTCCTCAAGATACATGATACACCATTAACAAATGGAGCATAATGAGTCACAAAATATATATCCTCTCATTCCCCTTTATAATTCCCAAACACCTTTTTAGCATGGTGATATTTCTGAGGTAATTATCTCCATCTACAACCTGCTGCCATGTGATAATGACAAGATTGTAATTATACCCCCTAGATAATAATCTAGCAACTATATCTACAGCTACTGTCTGCAAATTAAAGTTCTAGACCTATGGAATCCACCGTAGGGGAGAGATCTTATCAAGTGGCCAGGCTGCACACTAGATACATGCATAAAAGAATTCACAGAAGTTCCCTTTTTATATAACATCAAATGCATTGTATCATTAACAATATACAACTCAGCATCCAAACAATGAATGGTATGATCATGCATGTTATAAGTAAAAGATAAAACAATATTATAAGTAAAAGATAAAACAAACGTATTCTTCCCTATAGCCTGCATAAACCAACAAACTGTTCCTGTGAGCCCTCAGCTATAAAAAATAAATCATCAGTGTAACATTTAGAAAAAACACATTGTTGACAAAGTAAGAATCACTACATAAAAACATTTCCTCAAATCGTCCCATAAACAAATTTGCATAGCTGGGAGCAAACTTAGCCCCATTAGCATTCACTAAATAATGTTAAATGGCCTCTAGTCCATATCTATGTTCAATAGTAGTATAGAGACTACTAACATCAACTGTTGCAAAAAAATACCCTTTCCGCCACTTGATACACTTAATTTCCTTAAGGGAATGTTGTACATCTCTAATGTGTGAACAAAGATGCACCACATAAGGTTGTAATATTTTATCCAAAATTTCCCCTACCCTTTCCATGGAACCCCCCACCTGAGATACAATAGGTCTGCCCGGTGGGTTGTCCATATTTTTGTGAACTTTGGGGAGGGCATAAAATAAGGGAATACAGGGGTTCACCATGACTAGTACATCTTTCAACCTTTCAGACAAAATGTTCCTATTAACCAAATCTTCCAATAACTTCTCAATACCTGACTGTATTTGTTACAATGGATTATACTCTAGTAATTGATATTCAAATTCATTATGCAATAAATTAAAACACATTTTCTTATAAAAATGCAAAAATGTTACTGTTTGTTGCACATTAGCCAGAAAAAACATTGCTATCTGGTTATTGAAAGACATGTTGAGAAGGTATGAAATGTTGCACATGATGTTGAGAAGGTATGAAATGTTACACATGATGTTGAGAAGGTATGAAATGTTGCACATGATGTTGAGAAGGTATGAAATGTTACACATTATGTTGAGAAGGTATGAAATATTACACATGATGTTGAGAAGGTATGAAATGATACACATGATGTTGAGAAGGTATGAAATGTTACACATGATGTTGAGAAGGTATGAAATGATACACATGATGTTGAGAAGGTATGAAATGTTACACATGATGTTGAGAAGGTATGAAATGTTGCACATGATGTTGAGAAGGTATGAAATGTTGCACATGATGTTGAGAAGGTATGAAATGATACACACGGCACACTGAAGTCAGACATGGAGCAGTAACAGATAGAAATAATAGCTACCATTTTATCTTATTAACATTTGAATGCACTTATCACTGAATTAATTTTGCAAAAAGATGTAGCTGTGTGTATTTGTCTTGTAAAGGTAAGATAAGCAAATGTTTGAGCTTGTGAGGCTTTCCTTTGAAATTTTTAGGAGTACCAGTGAATACCAGAAAATGGCTTTTAAAGGCAGTACCAGCCAAACATAAGCTTTGTTTTCACATCAGAAAGTTATTTTTCTCTCTCTTTAATCCTGCTTCAACTTAACAGAAGGTTTAACCAGTTTTTCCTGTTTCCTGCCTGTACCTGATTCTGCAGTTCACTTGTACATTTGTTTTCTGAGACATCTCATATAACTTTGTTTTGGTGTTTATCACATAACTTGTTGTATCCACCAGGCACTGCTTGATTGAGGCAGCTAATCAAAGAAATTTACAGTGTTAATCATGTTAAGTCAGTGATTCACCCTGCAGTAATCTATATCAAGCTGAAAAGAAGTCTGCTTTAAGGCTGTAAACTAAGTATGAGCTGTCAGCCCCAGATTAACATCTTGACACAATAGCTGGACTGTGACCTCAGATGATAACCCTGACTATAATGATGATGTTAGTTATAAACTTATAACCTTATAGAGAAGCAAATAAGAAGCCGCACTTCAAGCGTAACATTCAAAGGTAATTAAAATGCTGTTGTTTGAGATGGACTCTAATAAAACTGTACAGGAGTCCGAAAAATAAAAAGATAAACTGCCACAATTTACAAAGACAGTTACAAAAAAGAATGAAATCACTGCATCCTGTAAATTAATTGAAGGACTAGACCAGAAAATGCATTTATGTGGATGAACTGGAAGCGGTAGCATTTGATGTAAAACTAAATCATGTCAGCACAGTAGCACCATGAGAAAATTTGGGATATAACAGCCTAAAAATAATACCAACAAGGATATTAGTACTGCAGAGTACTAGATATGCGGGTCTACTTTACATGGTCGACTCTTCATAAAGTCGACATTCATATGGCCGAGACCATATGATCGACTTTCAGAAAGCTGACCATGTAAAGTAAACACTAAAATACAACACTTAACTAAAAAGTGTTAGTAGGGGGGCTACACCCCCTGTGCCCCCTGTGGGGGGCTACACCCCCCACAGCCCCCGTAACTTAATATACCAACTCCAAGATCCCACTACAGTGCGGAAGAGGGAAAATTCCCATTCCGCACTGTACAGAGATAGCGGTTCCCCATGGTCGGCTTTTCAAAAGTCGATCATATGGTTTCAACCATATGAATTTCGACTTTCTGAAAAGTCGATCATGTGAAGGGGACCCATACACACACAATTTGAAAAAAAAATCTGTTTTCAGTCTTTGCGTGTGGTGGAATTTCAAATGACATAGCTACAATTTTTTTTCAGCTAAAACTAGAGTGTAATTTCACTCAGTGTAAAGATCACTGAACCTATAATTTGCTGAAATAACTTTTTTGTTTTCATTAGTGTACAATAAAATGTCATCACCCAACTCCTTATGTTGTTATTTTCCTGATATTGCTGATTAGCTGACTTTACTCCTTCAGCTACCCGTTGCCCTACTTTGTTGGTTTAATTGTACCATCTCACAGCTTTAATAGGTTCATAGTTTCATACTTGGCTGGCTACCTTTGTAGGACATTTTAGGTCTAGACAATCTCCCATTTGTTGCTTGAAATAACATATTCCATGTCCAAATATTTTAGGTGTAATACCATGAAATAACAAAATAGAAGGAATATATAAATGATAAAAATTCATTAAAAAAAGAGAGAAAAGGATCCTGGGATTTAAGTCAAGAAGAACATGAATGTTCATCTGAAAAGGAAAACATTGGAGGAAATATTAATGATTAGTAGTGTAATTCAGAAAACTGAGACACCAGGGAAGATGCAGGCCAAATAATGAAGATGTCAAAATTTGACTCTAAATGATAATAATTTAATGGCTGGAGAAACAAAGTTAATGTGTCCAGACGTATACAGTTGCAAGCAAAAGAATACAAATGGACAGTTCTTAAAAAAATGTGGTTGTATATGCAGTGGGCAACCCATTCATCAGGCCCCCATTTGGGGGTTGTGCCCTCATAATCCCTGTACCCTAATCCAAGAAACTTTACTTCACAAAAGTGGCCTTCTTTGACAAAGTCACTAAGGCCATGGATGAGAGTAAAACAGTGCATCCTGCCTCCCTTGACCTGTTGACACATTTTTCCATTCAGGTATTACAGTTAAATTCACAAAACTGGGCATAAATCTCTACGTCACCAGATGAATAGCCAATTGGCTCATGGATAGGACACAGGTGGTTAAAGTCAGTGATTCAAGTTCCAGCAAGAGGCCAGCTACTAGTAGTGTGCCACAAGGTCCAGTGGTGGGACTGCTCTTGCTTGGAATACACTTCTCGGATGCCAAGGTCAGTGCTGAAGGCCTCTGGATGACAAAGTTTGCAGATGACTGCAAGCTGGGGACAATCATTGAATCCCCCAGTGATGTAAGTATTCATCAGGAGGATCTAAACCAGGCAAATGATTTCTGTCAGAACCACGGCCTGAAACTAAATGCAGAGAAATGCATTATCTTACTGTTTAGGAAATCAAATGCCCCTGCTAACTACAACATTAACAACACATCCCTGAGAGTAAACTCTAGGTACACAAGTAGGCTGAACTTAGACTTGTCATGTGTATACAGTGGTGAGGAAGTAATTCTATGTGACATAACTTATCATAAAAGGTATGGCATCCAGATCCAGGGAGATTATATTCCCACCATAGTCAGCCCTCATTAGACCAATAATCAAGTACAGCACAATGTGGAATTACAAGAGTTGGAGCAACCGCAGAGGTTCCACACTGAGAAAACGTAGGATGTAAACAACATGTCCTATGCAGAGAGACTAAAAGCACTATCCCTTTACTCTGTCTCCGGTCGACATTGAGGGGTGACTTATGCATGACCTACAAGGCACTCACAAATCCAGTCCTGATGGAGCTGCTACACATCCACAAAGCAAACACTACAAGGGTCTCCTGTTCTAGGGATAAAATTGCCAAGTTTGCTAACAACTCCTCTTTCATTACCCACCATCGTCAGGCTCTAAGGGACCTGCAATGGCTAGATCTTCCTCAACTACTCTGTTACCACCAACTAATTATTGCCTATAACATCCTCAAACATCCTGATAAAACCCCAGCACTAAGTCAGCTTCTCACTAACTACAAAGCTAATCACCCTCTCCGTTCTGTTGACAAATCACTACTCTGTATCTCAAGGGCTAACAATAATGCTGGGAAAGCCCTATTCTCCCACACCATAGCTAGAACCTGGAATAGCCCCTCTCTTCTCTGACTTCTGCATCCACTACCACACTGTTCAAAAACTCACTTAAATCACATCTTATTAACACCCGACTATGTCCATGTATTACATAACATATATTTTTCTTCTTCATATACCTTCCTTCCTAGTATACTTGCTGCATATACTTACATATACACATTGTATATGTATACTTGCAGTACCACAATTCTAATTTCTTTATTTCTAGCATGAGATTTTCCTCGGTAACCATCGTAACCATATTTTTTTTATTACTTCACATATTGCTGATATTTTCTTTGTCCGTTTTACATTTCTGTCAGTGTTTTTTGTCTGATTGTTATGTAAATGTGGAGCTTTTCTCCCTGGGACTCCACTGTAAATTAACCTGGTCCAGTCAGACAATCCTGGTAAACAAATATAAAATAAAATAAATAAAATAAAATAGTCAGTCAATCAAAGTGTACATGCTGGAGAGACAGATATGTGTCCCAGAGATTGCCCTCTCTTTGGAAAAGGCTTCCTATTCAAGTTAAGCAGAATCCTTGTCTGTCCGTTTTCAAGACCAATCTCGATGGTGTGTGTGTGTGTGTGTGTGTGTGTGTGTGTGTGTGTGTGTGTGTGTGTGTGTGTTTGTGCATTTGCGTAGGTGTGCGTCTGTGTGCGTGTGCGTGTGTGTGTGTGTGTGTGTGTGTGTGTGTGTGTGTGTGTGTGTGTGTGTGTGTGTGTGTGTGTGTGTGTGTGTGCGCGTGTGTGTGTGTGTGTGTGTGTGTGTGTGTGTGTGTGTGTGTGTGTGTGTGTGTGTGTGTGTGTGTGTGTGTGTGTGCGCATGCATGTGTGTGTCCAGGAAATGAGAAGCAAATAAACTCACATGTAATGGAAAAATATTTAATATGATTAAAAAATATGATGAAGAGGAAATTAAATGTTATAAAGAATATAACTATGGAAGCATCTGTCTGGGAACAAATGAATTGCTTTCTATATTTGTCTGCTTTATTCCTCTTATTGTGCTTTGTTTTCATGTTGTGATTATCTAATAAAACATCCTGTACTTTTAAGAGTCATGGAAATGTCCACCACAACTTCTACTAACAAAAATTAAAAGACGCCTCAGTTCAACATTAGCAATTCGTGAAAGAGCTTTCTATAATTTTGCACTAGTTTGACAGAATAATACTCACAAAATATTAACTTACTCGCATTATTCAGAAAGTAGCTCAAATGGATCTGCAGAAAACGTACCCGTGTTTACTCCACAGATAATGAATAACCGATTCCAGTTAATATATGCTTTGAGAGATAATGCATTCAGCACAATTGCATCATTCACATAATTACCTTACATCATCCCACTGATCTAATAACTTTGTCTTTGTACATTAGTAGCATGCAGTATAGCATGCTGTACTACAAATGAATCAGTTGTGTTATATAAATACTGCCACAAATAACACAAGATACAATACAACTATAAGGGCCGTCTCAACTTGTTGTGTAACAAGTTACTACCACTATGGTAGCTATAATTTAGCAGAGAATTTTTTTTGTAAATCTTTGGATGTTAAATTGTGCTAACATTATAATTATTAGATTTAATGTTTGAGTTGCTGCAGTTAGTACAGAGCACAGAGCTTCACCTGTAGCTGCACATGCAATAAATGCAGTCACTTATGAAGCTGCAATATCATAGCAGTTTCCTAAATCAGTGTCACTGCTGAGGTCAGGCATCATCTACATCTACCGAACATGCACCCTAACAGCTTGCACCCAGGGCACACTACTGAGGTCAGGCATCATCTACATCTATCGAACATACACCCTAACTGCTTGCCCTCAGGGCAGCTGTCTCCTTTTACCCCACCTTAGATACTGCTCTGTTCTTAATTAGCTCACAAACTTTATTTATCTATCAATGTCTATCAAAGTCTTTATCCGTGTAAAGGCATACCGAAATCTACACAGTCACAGCTGCATTATGTGTAGCAATATGATTTTATTGCTTTAGGTATTCTTTATTGTCTCAACCTAACAGCATCCCGAGTAATGATGAAAAAGTATCTTCAAGCCAATGTACTCATCCAGCTAACAAGTCTAAATAAATAAATAAATAAATAACTGCATGGTACTTATGGAGTGCAGCATCCCCTTCTACTGTGTGGCAACATGGATCCAAAGATCTACTGTGGGGATAACCCCACACCGTTATGATTTTTCTGGGAGCAAATGTTAATATACACTCTGACATTAGTTATGGCAAATATATTTCATCAAACTGACTTACACATCCCCCCAGCCCATCTTTTTTGTTATTTCCCCTGACATAGTGTCATACCCCAGGGATTACTTCAGTGTCACTGCTTGACAGAGGCACAGCAAAATGATAGGCATAGTTTTTATTCAAACTAAAGGGGTGGCGAAAGCCACATAACTATGGGCTAGGCTTATAAATGCCCTTGGGCAGATAGCTAAGTATGAACCTATGAACCTATGAACCTATGTAGAATGCAAAAATGGTGCAACCAGGACTTTCATATCAGACTGTGGATCTTAATAGCCCTGGCCTTCCTCTCCACTCACTTTTCTATTACTACTTTAGACCTCAGTCCTACAACGGTGCAGACAAACAAATGCATGCATGAATTCTAGGAAGTGAACTCAGTCAAGTCAGCTGAACCCGCACTCATTTCCCCCAACTATGATGCTGCCAGAAATGATATCTTCTTTAATAACAAGCATCCCTGAGGCTATCTTTTCCCACTAAGAAGAGAGGACACTACATAGATGCCCATTGATCCAGCAGCAATCGGTATCCATAATATGGCTTAAATGCAGGCTGCCTGGACAAGATACATACCACAGAAGACATCTTAGACTTTTGAGTTCATGGATCTTAAAGGAACTCCACCCTAGAACTAAACAAAACAGTTTTTTTCACTCTATCATTGTTTCCTGACCTATTTTAACACATCAAAATGAGTGCTTTATCTGTAATTTTAGCCTGGTTTCCACAACATGGCTACTATATATCCAGCCACCGCCAGAAAAGTAACTAAATTGCAGGCCTTTGTTCAGGGTTTTCTTTTGCAGTCTGAGGAATTGATTCTGCAAGGGTCCCTCAGTGCAGTGACAGTTTTAACACCTCTGCAGTAGTGTGGTTGCAGGGGACTCTCAATTCCACTTGAACTACAAAATAAAACACTGAACAAAGACCTGAAATGTAGTTTCTATTCTGGCTGCAGCTGGATAACTTCTAAGTACAGTGTAAATCAAGGTCTGAGCCAAACATAAATGAACGTGATTAGAGACAGAAAACAAGCAGCCCTTTTACAGAAGATAAAGAAAATAACAGTGACCCCCCCAAATCCCATTACATGTCAATGGCACGGGAATTCAGAGTTACTTCCTTATGTCTGGCATGAGTCATGCAAAGCATTATGGGAAAGAGAAAGGCTTGAGGGAGAACAAAATCACATTGATACTTCAAGCCCCATTGGTAGCCATGTTGTGGAAAACAGGTTAAAATTACTGGTCTATAGTAGAAGTCCGAATGTTTAGGTAATCAAACACCTAAACATCGATCTTCTAATATCAAACCGAGCAATGTCGAACGTCCCAGGAAAACATGTCCCTCGGCCACAACACAAAAAACATTACTTCACATCTAAATTAAGTGGGGGGCTTCACCCTCCCCCACACCCCCTAACTAAATATACCAACTCCGAGATAGCTCACCAGTTGGGAAATAGCAAACTCCGGCGAACGGCCAAGGGAAATCTTTCCCTGCGTTAAATCGACCATTCGCCGTTTTTTTGCTTTAGATATTAGAAGATCAATGTTTAGGTGTTCAATCATCTAAACATTCTGTCTTCTAATATAGACCTTAAAATTACAAATAAAGCACTTGAGTGATTTTGGGGTGTTAAAGTAGGTCAGGAAACAAAGACAGAGTAAAAAAAAAACTTTATTTTTAGTTCTAAGCTGGTGTTTTCCTTTAAATAAAATATATGTATATCTGTAAGTGGACCTTTCCTGGCCTAAGATCAGTCTTTGTAACATCTGAATCTGAAAATAACAGTCATATGGATGCAGGTGGATATGAAAATGCATTCTAACTAAACAGCAGTTAAGCCGACACATTAATTGGTGATTAACTCCGCCACCCATGATGAAGATGGTAAGAAATGGGAAAAAAAAAAGTAAACGGCATATTGTAAACTGCCTATTGGGAGAATTTGTAACCATCTTAAAAACTGATGCAGCAATTTAGAAGTAGGATATTCATTTCTGAATATGTTTTACCATGCAAAGTTTCATAGGTGAGGAAGTAGCTATGAGGAAAAGATAGCTGGAATGCATGTTCTTGTGACTGTGAACAACAGTAACATTAATTAAAAGGAATGAAATGTACTCAAGTGGAAAAATCCTCCTGTAACATGACTGGTGTGCCACGTGTGCAGGCCTTGAGGTCACCAATCTTAGTGCTGAACAGATGGTCAGATGTTCTGTATGTGTGCAGATTAGTCTCATCCTGAAAACTGTACTAGATTGCTAGAACTGTAGGAGGACAGGTAATATGTATACCCCAAGACAAAGCAATGTGAGCGAGTTGCAATATATAGGTTAACAGAAAGTTATTTCTTTGTCAGAGATTTTGGGAGGATGCTAAAAAGGGGATTTTATTCTGTGGGCTAAATCGCAGTGAAAGAAGGAAAGAAACACAGTCATTTAAATTATAAGCAGTTCTCATATGTTATGCATTTGAAATGCAACCCCACACTCTGATGTTGTGATTTGTATGGACTGCCATGGACATTAAGACCATCACCTACATGTTGTCACATTGTTGATCATCCGTTGCTGCACAAACCAATGTCCTGCACGACTCATGTCTTGGTCAATAGCGAAAATTCCACAACTCCCCTCAGTGTTCTGTATTGTCTTTTCTGTATTTTACCTCTGCAAAAAAATCCTCTGTCCATAGTTTGCTGGGGTATAAGGTATAAATCTGGCAGAAATATCTTAGTTGTCTTTTTTCGAACAATGTTTTAACTGCTGTCCTTCCATCTTGACTTTTGCTGATGAGGGGGAGGATTTGTAAAATGTCTTCTCATCTCTTCATTACTCTAATGAAATGGACGCCAGATGAGTCAAATCTGAAGTTTCCAGCTCTAGCATGTTATTCATTGTTTGAATTTCCTGTGAAATTTCAGTCTAAAGACCCTGTTTTTCCTATTATGATAGTGTTTTGCATATATCACATGCCAGTATAAAAAGTAATGGTTTCTAACTGAGCCTGACATTTCCAGCTGTAGCACACCATGTAAAGTAAGTGTCATTACTGGAATCTCTCTGCCTAAGTAATATGTTCGTAACTATTTCAATGTGTTAGATGTAATATATGTTGTTACCTAGGTTTCTCTCCCAATATAGTCTGGCATTTCTGACTCTTCACTATTTCCCATTGCTAAGTTCTTGTTGTCAGCACTCCATGACATTTATGGATCTGGTGTTACAGACAAAAATATCTCTGTTGCCTTGGTCTTTTTTCACAAATTAAATAATCATATCTGTTCAGATGCACTGGAAGCTGTTTCTGTTCTTGCCAGGCACTCTGTCTCTCTCTTTCGTGACACAAAATGACATCAGTGGCTCCAGACTTCTATAGTATATTGTCTTTTAGCCAAATTAGCTTACTGGCAACTAGATTCATTTGCTGAACATAGTATATTTTATTATCATCTATTACCACAGTCACACCACCTAAATATATACAAAGTTCTGTTTCTTGTGTGTTGGTTGTAATATTCACCATCAATCTGAAATCTCTTCTAATGACAAAACAGTTCTATGCCTAGCTTGCTGACTATCATACTAGGATTACTGTAGCATTTCTCTCCTAAAATTAAAATGTTTTTTAATCATTTTTCCTGGATGTACATTTAACAACTGAGGTATCGTTTTTTTTTTTTTTTTAAATAGCCGAACAGTTATTTGTCTAGCTTGCTTTGTGTAATATGTTAGAAAATTCTGGCACCACACCAAGGTCATCTAGTTCTGTGTGTTGTATGCCGGTACAATATCTAACAACATAATATTTTTGCCCAGTCTCCACCCATTTCTAGCTGTGTTTTATTGATCTTTGTATTGGATCAGTTATTGGTTCCTGGTTTTCCCACTTCTGGTGCTCCAATGGTACAATTAAAACACCAGTCGTATTTCAGCTTTGCAAACTACTAGACATTTGTGGTTCTTGAACTTTAGATGCTACAACTCTCCTTGCTACTGTCTATGACTCCACAGTCTGCCATATTCTGGTTACATTTTGTCTTATTTCTAAGGCAGACTAGAATATCCTGCACCTTACGTGGTGGGGTGCATGATCTGATCACCATGCTTTCTTTTGCGGATGCACGTACTGGGAAAATTCACTGTAGCTTTGGGAGTCTTTTTACCCATTGATCTACATTAGGAACCAAAGAATGGTTCAGACCATGGACCTACGACAGCCATAGCTCAGAAAAGATCCAGGAAGTGTACTTTTATTAATATGCATGGATTATAATACCATTTGCTGAATGGTCCATTGTAGTTTTGAGTCTTTTCTTAGAAAAATAAGCTATCTTGAATATGTGAAAATGTATATTTGACAGCTAATCTCTTTTTTGGATTTAAAAACAGTTGTTTTCTTTTAATTCAGTACAGCCTAATGAAGCCTAAAGGTGTTCCTGCAGCTACATCCTGCCGATCCTTCTAGGCATCTAATACATCCCTACTTATATTTGCATTAATAACTCCAAAATCACACTACAAACAAACTATTGAAATATTTCATTGTAAAACTTACATGATGGGCAACGAAAGTGAACTATTTGACCTCTGTCAAGTGCTACTAAAGACATAGGAATCATTGTTCATATTACTATTTATATTGTCACAATTTTCATATTTTTCTAAAATCTCCACAATCAAGCAACACAAAATTGCATAGCCTTGTGTGATGGTGTTAACAGTATGTGTGGAGTTTGAATGGTTACGCAGATACTGAAAGTTGTTTTCAAAATGTTACAAAATTAATATTTACTGTGTTTACTATTACTATTTGAAATCTAAAATCAGTAGTAATTGAACATTCTATACAATATACTTGTGCTGTTCAGTATATTCTGTATACTGTA
>NC_056751.1:771559469-771701969 GCF_019279795.1 Protopterus annectens
AGTCTGTAAAATGCTGAAACGCATCGGCACAAACCTAAGCCATCCTACAGCCCTTAGGGATTGAAAATCTGGTAAAATTCAGGTAATAACGGCCAGGCTTGCAAGGGTTCTTAAGCTGTTCACCTAGTAATCTCCTGTGTACCTCTGGACCCATAAGGAATGCTACATCCCAGAGGGTCTACTTCACCCTGTCGAAGGCGGACAATATCGAAGCTGATATTGTCGGCACCAAAATGTCGAAAGCGAAAGTCATCGCGAGTGTAAACGGAAATCTCCATAAGGGGAGATTTCCATTTACTGCAATGTAGTGTGATCTCAGAGTTGGTATATTTAAGTAGCGGGGACTGTGGGGGTGCAGGGGGGCTTGCTCCCCTGCATAGAGCAATTTGTGTTGTGTTTGGGTGGTTTTTTTTTTGTGTGTTCAATGTTCGGGGGTTTCGACATTTTCTTGTCGATTATTACGCTGTCGACAGTTTGAGTTTTCAACAGCGTAATATAAATGCCATCCCAGAGGAGTATTATCCACTGCTGCACTCGACAGAAAACTGCAGCTGCAAAGGCTTCATACTGGGAACTTCACTGAAAAATCTGGTTAGGGAAAGAAGGTTTTTTTGTTTTATTATTATTTACTTTTAGTTTATTCAAATGTAAGTGTGCGTGTTTTGTTATATGAAACTGAAATTGTGTTACCTGGGTTTACTATCAATGTATGTGGAAACAGATCATTGTTGTTGTAACACAATGTATTTCTTAACATTTTGATAAAGAATATTGATATAAAAATCCTTCACTGCTAAACCTATTGTTATGGCATTGGCCTGTTTCTATTGTAACAGAAGTGTTTATGTCTGAAATAAACACACAGAGGAGTACAGGGACCATGACTGACCACTGCAGGACTCCACTAGTCACTTTCCTTATTCCTGACATTGTCCATGCCATCACAATCCTCCTTGTTCTACCCTTCAGCCATTTGTAATCCAATTCCTCAGTTTTGGTTGTATCTCCACTCTTCCAGCTTTCCTAGCGGCCACCTGTACAAGACTTGCTCAATGTCCTGATTGATGACATCCACCAATACTCTGTTCTCCGGTTCTTCTGTTTCTAACACAGTCATAAAACTGTCTCCGTTTTAACTTACAACTCCTTCCATTCATGAATCTATGTTGGCTTCTGTCCTGGAGTCCGTTGTTGTCAAGGCAGGCAGCAAGCCTTTCCCAGACAATTCACTCCATGACTTTTCTTCACACTGTTATTATCCTATATGGATTTTACTAACCAGTGATTTGTTGAAGATTCCCATCAGGGACTCTGCCACATACTGGTTATATTTCCAAGGACCTAGGAAACAGCCCATCTGGTCATTGTGCGTTATCTTCTCTAAGGCCGTTTGTTCTCTTGTCACCCCCCTTTCCTCCTATCATCACAACAGCCCCACTATTCCTTCACTCTATTCTAACTTCTTCTTAGCAAGGTACCCTTCCTGATATAAATTAAATACCTCAACTTTTTCCAGGCTTGCGTAACCTCCCACCATCTTTGGTCAGCCTAACCAAATTGTTAGTTATTCTACATCTTCTTTCTGCAATGTCCCAAAATTTCTTGGAGATATTCTGGGGAAGTAAGTTTTGTACTGTGTTTATTGTAGGAAGGTGAAAATGAGTCCATTGTCAGTTCATGACAAAGAAATAAGGAAAGATGAACCTCCAGCTGTGTTAGGGAAGGTGAGAAGGCATGGCCATTTTTGCTTGGAAGTTACCAGTCAGTGGTATGAAGGACTACTTGTCAGGTGAGAGGGCTTCAATTCTGTATATGGAAAGAGGCACATAGAGTGCAGATATTTTGTTTCAGTTCCTTGTCTTTCCTGTGCTTATCTCCCTGACCCAAATATTTATTTTGATAGGTAAAGCTTCTAACTCAGTACTAGATGTTGAGGAAATATTTCACAAAGTGAAGCTTGTGGTTTGTTATTTTTTTCACTAGTAAGCTGAACTGTACACCATCTGTAGCATATTACACAGTCCTCTACACATGTCACTGGCAATATTTTCTCCTTCCTGTTTCTTAATAACAGACCCACCCAGACTGTCTCATTTCAGCCGCTACCCCAGCCATTGGGCCATAGAATAATATGACAGGAATAATGCACCAAAAGTTGAATTTTATAATTCAAACAATGTTGAGAAAAGCAACCAGTAAGAAACAGAGTATGATAGATGGGATGTGACTAATAATTCAAAGTACATGTAAATATGTCTGGAATATCTTGTAGTGGGTGGGGGAAGTGCATTTACTTTATAGCGATATTCCAGGACCTTCTGTAATTACTGTCTGAAGATGTGATTTCACTCATTCAATATTGTCTCAAATGTAACTAAATAAATCAGTTGCTGGTGTAATCCTAGCCTAACTCTTCATTTTAATTAATCTATATCAGCAGTTAATATAATATCATTATTAAAGGACATCAATAAATGAGTACAATATTCCCAAGTACATAACAAGTCCCTATTTCTAAATGTTTAATATTTTTATATTTCTAACTGCTAGAGACATAAATGCAGCTCACAGATACAAGTCAAATGAAAATAAATCAGAAAACAAAATGAAAAAATGAAAAATAAGCATATTTACACTGAATGAAAACTATAATGAGCTGTGCTAGACTGTGTACATCATGCTAATGAGAAGACGACTAAAAGTGGAGAGGAAAGAGAGAGCAGCACAGAGTGCACGCAGAGTTAAAAAGAAGCACACACGCGCACACGCACACACACACACACACACACACACACACACACACACACACACACACACAAATAAATAAAATGTAACAGGTAAACAGGTTAACTGATAGATGACCCATTGGACAGCCCTGTTCTTTATCTGCCTGTCTGCGTGTTCCTTTGTAATAACATAGGGCTTCAGTCCCGTTGATGTCACTTGTTTACCTTTCACCACAGTGAAACTGTATGGCATCATTGTATCATCCATGCTCTGGTTGGTAAGCAGAGGGTTTCTGTTTCCACTGTTTCAGTTCTGTTACCTGTCAGCTGAATCAAATACATGAGACTGCAAAGAGGTCTGTGCTCGATTAATGTCTATTATGTCTGTTCCTGTGGATAATCAGAAAGCTTTAGTCTCTTCTCTCTCTCTCTCTCTCTCTCTCTCTCTCTCTCTGTCTCTCTCTCTCCTGCAAGTGTCATCCTCATAAATGTGTCATATAACAGTGCTAGGACATACAGTGTTTTCACTTCTAATCTTTTACTACTATCAAGTCCATTAAACTAAAAGGAAAAAAATACACAGTGGCAACTGACCATCATTTTAACAATGGCATAAATGATTTCTTTGTAATGTAATAACCAGTTTTATGTATGACATTTGTGAGCATGCAATCCCCTTTTTAATTTCACCAAAGCCTGCAAAACTGTTTTGTACAGTTTTAGGTCAATTACTTGTGTTTTCTAACGGTTGTCATTATAGCCAAAGAGTCCAAACTTTTACGAGTGTGTTTCTCAGTCTGGTAGCTCTCCTTTTAATCCCTATAATTTCATTCTATATACAGTTCACCTCTGAGCAGGTCATTAAAATCTTCAAGTCCATCTCTGGTAATAGGTATATCAACCTACTGAATTTTACCAATTTACCAAAAAAATAATTCATCCAAAAATAAATCAAATCCCTGTTATCTAAAACAGACTAACGGTCTGAACTGAGGTATTGCAAGTGTTTCTCTCATTATTGACTGTGTTTGTAGTTTCACGCCTTCAATACTGCTCTCAAATGAAGCTGAATAAATCCATCCCTGATGCAATCCTAGCCTAAGTATGCATTTTCATGAATCTGTAATTGAGAACTTCGTTTGGCTTTTTCTCAGTTAGGGTTCGCCACAGCAGATCACCTGTCCGCTCATGATTGGCAGTGGAGTTTTACAGTGTCGAGTTGCCAGCCCGGCACCCAACTTCCACAGAAGGCACACACATGCACACACTCACACCTAGGGCCAATTTAGAGTGCCCAATCCACCTACAGCATGTCTTTGGGAGGAAACCGGAGCACCCGGAGAAAACCCACACAACCACAGGGAGGACATGCAGACTCTGCACAGAAGGCACCCCACCGGAGAATCGAACCGGAGAACCTCTTGCTGTGAAATGGCAACACTAACTTCTGCACCACTGCGGCCACCCGAATCTGTAATTGAAAACAAGACTTGTAAAATGCAACCAATTAAACTGAAAATGGACCACTGTCTATTTAGTTGCAAGAAAAGCATTTGAAAAACTGAAGTGATAACATTTTAAGGTGGTGCTGGTCTACTAAAAGCAGTTCATATACTAAAATATAGAAGCCTTTTTATCTTGTTTACTTAATATTGCTTGACCTCTTCTCACCCCACCCCTTTGTTTATATCTCTGACACCCACCACTTCGGGGAATGCCAGTATCATACCACAGTTTAAAAATGCGATTTATGCAAGATCCTGTTCAGGATTTATGATGGCTATAGATTAAGAAACACATATGCACTGTGACCTGAGTTACATGAATATATTCTGTGCTACCATCCACACATTCACAAAGTGTTTAGTATTAAACATGCAGGCATCTCCCCTTATATGTATAATTCAGTCTGTCCGGTATTCTGATAATGTGTCCTAGGCATCTTCCAGGAATCAGCTGAGTATAATTATAAATTGGGGGAGGGGGTACAATGGGCTTACCCCCCACTGCAAAAACATTTATTTAGGTTACATTCAGGTAAATGCATTTGTGGTCTGTTGAGAACAAACACTTGTTGTCGCTTCATGCAGTAATTAAACATAGGGGAAGCTTCTATCATCACATCTGGCTATCTTTCCTACTGATGTCCAGACTGGTACAGTTTGCATTTATCACAGCAGTTAATTCTATTGTTAATAACAGTTGTTTATTTCTGTAAACAAAGCATAGAGATCCATAAACAACACGACTAATCAGAATAGCCTAAGTAAACTTATTTGGAGGACACAATAAGTGGGAAAAGAAAACAAATTTAACCAAAAGGTTACTTGACAGATTTGTCAGAATGCTAGATAAGTGTATATTTACACTACCAAAATAACAGATGATTTCCAGATTAATGTGTTTTCAATAGTGGTCTTTGTGCAGAAACTTGAAGGCTTATTTGATATTTTCATAGGTTTATAGGCTGGTACTAGGCTATCAGCCCTAGGGCCTATGCAAGCCTAGCCATAACAATTCCCTGGCTATTACTTCCCTGGTCCCCTGTCTAACAAGGTGATTGATGTGATCCCTGGGGTGAATTTCCTATCTCCCATTCAAACATCAAGGTTCTTTTTGAAGAGGGCCAAGGAGGTGCTCAGCTTGACATGTATGGGCAGTCTATTCCAGAGTATTCAGTCCAAACAAGCAACCAAATGAGAGATGGAGAGCTGAGGAATGATATAAACTTTTCAAAATAGTTTATTAACGCTGTCAATACAATTCTGCGTTTTTGTATAAAACACTTCTTCAGATAATTTCATGTGATTCAAGTGCTGTTTAAATACTGTGACGAAATTCAAATACGAAACATCATTGGATATCCAGTAATGATTAAAATAAAACATCCATTTTCAAGGTTTTCAAGAATATAAATAAATAAATAGTCTTGATGTTATTAACCTAAAATCTTTTTTAAAAAACTAGTTTAGTCATAATAATGGTACATGAGAAAAAATGAAAAATATGGCCACTATTAAAATGTAAATAAGAATTGGAAAAAGTTTGTTTCCTAAAAATTCTGGATATTAGTGTTTCAAAAGAATTGGATAGTTTTAGTTCAAAAATTTTTAGGAAACAAACTTTTTCCAATTCTTATTTGCATTTTAATAGTGGCCACCCCTACTTTCAGAAGAGAAATCTTATTAAAGGTCAATTGGTTAGGATTAGTCGGATGACATCTAACGACACAGAATTTATGGTCGAAAGTAAAAAGGTCTGTGAAATGTTCAAAAGTAGGGTTATCCAACAGACCTAATATGTCAGATAGAAAGAGAGGTTATTGAAGGTAGAAAAGGTAGGTTTGGACCTATTTTGGGAATAGACCTGGTTAACCTTCCTATAACCAAAGATTGAATTCCAAGAAAAGGTGACCAAGACCCTAAAGGGACATACATTCCTGATTATAATGGAGATTCCAATATTATAAAAAGAATAGTGAACAGGGAATGGGATAGATTTCAACAAATTTCAGACATTGATCCTAAAGTGTTAGGGCCTTTACATTTTACATATAGACGGGATTTGAATTTCAAGAATATGTTTGAATTTGGAAGTAGAAAACCTAATACAAGTTGTCGTTTGAAATATGGCACATATAAGTGTGGGATGTGTTCCCAATGTAACTTTATAGTGAATGCTTCTTCTATTGAAATCCCTAGTAGGAATAGGTATATCACAAATAAGGTTCATGCAAATTGTAATAGTTCAGGTTGAGTTTATTTAGCTACATGTAAAGTCTGTAATTCATTTTATGTTGGGAAGACCGAACGGAAACTTAAAACGAGGATTTATGAACATTATTATGAGATAAATAAGGCCAATTCTAAAAATGCATTATTTCGTCACAAGTTGACTTGTCCACAATCTAGTTTTTCTTTTTTTGTTCTTGAAATTGTTCCTAGGGAAATACGGGGGGGTATGTGGGAGGCAAAACTGGAATATAGGGAACTGTTTTGGCAAATTATTTTAGAGGCCAACAGGAATCCCGGTTTAAATTAAATGTTGTCTATTATACCTGTTTTAAAACTTAGATCAGCTAAACTGTGAAAATTATTAGTGTCATTTTATCTTGTGCCACTAGAGGGCATTGGTGTATTATTCCTTTCCTTCAACATGGGTGATTTTTTTATATAAACGAATTTTGTTATATATATATATATATATATATATATATATATTTTTTTTTTTTTTTTTCATTTTTTCTCATGTACCATTATTATGACTAAACTAGTTTTTTAAAAAAGATTTTAGGTTAATAACATCAAGACTATTTATTTATATTCTTGAAAACCTTGAAAATGGATGTTTTATTTTAATCATTACTGGATATCCAATGATGTTTCGTATCTGAATTTCGTCACAGTATTTAAGCAGCATTTGAATCACATGAAATTATCTGAAGAAGTGTTTTATATGAAAATGCAGAATTGTATTGACAGCGTTAATAAACTATTTTGAAAAGTTTATATCGTTCCTCAGCTCTCCATCTCTCATTTGGTTGCTTGTTCGGACTGAATAGTTCTTTAGTTTTTCTTGGTGTTTGCCATATTGTGCTTTTATTCCAGATTATGGGGAGTCTCTGTGACAGGAACCTATCCCTCCAGCATGTTTTGTACATTGTGATGGCCAGGTTTAGATCCCTGGAGCATGTGGCTCTGAGGGATTGGGATTTCTTTAAGTGTAGCATGTCCAACAGCTCTGGGTTTGACATAGCCTTGTATGTTAAGCAGAGATCGCCTCTGAGCAGGCGATATGCAACAGAGTATAGCTGGAGTTTTTTAGATGGTCAGCATAGGGCATCTGCTTTAGGCTTGTGATTCTTTGATTGAGGTAGTTCTGTGGCCTTTCCAGTTGTTGCAGATGTCTTGTGAGGTACATACCAAATGGGGCGTTGTACTCTATAATGGGTCTAATGAGGGATGAGTACAGTGGGATAATGACCTCCTTTTTTCTGGATGAAAAGCCCTTAATGATGAGGTGTGCCACATAGAAGGATTTCCTGACCGTTGTGGCGATGTGGTTATTGAAGGTGAGGCCACTGTCCACCTGTGTCCCTAAGTCCATTATCACACTTTTGGTGTTTAGTGTACTGCCACTTATGTGGTAATTCATGGGTACATGTTTTTTCCCAAAGGAGATAACTATACATTTCTTGGCACTGAGCTTGAGCCCATGGCTCTGGCACCAAGCATCTGTTTCTGTAAGGCCCTTTTGTAGAATATCCACATCATTTGGGGATTCAATAATGGCTCCCAGTTTGCAGTCATCTGCAAACTTTGTTAGCCAGAGTCCCTTAGTGCTGGGGTGTACTTCAGAGAAGTAGATGCCAAACAAGAGTGGTCCCAGGACTGAACCCTGAGGTACTCCACTTGTCACTTGTCTGGAGCTGGATTTGGAGTCGGCTACTTTTACAGTGTGGGTTCTGTCAGTAAGACAGTTGGCAACCCATCGAGTGACGTAGGGATTAATGCCCAGCTTAGTAAGTTTGTCTATGATTCCAAAGTGGGGGATGGTGTTGAGGGCCTTGGCGAGGTCCAGATAGGCTGTGTGGACCGCCTTGCCCTCATCCACGGCTCTGGATACTGATTCAAAGAAGTCAATCAAGTTGAGGATACAAGATCGGCCCTTTACAAAACCAAACTGGGTGGGGTCCGGTGTTTGAAGGTTGCCAATGTCTTTGTTTATAAGTTCCATGATAATGTGTTCCATGGCTTTGCAGATCCGGCTCATCAGACTGATGGGACAATAGTTCCCGTGATCCAAGGTGGAACCCCCCTTGTGGAGTGGGATAACTGTAGCTGTGCACCACTCATTGGACACAAAGCCTGAGTTGAGGCTATGATTAAACATGACACTTAGGTGAGGTGCCAGTTCATTTTGTAGTTCATGTAGTACACAGCCCGGGATGTCATCTGGTCCCATGGATGCTGTAGTCTTAGCTTGGAGAGTGCATTTTTTACCTGTGTGGGTGTGATTACTGGAATTTGGCAATCTTTTGGTATTGAGCTGGGCCATTTAGGGGGTGAGAGGGGGGTGAAGTTGACAGTGAATTGATCTGCCAAGATATTGACAATATCCTTGGGATCAGTATATTTAATGCCATTCTGTTGTAGCTCAGAACAGATCTGAGCATTGCCGTTTAGATTCTTGACATAACTATAGAATACCTTGTGGGTGTCCTTGGAATCTTTGACAATTTTATTTTCGTAACTAGCTTTGCAGGATTTTATGATGGATCTCAGCTTCTTACTGAGATTAGTAAGGGAGTATTTTGCATCCT
The DNA here is from genome assembly GCF_019279795.1 of Protopterus annectens. Lineage (NCBI taxonomy): Eukaryota > Metazoa > Chordata > Ceratodontiformes > Protopteridae > Protopterus > Protopterus annectens. The sequence continues at coordinate 771,568,518 of NC_056751.1, forward strand.
GGGATTTTCCTCTTTTAACGGGCTTAACAGAAATTTTGCATAATTTTAGTTTCAGCCTACAGGAAGCCCGTCTACAGGTAATAATTCTTAACAGTTAAAACAATGCTGATTGAAATCCAAACAATTTTGTCAGTCACTCCTGTATTCAAATGACATCAAACTGATCAGCTTTTCACATCCTGTTGCAATAGTATGAAATATTTCTGGTCATCAACTGTATGACATATTCCTGGACAGCGACCTGTTTGACATATTCCTGGTCATCAACTGTATGTGACATATTCCTGGTCAGTGACCTGTATTCAGTGACCTGTACAGTCTACAGGTTCTGCTTCTTGTGATGTGTCTCAATACAGCACAAGTGCAGTTATGTCCAGCTGAGAAATGTTCTGGAAGGTTTAAACACCAATGACAATATAACAATATGCCAAGCCAGTTTGCTAGTTGTTTTTATTGTCATAGCATTCCCATACTCCAAGCTCTCAATCTCCCGCCTGCAAAATGTAGAACACTACCTCTCCCAATTATGAACAAATGGGCAAAATGTGGAACATTTACTAACACCTTCCTAACAATTTCTACTAGGAAGCTCACGGGATGGCTACAAGGTGTTACTTTGTATTTATAACTAGCTCTTTTGATGAATTGTATGATTTAGTGTTATTTATTATGGATATTAGTTAAATAAATTCTTGACAATGAATGTATATGTGCAACAGCCACTTTCAGAGAGGAACTGCAAAGAATATGGACTTTATTAAGACTCAAAATGAGGAACGCTGCTCATAATGAGGTACACTGAGAGGTATGGTCATGCTTGTCACAGCTCCCCACCTGTTCACAAGTGTTTCCTATCATAATTAGTAATAAAGACTCTCACCCACAGTCTTATTGGTGACTTTTAATGTGGCCCATGTTCATATATAACACACAGTATTGGCTGCGTGGGTGACTTTTAATGTGGCCCATGTTCATATACAATGCACATTACTGGCTGTGTGGGTGAGTTTTAATGTGGCCCATGTTCATATACAGCACACATTACTGGCTACGTGGGTGACTTTTAATGTGGCCCATGTTCATATACAACACACAGTACTGGCTGCATGTTTCTCCACTGTCAAATACGCACTTATAGCTCACTAGTATATGTCCATTCTGTCAACTCAAAACAGTGAAATGTATCAAATGTCCTAAATTTCTGACATCAGAAATACCCAACCTACATATGTGAAGAACTTGAAGACGACTGCCATTAACACTTTGTCTGATGGATCCAGCTTCTAACAGTATAAGCTCAATGCCAAAGCTTCATAGGTTAGTACTAGGCTAACTGCCCTTGTGGGCATTTTAAGCCTAGCCAGTTACTCCATGTGAGAATCAAACCCTGCACCTTGTGTTTGTAAGGTGAACACCTTAACCATTATGCCAACCTCCCAACCCTAGCTGCCAGCATTGTAGACAAAAAATCTCTTTCACTGTCTTGGTGGGCCCACTAGCAGTAGCTTATTTTAAATTAGAACAGCACTGAAGTTGTTGTTGTTGTCTTTTGGCTTTTCCCGGTTAGGGGTCGTCACAGCGGAACTCCAGTCCACTAATGATTTGCAGTAGATTTTCACGAACGCCGAGGTGCCAGCTTGATGTTCAACCTTCAACGAAGGCACGCCCATTTACGCATGTCTTTCGAACGCCCACCAAACCGTGGGGAGGACATGCAGACTCCACACAGAATGCACTCTCTGCACTCCAGCCGAGAATCGAACGGGAGAACCTCTTGCTGTGAGGCAACAACGCTACTGCTGCACCACTGCGGCTGATTCCTTAACATAGCAATATGTCTAACTTATTCTTTCAGTCTTATAATCCACTTCCTTCCTTAACATAACAGTATGTCTGACTTATTGTTTCTATGTTATATTCCACCTCCTTCCTTAACATAACAGTATGTCTGACTCATTGTTTCTGTGTTATAGTCCACCTCCTTCCTTAACATAACAGTTGTTGTTGTCTTTCGGCTTTTCCCGGTTAGGGGTCTCCACAGCGGAACTCCGGTCCGCTAAGGATTGGCAGTAGATTTTCATGAACGCCGAGATGCCAGCTCAACTTTCAACTTTCAATGAAGGCACGCTCATTTACGCATGTCTTTCGAATGCCCACTCAACCACGGGGAGGACATGCAGACTCCACACAGAAGGCACTCCCTGCACTCCAGCCGGGAATCGAACGGGAGAACCTCTTGCTGTGAGGCAACAATGCTACCGCTGTACCACCGTGGAATGACTCAGAACAGCACTGAAGTATGAACATTAATTCAGCAGTCTGACCTTCTTAAATATAGAAAAACAATGTCATTCTAACACTCAAAATACATAGTTGTGTATTCTGGAGTGCACACCAAAAAGAATTCACATTCCCAAAAATATTTTTCTTTTTATAATAATGAATATCAAAGCTAAAATATTTAAAATATGTCGAATTGAAACAATGGTGGAGTTGCCATGGCAGTGAAAGGTGTTTATGTACCCAGTACAGCTGCACAACAGATGAGATGTAGTATTGTATTTCATCTTGTATTTCAGCATGTAATCTCACAAAATTTACTGCAGAAATTGACAGAAGGAGTAGCCCTTATAAAGCAGGATTTAATGCATTTTGTTCTGCTGGTAAATGATGTAAAATCAGTACCAGATTATGATGAAACTGAAGCACAGCACCTGAACTTTCCCTAGGAAATTAGTTTAGCTGCCAGCCAAAGTATGAGATATTGCAAATAAATATTTATGCAAATATTACAATTCTTTTCAGTTAGAATACCCTAATAAAAAAAATGAAAATATAAGTGGATTCAGATCTCAAAAAGATGTGTGATTTTACATCACAACTTGACTGGAAAGTGTTAATAATTAAAACTATTAAAGCTGTAAGATGAAAGACCACAGGTGAAAATGGCTTCCCTTCCTTCATATCCTCAAGGTTCACTCTACAGTAACCTGCAAGAAAAAAAAAACAAACAACATGATGCTGAACCAGTTTTCCCACTGGAAGCCATTGCTGATGCAATTTCTAACTGTGCGTCAGCAATGATTCGCTATTTAGGAAGCTTTCTTCATTTTTTAGTTGCTACAATTGTGGAGTTGGTATGACGGGGATCTGGAAGGCTTCCCCCTGCAAAAAAAAAAAATTTTTGCTCTTCTGGATTTCGGGCATTTTTTTCATTCATTTGGAGCACTGACCTTCAGGAAGTTGTCATTTCATAACAGAACTGTAGAAAACAAAGTGTTTTTTACTTGAATTGCTGTAGGCAAATCAGCAACTTAAAGATAAAATGAAACATTGAAGGTGTAACAAAATTTGAACTCATTCATTTGGTAACCATGTAAAAGGCTGGGACCCACACTGGAAGTCCCATACATGAAGACAGAAGTGCCAAAAATCCAGACTAAGAATGCAGTTTCTTGGAACATTTCCTATTCTCCAAGGTATGGCGATCTCATAATTGGACTATATAAGTTGAGGAGTTGGGTGGCTTGTCCCCATAACAGGGTGTGCAGTAGGGTTTGCTCCCCTGCAAAACAGAAGTTTAAAGGAGACACTTGATATTTTCGCTTCTCTTGTATTTTCAGTATTTTTCTTTGGCATCTCACAACTATGTATTTTGGGTCCCAATATTTCAATAAGGAGTCCATTCATTCTTTCATTTTCACAATACTTGTTTGCTTTATCTTTTTGAGGGTCATAGGGAAACTGGAGCCTAAACAGCAAAAAAAAAAAAAAAACAACAACAAAGCCAGTCCTGGAAGGGATGCCATTCTAATAACGCTACATCACGGAAACCTTCTTAGACAATAAGTATGTTCCTAGTATGTGGGCTGGATTATGAAACACTCCAGGAAACATTGATGAGACACTCAGCTGAAATATCCTTACTACCAAAGCCCAAGTAGCAGCCATGTCCCAAAGTACATAATGTGGAAGGTCAAGTTAGCAAGGATCTCACTCTGACCCCAGCAGTGCTGGAGCCATCAGAGATAAGCAAATTCCATCATGAATGTATGGTACTTCTCAATTTAGCTAAAACACTCCAGACATACTCTGTCTCCATCTGAGGAATATACAAATTCCATCTGTCAGACAAAGAACACATTCCAGATAGTTTACTATTGGGTGGAGGAGTGTTGTGGGAGCGGCCTAGCTCGTACAAATGGAGTAATGTGGTGATACTATAGAAGAGCAGTGACAGGCTAGTGCAGTGTGACAAAGCCATGGCTAATACTGGTGCAGAGGTAGCAGTAGGACACAGCCGTGGAAAATACTGGTGCAGAGGTAGCAGTAGGATACAGCCATGGGTAATACTAGTGCAGAGGCAGCAGTAGGACACAGCCGTGGATAATACTGGTGCAGAGGCAGCAGTAGGACACAGCCGTGGATAATACGGGTGCAGAGGTAGCAGTAGGACACATCTGTTGATAATACTGGTGCAGAGGCAGCAGTAGGACACAGCCGTGGATAATACTAGTGCAACAGTGGGATACAGCCATGGATAATACTGGTACAGGGGTAACAGTGGGACACAGCCATGGATAATAGTGGTGCAAGGGTAGCAGTGGGGCAAAGTCATGGATAGTACTGGAAGAACAGTGGAGCAGAGCCATGCATAACACTGGTGCAGCAGTGGGACACAGCCGTAGATAATAGTGATGCACAGGTAATAGTGGAACACAGCCATGGATAATACTGGTGCAGAGGTAGCAGAGGAACACAGTCATGGATAATACTGGTGCACCAGTGGGACACAGCCATGGATAATACTGGTGCACAGGTAGCAATGAGACACAGCCATAGGTCATAATGTTGCAGCACTGGGACACAGCAATGCATAACACTGGTGCAGCAGTGGGACACAGCCATGGATAATACTGGCACAGATGTAGCCGATGGACACTGCCATGGGGAGTACTGGTGCATTAGGAGGACACAGCCATGGATAATGCTAGTGCAGAGGTAGCATTGGTACACAACCGTGGATAATACTGGTGCAGCAGTGGGTTACAGCCATGGATAAAACTGGTGCAGAAATAACTGTGGGATACAACCATGGAGAATACAGGTGTAGCAGTGGGACACAGCTGTGGAAAATACTAGTGCAGGGGTAGCAGTGGGGAAAGCTTTGGATAATACTAGTGCAGCAGTGGGACACAAGCATGGATAATACTGGTGAAGAAGTAGCAGTGGGATACAGCCGTGGATAATACTGGTGCAGCAGTGAGACACAGTCATGGATAATACTGGTGCACCAGTGGGACACAGCCTTGTATAATACTGGTGTGGCAGTGGGACAGAGCTGTGGATAAAACAAGTACAGGGGTAGCAGTGGGACAAAGCCTTGTATAATACTGGTGCAGCAGTGGAACACAGCTGTGGATAATACTGGTGCAACAGTGGGGAAAGCCATGAATAATACTGGTGCAGTAGTGAGACACAACAGTGGATAATATTGGTGCAGCAGAGGGACACAGTCATGCGTAACACTGGTGAAGCAGTGGCACACAGACATGGATAAGACCACTGCACATGTAGCAGTGAGAGAATACCTGGATAATAGTGGAGCGGCAGTGGGACACAGCATGGATAATACTGGTGCAGCAGAGGAAAACAACAATGGATAATACTGGTGCAGAGGTAGCAGTGGGACATAGCCATGGATAATACTGGTGCAGCAGTGGGACACAACTGTGGATAATACTGGTGGAGAGGTAGCAGATGGACATAGCCATGAATAATGCTGGTGCATTCGGGGGACACAGCTGTGGATAATACTGATGCAGAAGTAACAGTAGGACACATTCATGGGTAATACTGGTGCAGCAGTGGGACACAGCCATGGATAACACTGGGGCAGAGCTAGCAGAGGGACACAGCTGTGGATAATACTGGTGCAGCAGTGGGAGACAGCCATGGATAATACTGATGCCGAAGTAGTAGTGGGACACAGCATGGATGATAGTGGTGCAGCAGTGGGACACAGCCATGTTTAATACTGATGCAGAGGTAGCATTGTAATGCAGCATGGCTAACAGCAGTAAAGAGGTAGCTGTGGGACACAGCCATGGATAATAGTGGTGCAGAGATAGCAGTAGGACACAACCATTGATAATACTGGTGCATGAGCAGGACACAGCTATGAATAATACTGGTGCAGCAGTGGGACACAGCCATGGATAATACTGGTGCAACAGTGTGACACAGCTATGGATAATACTGGTGGAGCAGTGGGACACAGACATGGATAATACTGGTGCAGAGGTAGCAGTGGGACACAGACGTGGATTATACTGGTATAGCAGTCGATATAGCCATGGATAATAATGGTGTAGGGGTAGTGGTGGGATACAGCCATGGATCAAACTTTGGCAGTACTGGGACACAGTAATGAATAATAATGGTGCAGCAGTGAGACACAGCCATGGATAATACTGCTGCACATGTAGCACAAGGACACAGCCGTGGATAATACTGGTGCAGCAATGGGACACAGCCTTGGATAATACTGGTGCAGAGGTAGCAGTGGGACACAGATGTGGATAATAGTGTTGCAGCAGTGTGACACAGCCATGGATAATACTGGAGCAGAGGTAGCCGAGAGACACAGCCATGGATAATACTCATGCAGAGGTAGCAGTGGAACACAGTCATTATTAATATTGGTGTATGGGTAGCAGTGGGACACAGCCATTGTTAATACTGGTACAGTAGTGTGACACAGCCATGGATAATACTGGTGCAGAGGTAGCAGTGGGACACAGCCATTGTTAATACTGGTGTTCAGGTAGCAGTGGGACACAATCATGGATAATACTGGTGCATCAGTGTGACACAGCCATGGATAATACTCGTGCAGAGGTAGCAGTGGGACACAATTGTGGAAAATACTGGTGCAGCAGTGGGACATAACCATGGATAATACTGGTGCAGAGGTAGCAATGGAACACAGCCATACATAATACTGGTGCAGCTGTGGGACACAGCCATGGATAATACTGATGCAGGGGTAGCAGTGCAACACAGCCATGTAAAACAGTGGTACATCAGTGGGCACAGCCGTGGATAATACTGGAGCAGTAGCGGGACATAGCCATGGAGAAAACTGGTGCAGAACTGCAACATATCCATGGATAATATTAATGCAAAGGTAGCAGTGGGACACAGTCATGGATAATACTGGTGCAGAGATAGCAGTGGGATACAGCCATGGGTAATACTGGTGCAGCAGTGGGACACAACCATGGATAATACTGGTGCAGCAGTGGGACACAGCTGTGGACAATGCAAGTGCAGGGGTAGCAGTGGGGCAAAGCCTTAGATAATACTGGTGCAGCAGTGGGACACAACAACATATAATACTGTTGCAGAGGTAGCAGTGGGACACAGCCATGGATCATACATGTGCAGCAGTGAGACACAGCCATGGATAATACATATGCAGCAGTGAGACACAGTCATGGATAATACACGTGCAGCAGTGAGACACAGCCATGGATAATACACGTGCAGCAGTGAGACACAGTCATGGATAATACTAGTGCAGAGATAGCAGTGGGACACAACATAGATAATCTCAGTGAAGATGTAGCAGAGGGACACAGCCATAGATAATACTAGTGCAGTAGTGTGACACAACTATGGATAATACTGGTGGAGCAGTGGGACACAGACATGGATAATACTGGTGCACATGTAGCACAAGGACACCACCATGGATAATACTGGTGCAGCAGTGGTACACAGACATGGATTATACTGGTATAGCAGTGGGATACAGCCATGGATAATAATGGTGCACGGGTAGAAGTTGGACACAGCCATGGGTCAAACTGTTGCAGCACTGGGACACAGTAATGGATAATAATGGTGCAGCAGTGAGACACAGCCATGGATAATACTGCTGCACATGTAGCACAAGGACACCACCGTGGATAATACTGGTGCAGCAATGGGACACAGACATGGATAATACTGGAGCAGAGGTAGCAGACAGACACAGCCATGGATAATACTGGTGCAGAGGTAGCAGTGGGACACAGCCATTGTTAATACTGGTGTTCAGGTAGCAGTGGGACACAATCATGAATAATACTGGTGCATCAGTGTGACACAGCCATGGATAATACTGGTGCAGAGGTAGCAGTGGGACACAACTATGGAAAATACTGGTGCAGCAGTGGGACATAACCATGGATAATACTGGTGCAGAGGTAGTAGTGGGTCACAGCCATGCATAATACTGGTGCAGCTGTGGGACACAGCCATGGATAATACTGATGCAGGGGTAGCAGTGCAACACAGCCATGTAAAACAGTGGTACACCAGTGGGCACAGCCGTGGATAATACTGGAGCATTAGCAGGACACAGCCATGGAGAAAACTGGTGCAGCACTGCGACATAGCCATAGATAATACTAGTGCAGAGGTAGCAGTGGGACACAGTCATGGATAATACTGGTGCAGAGATAGCAGTGGGATACAGCCATGGCTAATACTGGTGCAGCAGTGGGACACAACCACGGATAATACTGGTGCAGCAGTGGGACACAGCTGTGGAAAATGCAAGTGCAGGTGTAGCAGTGGGGCAAAGCCTTAGATAATACTGGTGCAGCAGTGGGACACAACCACAGATAATACTGTTGCAGAGGTAGCAGTGGGACACAGCCATGGATAATAAATGTGCAGCAGTGAGACACAGCCATGGATAATACATGTGCAGCAGTGAGATACAGTCATGGATAATATTGGTGCAGCAGTGTGACACAGCTGTTGATAATACTAGTGCAGGGGTAGCAGTGGGACACAACTGTGGATAATACTGGTGCAACAGTGGGGAAAAGCCATGAATAATACTGGTGCAGTAATGAGACACAGCAGTGGATAATATTGGTGCAGCAGAGGGACACAGTCATGTGTAATACTGGTGCAGCAGTGGCACACAGACATGGATAAGACCACTGCACATGTAGCAGTGGGAGATAGCCCTAGATAATAGTGGTGCAGCAGTGGGACACAATATGGATAATACTGGTGCAGCAGAAGAACACAACCATGGATAATACTGGTGCAGAGGTAGCAGTGAGACATAGATATGGATAATACTGGTGCAGCAGAGGGACACAACTGTGGATAATACTGGTGTAGAGGTAGCAGACGGACATAGCCTTGAATAATATTGGTGCATTAGGGGGCCACACCTGTGAATAATACTGTTGCAGAAGTACCAGTAGGTCACATTCATGGGTAAAACTGGTGCAGCAGTGGGACACAGCCATGGATAACACTGGGGCAGAGCTAGCAGAGGGACACAGCAGTGGATAATACTGGTGCAGCAGTGGGAGACAGCCATGGATAATACTGATGTAGAGGTAGTATTGTAATGCAGCATGGCAAATACCAGTAAAGAGGTAGCTGTGGGACACAACCATGGATAATAGTGGTGCAAAGATAGCAGTGGAACACAGCCATTGATAATACTGGGTGCATGAGCAGGACACAGCCATGAATAATACTGGTGCAGAGGTAGCAGTGGGACACAACATAGATAATCTCAGTGGTAAAGACGTAGCAGAGGGACACAGCCATAGATAATACTGGTGCAGCAGTGTAACATAGCCATGAATAATACTGGTGCTTTAGGGGGACACACCTGTGGATAATACTGTTGCAGAAGTACCAGTAGGACACATTCATGGGTAATACTGGTGCAGCAGTTGGACACAGCCATGGATAACACTGGGGCAGAGCTAGCAGAGGGACACAGCCGTGGATAACACTGGTGCAGCAGTGGGAGACAGCCATGGATAATACTGATGTAGAGGTAGTATTGTAATGCAGCATGGCTAATACCAGTAAAGAGGTAGCTGTGGGACACAACCATGGATAATAGCGGTGCATGAGCAGGACACAGTCATGAATAATACTGGTGCAGCAATGGGACCCAGCCATGGATAACACTGGGGCAGAGTTAGCAGAGGGACACAGCCATGGATAATACTGGTGCAGCAGTAGGAGACAGCCATGGATAATACTGATGTAGAGGTAGTATTGTAATGCAGCATGGCTAATACCAGTAAAGAGGGAGCTGTGGGACACAACCATGGATAATAGTGGTGCAGAGATAGCAGTGGGACACAGCTATTGATAATACTGGTGCATGAGCAGGACACAGCCATGAATAATACTGGTGCAGCAGTGTGACTCAGCTATGGATAATACTGGTGGAGCAGTGGGACACAGACATGGATAATACTGGTGCAGAGGTAGCAGTGGTACACAGACATGGATTATACTGGCATAGCAGTGGGATACAGCCATGGATAATAATGGTGCAGAGGTAGCAGTCGGACACAGCCATGGGTCAAATCGTTGCAGCACTGGGACACAGTAATGGATAATAATGGTGCATCAGTGAGACACAGTCATCGATAATATTGCTACACATGTAGCACAAGGACACAGCTGTGGATAATACTGGTGCAGCAATGGGACACAGCTTTGGATAATACTGATGCAGAAGTAGTGGTGGGACACAGATGTGGATAATAGAGGTGCAGCAGTGGGACACAGCCATGGATAATACTGGAGCAGAGGTCACGGACAGACACAGCCATGAATAATACTGGTGCAGAGGTAGCAGTGGGACACAGACATTGTTAATACTGTTGTACAGATAGCAGTGGGACATAATCATGGATAATACTAGTGCAGCAGTGTGACACAGCCATGGATAATACTGGCGCAGAGGTAGCAGTGAGACACAGCTATTCTTAATATGGGTGCTCAGGTAGCAGTGGAACACAATCACGGATAATAATGGTGCAGCACTGAGACACAGCCATGGATAATACTGGTGCAGAGGTAGCAGTGGGACACAACCATGGATAATGCTGGTGCAGAGGTTGCAGTGGGAAACAGCCATGCATAATACTGGTGCAGGGGTAGCAGTGTGACACAGTCATATAAAACACTGGTGCAGCAGTGTGCACAGCCGTGGATAATACTGGAGAATTAATGAGACATAGCCATGGAAAAAACTGGTTCAGAGCTGTGACACAGCCATGGATAGTACTGGTGCAGAGGTAGCAGTGGAACACAGTCATGGATAATATTGGTGCAGAGATAGCAGTGGGATACAGCCATGGATAATACTGGTGCAGCAGTGGGACACAGCTGTGGAAAATGCTATTGCAGGGGTCACAGTGGGACAAAGCTTTATATAATACTGTTGCAGCACTGGGACACAGTCATGGATAATACTGTTGCAGAAGTAGTGGTGGGACTCAGCTGTGGATAATACTTATGCATCAGTGAGATGCAGTCATGAACAATACTGGTGCAGCAGTGGGACACAGCTGTTGATAATACAAGTGCAGGGGTAGCGGTGGGCCAAAGCCATGGACAGTACTGGTGGAGTTGTGGGACACAGCTGTGGATAATATTGGTGCAGAGGTAGCAGTGGAACAGAGCCGTGGATAATATAGGTGCAGCAGAGGGACACTCATGGTAATACTTGGGCAGCAGTGGGACACAGACATGGATAAGACTAGTGCACATGTAGCAGTGGGTTACAGCCCTTGGTAATACTGGTGCAGCAGTGGGACACTGCATGGATAATACTGGAGCAGCTGTGGGACACAGCCATGGATAATTCTGGTACAGGGGTAGCAGTGCAACACAGCCATGTAAAACACTGGTACAGCAGTGGGCACAGTCGTGGATAATACTGGAACATTAGCAAGACACAGCCATGGAGAAAGCTGGTGCAGCACTGCAACACAGCCATGGATAATACTGGTGCAGAGGTAACAGTGGGAAACAGTCATGGATAATACTGGTGCGAGGTAGCAGTGGATGCAGCCATGGGTAATACTGGTGCAGCAGTGGGACACAGCTGCAGAAAATACTACTGCAGAGGTAGCAGTGGTGTAAAGCCTTAGATCATACTGGTACAGCAGTGGGACACAGCCATGGATAATACTGCTGCAGAGGTAGCAATGGGATACAGCCATGGATAATACTTGTGCAGCAGTGAGACATAGTCATGGATAATACTGGTGCAGCAGTGGGACACAGCTGTTGATAATACTAGTGCAGGGGTAGCAGTGGGACACATTCATAGGTAATACTGGTGCAGCAGTGGAAGACAGCCATGGATAACACTGGGGCAGAGCTAGCAGAGGGACAAAGCCGTGGATAATACTGGTGCAGCAGTGGGAGACAGCCATGGATGATACTGATGCAGAGGTAGTAGTGGGACACAGCATGGATGATAGTGGTGCAGCAGTGGGACATAGCCATGGGTAATACTGGTGCAGAGGTTGCATTGGGACACAGCATGGCTAATACCAGTAAAGAGGTAGCTGTGGGACTCAGCCATGGATAATAGTTTTGCAGCGGTAGCAGTGAGACACAGCCATTGATAATACTGGTGCATGAGCAGGACACAGCCATGAATATTATTGGTGCAGCAGTGGGACACAGCCATGGATAATACTGGTGCAGAGGTAGCAGTGGGACACAACATAGATAACCTCAGTGAAGATGTATCAGAGGGACAGCCGTAGATAATACTGGTGCAGCAGTGGCACACAGACATGGATTATACTGGTATAGCAGTGGGATACAGCCTTGGATAATAATGGTGTACGGGTAGAAGTTGGACACAGCCATGGGTCAAACTGTTGCAGCACTGGGACACAGTAATGGATAATAATGGTGCAGCAGTGAGGCACAGCCGTGGATAATACTGCTGCACATGTAGCACAAGGACACCGCCGTGGATAATACTGGTGCAGCAATGGGACACAGCCATGGATAGTACTGGAGCAGAGGTAGCCGACAGACACAGCCATGGATAATACTGGTGCAGAGGTAGCAGTGGGACACAGCCATTGTTAATACTGGTGTTCAGGTAGCAGTGGGACACAATCATGAATAATACTGGTGCATCAGTGTGACACAGCCATGGATAATACTGGTGCAGAGGTAGCAGTGGGACACAACTGTGGAAAATACTGGTGCAGCAGTGGGACATAATCATAGATAATACTGGTGCAGAGGTAGCAGTGGGGCACAGCCATGCATAATACTGGTGCAGCTGTGGGACACAGCCATGGATAATACTGATGCAGGGGTAGCAGTGCAACACAGCCATGTAAAACAGTGGTACACCAGTGGGCACAGCCATGGATAATACTGGAGCATTAGCGGGACACAGCCATGGAGAAAACTGGTGCAGCACTGCGACATAGCCATGGATAATACTAGTGCAGAGGTAGCAGTGAGACACAGTCATGGATAATACTGGTGCAGAGATAGCAGTGGGATACAGCCATGGCTAATACTGGTGCAGCAGTGGGACACAGCTGTGGAAAATGCAAGTGCAAGTGTAGCAGTGGGGCAAAGCCTTAGATAATACTGGTGCAGCAGTGGGACACAACCACAGATAATACTGTTGCAGAGGTAGCAGTGGGACACAGCCATGGATAATAAATGTGCAGCAGTGAGACACAGCCATGGATAATACATGTGCAGCAGTGAGATACAGTCATGGATAATATTGGTGCAGCACTATAACACAGCTGTTGATAATGCTAGTGCAGGGGTAGCAGTGGGACACAACTGTGGATAATACTGGTGCAACAGTGGGGAAAAGCCATTAATAATACTGGTGCAGTAGTGAGACACAGCAGTGGATAATATTGGTGCAGCAGAGGGACACAGTCATGTGAAATACTGGTGCAGCAGTGGCACACAGACATGGATAAGACCACTGCACATGTAGCAGTGGGAGATAGCCCTGGATAATAGTGGTGCAGCAGTGGGACACTTTATGGATAATACTGGTGCAGCAGAGGAACACAACCATGGATAATACTGGTGCAGAGGTAGCAGTGAGACATAGATATGGATAATACTGGTGCAGCAGTGGGACACAACTGTGGATAATACTGGTGTAGAGGTAGCAGACGGACATAACCTTGAATAACATTGGTGCATTAGGGGGCCACACCTGTGAATAATACTGTTGCAGAAGTACCAGTAGGTCACATTCATGGGTAATACTGGTGCAGCAGTGGGACACAGCCATGGATAACACTGGGGCAGAACTAGCAGAGGGACACAGCAGTGGATAATACTGGTGCAGCAGTGGGAGACAGCCATGGATAATACTGATGTAGAGGTAGTATTGTAATGCAGTATGGCAAATACCAGTAAAGAGGTAGCTGTGGGATACAACCATGGATAATAGTGGTGCAGAGATAGCAGTGGAACACAGCCATTGATAATACTGGGTGCATGAGCAGGACACAGCCATGAATAATACTGGTGCAGAGGTAGCAGTGGGACACAACATAGATAATCTCAGTGGTAAAGATGTAGCAGAGGGACACAGCCATAGATAATACTGGTGCAGCAGTGTAACATAGCCATGAATAATACTGGTGCATTAGGGGGACACACCTATGGATAATACTGTTGCAGAAGTACCAGTAGGACACATTCATGGGTAATACTGGTGCAGCAGTGGGACACAGCCATGGATAACACTGGGGCAGAGCTAGCAGAGGGACACAGCCGTGGATAACACTGGTGCAGCAGTGGGAGACAGACATGGATAATACTGATGTAGAGGTAGTATTGTAATGCAGCATGGCTAATACCAGTAAAGAGGTAGCTGTGGGACACAACCATGGATAATAGTGGTACAGAGTTAGCAGTGGGACACAGCCATTGATAATACTGGTGCATGAGCAGGACACAGTCATGAATAATACTGGTGTATGAGCAGGACACAGCCATGAATAATACTGGTGCAGCAGTGGGACACAGCCATGGATAACACTGGGGCAGAGCTAGCAGAGGGAGACAGCCATGGATAATACTGGTGCAGAAGTAGGAGACAGCCATGGATAACACTGATGTAGAGGTAGTATTGTAATGCAGCATGGCTAATACCAGTAAAGAGGGAGCTGTGGGACACAACCATGGATAATAGTGGTGCAGAGATAGCAGTGGGACACAGCTATTAATAATACTGGTGCATGAGCAGGACACAGCCATGAATAATACTGGTGCAGCAGTATGACTCAGCTATGGATAATACTGGTGGAGCAGTGGGACATAGACATGGATAATACTGGTGCAGAGGTAGCAGTGGTACACAGACATGGATTATATTGGCATAGAAGTGGGATACAGCCATGGATAATAATGGTGCAGAGGTAGCAGTCGGACACAGCCATGGGTCAAACTGTTGCAGCACTGGGACACAGTAATGGATAATAATGGTGCAGCAGTGAGACACAGTCATGGATAATATTGCTACACATGTAGCACAAGGACACAGCTGTGGATAATACTGGTGCAGCAATGGGACACAGCTTTGGATAATACTGATGCAGAAGTAGTGGTGGGACACAGATGTGGATAATAGTGGTGCAGCAGTGGGACACAGCCATGGATAATACTGGTACAGAGGTCGTGGACAGACACAGCCATGAATAATACTGGTGCAGAGGTAGCAGTGGGACACAGCCATTGTTAATACTGTTGTACAGATAGCAGTGGGACATAATCATGGATAATACTAGTGCAGCAGTGTGACACAGCCATGGATAATACTGGCACAGAGGTAGCAGTGTGACACAGCTATTGTTAATACAGGTGCTCAGGTAGCAGTGGAACACAATCACGGATAATAATGGTGCAGCACTGTGACACAGCCATGGATAATACTGGTGCAGAGTTAGCAGTGGGACACAACTGTTGATAATACTGGTGCAGCAGTGGGACACAACCATGGATAATGCTGGTGCAGAGGTTGCAGTGGGACACAGCAATGCATAATAGTGGTGCAGGGGTAGCAGTGCGACACAGTCATGTAAAACACTGGTGCAGCAGTGTGCACAGCCGTGGATAATACTGGAGAATTAGTGAGACACAGCCATGGAGAAAACTGGTTCAGCACTGTGACACAGCCATGGATAGTACTGGTGCAGAGGTAGCAGTGGAACACAGTCATGGATAATATTGGTGCAGAGATTGCAGTGGGATACAGCCATGGATAATACTGGTGCAGCAGTGGGGCACAACCACGGATAATACTGGTGCAGCAGTGGGACACAGCTGTGGAAAATGCTATTGCAGGGGTAGCAGTGAGACAAAGCTTTAGATAATACTGGTGCAGCACTGGGACACAGCCATGGATAATACTGTTGCAGAAGTAGTGGTGGGACTCAGCCGTGTATAATACTTATGCATCAGTGAGATGCAGTCATGAACAATACTGGTGCAGCAGTGGGACACAGCTGTTGATAATACAAGTGCAGGGGTAGCAGTGGGCCAAAGCCATGGACAGTACTGGTGGAGCTGTGGGACACAGCTGTGGATAATATTGGTGCAGCAGAGGGACACTCATGGTAATACTTGTGCAGCAGTGGGACACAGACATGGATAAGACTAGTGCACATGTAGCAGTGGGTTACAGCCCTTGATAATACTGGTGCAGCAGTGGGACACTGCATGGATAATACTGGAGCAGCTGTGGGACACAGCCATGGATAATTCTGGTACAGGGGTAGCAGTGCAACACAGCCATAGAAAACACTGGTACAGCAGTGGGCACAGTCGTGGATAATACTGGAACATTAGCAAGACACAGCCATGGAGAAAGCTGGTGCAGCACTGCAACACAGCCATGGATAATACTGGTGCAGAGGTAACAGTGAGACACAGTCATGGATAATACTGGTGTGAGGTAGCAGTGGGATGCAGCCATGGGTAATACTGGTGCAGCAGTGGGACACAGCTGTGGAAAATACTACTGCAGGGGTAGCAGTGGTGCAAAGCCTTAGATCATACTGGTACAGCAGTGGGACACAGCCATGGATAATACTGTTGCAGAGGTAGCAGTGGGATACAGCCATGGATAATACTTGTGCAGCAGTGAGACATAGTCATGGATAATACTGGTGCAGTAGTGGGACACAGCTGTTGATAATACTAGTGCAGGCGTAGCAGTGGGACACATTCATAGGTAATACTGGTGCAGCAGTGGAAGACAGCCATGGATAACACTGGGGCAGAGCTAGCAGAGGGACAAAGCCGTGGATAATACTGGTGCAGCAGTGGGAGACAGCCATGGATAATACTGATGCAGAGGTAGTAGTGGGACACAGCATGGATGATAGTGGTGCAGCAGCGGGACATAGCCATGGATAATACTGGTGCAGAGGTTGCATTGGGACACAGCCTGGCTAATACCAGTAAAGAGGTAGCTGTGGGACACAGCCATGGATAATAGTTTTGCAGCGGTAGCAGTGAGACACAGCCATTGATAATACTGGTGCATGAGCAGGACACAGCCATGAATATTATTGGTGCAGCAGTAGGACACAGCCATGGATAATACTGGTGCAGAGGTAGCAGTGGGACACAACATGGATAACCTCAGTGAAGATGTATCAGAGGGACAGCCATAGATAATACCTGTGCAGCAGTGGGACACAGCTATGGATAATACTGGTGGAGCAGTGGGACACAGATATGGATAATATTGGTGTAGAGGTAGCAGTGGGACACAGCCATGGGTTAAACTGTTGCAGCACTGGGACATAGTAATGGATAATAATGGTGCAGCAGTGAAACACAGCTATGGATAACACTGCTGCACATGTAGCACAAGGACACAGCCGTGGATAATACTGGTGCAGCAATGGGACACAGCCATGGATAATACTGGACCAGAGGTAGCCGACAGACACAGCCATGGATAATACTGGTGCAGAGGTAGCAGTGGGACACAGCCATTGTTAATACTGGTATAAAGGTAGCAGTGGGACACAATCATAAGTAATACTAGTGCAGCAGTGTGACACAGCCATGGATAATACTGGTGCAGAGGTGGCGGTGGGACACAGCCATTGTTAATACTGGAGTTCAGGTAGCAGTGTGACACAATCATGGATAATACTGGTGCAGCAGTGTGACACAGCCATGGATAATACTGGTGCAGAGGTAGCAGTGAGACACAACTGTGGATAATACTGGTGCAGCAGTGGGACACAACCATAGATGATACTGGTGCAGAGGTAGCAGTGGGACACAGCCATGCATAAAACTGGTGCAGTTGTGGGACATAGCCATGGATAATACTGGTGCAGGGGTAGCAGTGCGACACAGCCATATAAAACACTAATGCAGCAGTGGATACAGCCGTGGATAATACTGGAGCATTAGCGGGACACAGCCATGGAGAAAACTGGTGCAGCACTGCGACACAGCCATCGATGATACTGGTGCAGCAGTGGGACACAACCACGGATATTAGTGGTGCAGCAGTGGGACACAGCTGTGGAAAATGCTAGTGCAGGGATAGCAGTGGGGCAAAACCTTAGATAATATTAGTGCAGCAGTGGGACACAACCACGGATAATACTGTTGCAGAGGTAGCAGTGGGACACAGCCATGGATAATACTTGTGCAGTAGTGAGATGCAGTCATGGATAATACTGGTGCAGCAGTGGGACACAGCTGTTGATAATACTAGTGCAGGGGTAGCAGTGGGCCAAAGCCATGGATAATACTGGTGCAGCAGTGGGACACAGCTGTGGATAATATTGGTGCAGAGGTAGCAGTGGGACTCAACTGTGGATAATACTGGTGCACCAGTGGGGCAAAGCCATGAGTAACACTGGTGCAGAAATGGAACACAGTCGTGGATAATATTGGTGTGCCAGAGGGACACTCATGGTAATACTTGTGCAGCAGTGGGACACATACATGGATAAGACCAGTGCACATGTAGCAGTGAGTGGCAACCCTTGATAATACTGGTGCAACATTGGGACACAGCATATATAATACTGGTGCAGCTATGGTACACAGCCATGGATAATGCTGGTGCAGGGGTAGCAGTGTGACACAGTCATGTAAAACATTGGTGCAACAGAGAGTGCAGTCATGGATAATACTGGAGCATTAGTGAGACACAGCCATGAAGAAAACTGGTGCACCACTGCGACACAGCCATGGATAATACTGGTGCAGAGGTAACAGTTGGACACAGTCATGGTACTGGTGCGAGGTAGCAGTGGGATGCAGCCATGGATAATACTGGTGCAGCAGTGAGACACAACCTCAAATAATTCTGGTGCAGCAGTGGGACACAGCTGCGGAAACTACTACTGCAGGATTAGCAGTGGTGCAAAGCCTTAGATAATACTGGTGCCGCAGTGGGAAACAACCATGGATAATACTGTTGCAGAGGTAGCAGTGGACTACAGCCATGGATAATACTGGTGCAGCAGTGGGACACAGCCATGAATAATAATGGTGCAGCAGTGAGACACAGCTTTTGATAATACTAGTACAGAGGTAGCAGTGGGGCAAAGCCATGGATAATACTGGTGCAGCAGGGGACACAGATGTGGATAATATTGATGCAGCAGAGGGGCACAGTCATGGTAATACTGGTGCAGCAGTGGGACACAGACATGGATAAGACCAGTTTGCATATAGCAGTGGGAGACAGCCCTTGATAATACTGGTGCAGCACTGGGACACTTCATAGATAATACTGGTGCAGCAGAGGGGCACAACCATGGATAATACTGATTCAGCAATCGGACACAGCCATGGATAATACTGGTGACCAGGTAGCAGTGGGACACAGCCATGGGTCATAATGTTGCAGCACTGGGACACAGCAATGGATAACACTGGCACAGATGTAGCAGATGGACACTGCCATGGGGAGTACTGATGCATTAGGAGGACACAGCCATGGATAATGCTGGTGCAGAGGTACAGGGAGACAACTGTGGATAATACTGTTGCAGAGGTAGCAGTGGGACACAACTGTGGATAATACTGGTGCACCAGTGGGGCAAAGCCATGGATAATACTGGTGAAGCAGTGGAACACAGCCGTGGATAATATTGATGCAGCAGAGGGGCACAGTTATGGTAATACTGGTGCAGCAGTGGGACACAGACATGGATAAGACCAGTTCACATATAGCAGTGGGAGACAGCACTTGATAATACTGGTGCAGCACTGGGACACTTCATAGATAATACTGGTGCAGCAGAGAGGCACAACCATGGATAATACTGGTGCAGAGCTAGCAGCCGGACACAGCCGTAGATAATACTGGTACAGAAGTGGGACACAGTCATAGATAATACTGGTGCAGCAGTGAGACACAGCCATGTATAATACTGATACAGCAGTGAGACACAGCTGTGGATAATACTGGTGCAGGGGTAGCAGTGGGGCAAAGCCATGGATAATACTGGTGTAGCATTGGGACTCGACCACAGATAATACTGGTGCAGAGGTAACAGTGGGACACAGCCATGGATAATACTGGTGCAGCAGTGGGACACATTAACAGATAATACTGATGCAGCAGTGGGACACAGCTGTGGAACAATGCTAGTGCAGGGGTAGCAGTGGGGCAAAGCCTTAGATAATACTGGTGCAGCAGTGGGACACAACCACAGATAATACTGTTGCAGAGGTAGAAGTGGGACACAGCCGTGGATAATATTGGTGCAGCATTGAGACACAGTCATGGATAATACTGGTGCAGCAGTGGGACATAGCCATGTGTAATACTGGTGCAGCAGTGGGACACAGCTGTTAATAATGCTAGTGCAGGGGTAGCAGTAGGCCAAAGCCATGGATAATACTGGTGCAACAGTGGGATAGCTGTGGATAATACTGTTGCAGAGGTAGCAGTGGGACACAACTGTGGATAATACTGGTGCACCAGTGGGGCAGAAGTGGAACACAGCCATGGATAATATCTGTGCAGCAGAGGGACACTCATGGTAAAACTTGTGCAACAGTGGGACACAGACATGGATAAGACCAGTGCACATGTAGCAGTGGGAGACAGCCCTTGATAATACTAGTGTGGCAGTGGGACACAGCATGAATAATACTTGTACAGCAGTGGGACACAACCATGGATAATACTGGTGCAGCAGTGAGACACACCCATGTATAATACTGGTGCAGTAGTGGGATACAGCTGTGGATAACACTGGTGCAGTGGTTGCAGTGGGGCAAAGCCATGGATAATACTGGTGCAGCAGTGGGACACAACCACAGATAATACTGGTGCAGAGGTAGCAGTAGGACACAGCCATGGATATTACTGGTGTAGCAGTGGGACACAGTCATGGATAGTACTGGAGCAGCAGTGGGACACAGCCATGTATAATACTGGTACAGCAGTGGGACACTGCTGTGGATAATACTGGTGCAGCAGTGGGACACAGCTGTGGATAATACTGGTGCAGTGGTAGCAGTGGTGCAAAGCCATGGATAATACTGGTGCAGCAATGGGACACAGCTGTTAATAATGCTAGTGCAGGGGTAGCAGTAGGCCAAAGCCATGGATAATACTGGTGCAGCAGTGGGATGGCTGTGGATAATACTGTTGCAGAGGTAGCAGTGGGATACAACTGTGGATAATACTGGTGCACCAGTGGGGCAAAGCCATGAATAATACTGGTGCAGAAGTGGAACACAGCCGTGGATAATATCTGTGCAGCAGAGGGACACTCATGGTAAAACTTGTGCAACAGTGGGACACAGACATGGATAAGACCAGTGCACATGTAGCAGTGGGAGACAGCCCTTGATAATACTAGTGCGGCAGTGGGACACAGCATGAATAATACTGGTACAGCAGTGGGACACAACCATGGATAATACTGGTGCAGCAGTGAGACACACCCATGTGTAATACTGGTGCAGTAGTGGGATACAGCTGTGGATAACACTGGTGCAGTGGTTGCAGTGGGGCAAAGCCATGGATAATACTGGTTCAGTAGTGGGACACAACCACAGATAATACTGGTGCAGAGGTAGCAGTAGGACACAGCCATGGATAATACTGGTGTAGCAGTGGGACACAGCTGTGGATAATACTGGTGCAGTGGTAGCAGTGGGGCAAAGCCATGGATAATACTGGTGCAGCAGTGGGACACAACCACAGATAATACTGGTGCAGAGGTAGCAGTAGGACACAGCCATGTATAATACTGGTACAGCAGTGGGACATTGCTGTGGATAATACTGGTGCAGCAGTGGGACACAGCTGTGGATAATACTGGTGCAGTGGTAGCAGTGGGGCAAAGCCATGGATAATACTGGTGCAGCAATGGGACACAGTCATGGATAGTACTGGTGCAGCTGTGGGATACAACCATGTATAACACTGGTGCAACAGTAGGACACAGCTGTGGATAATACTGTTGCAGCAGTAGCAGTGGGGTAAAGGCATGGATTATACTGGTGCAGCAGTGGGACACAGCTATGGATAATACTGGTGCAGAGGTA
Organism: Protopterus annectens; assembly: GCF_019279795.1. Taxonomy (NCBI): domain Eukaryota; kingdom Metazoa; phylum Chordata; order Ceratodontiformes; family Protopteridae; genus Protopterus; species Protopterus annectens. Next base: position 771,590,919 of record NC_056751.1, read on the forward strand.
GCATTGGGACACAACTGTGGATAACACTGGTGCAACAGTGGGCAAAGCCATGAATAATATTGGTGCAGCAGTCTGACACAGCTGTGGATAATATTGATGACACAGAGGGACACAGTCATGGGTAATACTGGTGCAGCAGTGGGACACCGATATGAATAACACCGGTGCACATGTAGCAGGGGGAGACAGCCCTGGATCACACTGGTGCAGCAGTGAACACAGCATGGATAATACTGATGCAGCAGAGGGACACAACCATGGATAATACTGGTTCAGCAGTGGGACACAGCCATGGATAACGCTGGTTCAGCAGAGGGACACAACCATGGATAATACTGGTGCACAGGTAGCAGTGGGACACAGCTGTAGATTATACTGGGGCAGTAGTGGGACACATCCCTGGATAATACTGGTGCAGGAGTAGCAGTGGAACACAGCTATTGGAAATAGTGATTCAGCAGTGGGACACAGCCATGGATAATATTTGTGCACAGGTAGCAGTGGGACACAGCCATAGGTTATACCAGTGCAGCAGTAGGACAAAGCCCTGGATAATACACAGCCATTGATAATACTGATGTAGAGGTAGCAGTGGGAAACAGCATGGATAATCCCAGTGAAGAGGTAGCAGTGGGACACATCCGTGGATAATACTAGTGCAGCAGTGGGACACAGCCATGGATAATACTGGTGCAACTGTGGGATGCAGACAAGGATAATACTGTTGTGGAGTTCTGCGATCTGTATTCTGTGTACTTAGATAGGTAGGGATTCTGTTTTCACTGCAGTTAGCTGGTTGTGTATGTGTATCTACTCAGCAGAGTAGATGTGCTATCCTACAGTTACTTTTCCAAAGGCTTGGCTTGCTAGTCTTTTCCTACTTGCACAAGCCTGCACATCCGTGTCATGCAGCCCTCCCAACTTCTTGTCTCCCACATGGCCTGCTGATGTCATCCACCATAAGTTAACCTGCAGAGATGTAAAAGTCAGACTTGTGCTGTGGTGTTTCCATATAGTTCTGTAGTCTGTGTACCTTAGATAAGTATGGGTTTTGATCTCACTGCAGTCAACTGTGTGTGTGTGTGTGTGTGTGTGTGTGTGTGTGTGTGTGTGTGTGTGTGTGTGTGTGTGTGTGTGTGTCTGTGTGTGATGTCAGTTGACATTACAGAAATACTTTTACACCAGTATGTGGGATACTGTCAGCATATGCTCAACAGACAATGCTGATGTAATCAGCTATATCAGATTATTGCATATACAACCATCCCACCAGGGCAGGATCACACACTGGCCTAGAGCCCAGGCAGGCATCACCTTAGGTTCATAAGAGGTTACTAGTCTATTGTCCATAGTGCCTTTATAAGCCTAGCCATGTTATACTATTGTTCCCTTATTGATCAGCTTGTATGGTCTATTTTTGCAGTGCAAGCATATGATAATCACTGACTGCCCTTATCCAAGAGGGACATGGGTGACATCTCAGGGAAAAATTATGTTATCCCATCCAGTTGACTAAGTTATGCTTAAATATGTTCAGTGAGGAGCTCTGTTTTATGTGAATTGGGAATGTTTTCCAGATGAGTGGCACTCTCTGGGAGACATAATTGTCACTCCAGCATGTCCTGTTAATGTCACAGACTAGGTTAAGATCCCTAGAGTGATTGACTAGTCCCATGTGACTTGGGGATGTGCAGCATTTTTTTAGGCCAGGGTCTAAGACTGCTCTGTAGGCCAGGCGCATATCGCCTCTCAGTAGCCTATAAGATATGGAGTACAGTGACAGAGCCTTCAGTCTGTCCATGCAGGTCATGTGTTGCAGGCCTTGAATTGTCTTGTGGAGAAACATCTGAGGTCTCTCCAGCTGCTGCAGGTGTCTGGTGAGGTAAATACACAAGGGAGCATTGTACTCTGTTTGTGGTCTAATGAGGGATGAGTATAGAGGAGTTATAACATCCTTAGCTCTGTATATAATGCCCTTACATATGAGATGTGTAACATAGAAGGCCTTCCTTACCACTATGGGCACATGGTGACCAGTTAAGGGTGCTATCAACCTGTGTTCCCAAATCTCTTGCAACAGGTGGTACTGTTAATATTGTAATTTAAAGGGACTTCTCCTTGCCAGTAAGGGATGATAATGTATTATTTACTATTTATTTTGAGTCTATGGTTTTGGCGCCAGTCTTTTGTCTGTGTAAGTCTTTATTGTGGTATGTCAATATAGTAAGCCACACGCCATTTATTTTCCCCAAGACATCTGTAAAATATATTCCAAACCATAGGAGGCCCAGCAGAAATCCTTGTGGTATACCAGTGGTAACTGGTATGCTACTAGAGGTGCAATCCCCAAATTTGACTGTTTGTGTTCTGTTGGTGATCCAGTTGGCTACCCATCTAGTGATATATGGGTTAATTCCCATTTTTTTTTTTTTTTTTTTTTGTAATTTCTCCATGTCTTTTTGGCTTCTAATAGCATGACGGGAATGGACCCCATTTCTAAGTCAAAGTATGATTAAAGTTCATGAAATTAGTATTGTTTCAGTCTTTCATGTTAGCCAGAAGTGCTCTTCCCAGCATCCGCAATGTGCTCAGTACTGACTCCTTCTGCAATTCGTATGGAGTTACATGTACCAGTAACATATCTAAGTATGATTGTAAATTCTTTTAAGACCCCGTTTCTCCTACTACTACTGGAACTGTCTGGGTATCTTCCGCATTGCCCTCATTTCTGCCTGCAAATCCTGGTATTTTATGACTTTGTGTCTCTCTCTGTACATAAGACACTGTAGTCACTGGGTGTAGTAATTTCAATGATCAATGCTACTTTTGTCTTCTTTTCATGGACCACTATATCTAGTTTTCTTGCATCTATTTTTTGAACTGTTGGTAATGGATGATCCCATGTGATATAAACTTCATCATTTTCTATGACGCTTTGTGGCTCATGTTTCCAGTGCTTTTCAGCTACTTCAGTATTATAATGGTTGCACAATACCCAGTGCAACAGCCTTGCCACATTTTTATGCCTTTCAGTATACAGTCCTTCCACCATTAGTATCTCACAACCAGCAACAAAGTGTGCAAATGTTTTCAATTCCCACTTGATGCCGATATGCTTCTGTTAAATTCAGCAGAGAAGTCATCTTAGAGATTTGTTCTCCTCATGTTTCAAAACTTGCACTATGTTTGGGTCTTGTGAGGTCAGCAAATATGTGTTGAGTCCTATGATTGCAGATCTATACATGTAATCAGTTTCAAGGAGGCCCATGTCTCCTTCAGAATAAGGAATATATAGTCTTGGTATGCCATGATTTTTATAAATCATTTGATGAGCATAAAGCATCCTTCTTGTTTTCCTGTCCAAACTATCCAACACCTTTTGCAGCCAGTCATTCACTCCAAAACTGTAAGTTAGGACAGGAAGGTCACACTGGTTTATAGCTTGGACTTTGTTCCTAGATGTCAATGCTGTTTTTAGTATTAATTTAAGCCTTCTAAAATATTACTTACTTTTATTCATATTTGCTCAGGTTTTATTGTTTATCCTTCATCAGTTCCCAAATATTTACACACTCCCTCTTGCTCAAATTTTTTATATCACATTCCTGCCCCAAACTGATGTTTTCTTGGTGCTGCAGCTTTCCTGCTTTAAAGGTTGCTTTTGCACATTTATCAAGACCACTTGTAGTTCCACTTTCAGTTCCTTATCTGATGAAGTATAATTTTAAATCATCTACAAAAAGAAGATGAGAAGTCTTTACACTTTGCTGTTCTCTGGCAGCCAAATTGTAGCCATGATCTAATCTGTTAAGTAGACAGCTTGGTGGCTTAAGGGCAAGACAAAAAAACAGCAGTGAAAGAGAGTCATCCCGGAATATCCCCCTTTGAATTTTTATCCATGGAATAATAATTTGTCCTTTATCATAGTTTAACTGCAGAGTGGTTTGTCACTGTTTCATAGTTGCTGTAATATAATCGATTAGTGTAGGGTGCATCTCATACATTTTTAAGCACTCTTTTATCCATGAATGTGGGATACTGTCAAATGCTTTTTTGTAGTCTATCCATGGCATACTTAGATTCTTCCCCTTTTTACAGTTCTTTGTTATTACTTAATTCATAGCTGTGTGAATTTATCAGTGATATCTGAGTGGGAGATTGTGTCAAAAACCTTGGCTAAGTCAAGATAGGCTGTATTTACTGTTTTGTCTTCATCCAGAGCTTTGGTGACATTCTCAAAGTTGTCCACCAGGTTTTAATAAGCCTGATCTACCCTTAACAATGCCAAATTGTGTCTGAAAACAGCAGTTTGAAGGTCACATATGTCTTTGTTTTTAAGGTCCATGACTATTCTCTCTCAATGGCCTGGGAGATATGATTGGTATGGTTTAGGGGGTCTATAGTTCACAGGGTCGGTTGATGTTGCTGTGTTCCACTCTGCTGAGATAAAGCCAGTACTTACACTTTGGTTGAAGGGAGGTCCAACTGGTTCCACTAGGCCCTGTTTCAGATCATTTAGTAAGCAGCCTGTGATGTTATCCAGTCCCATAGAGGCTGTTTTACTGCCCATGGAGAGTTGGGTTATAAACTGCTCTTTGCCGATACTATATAAAGGGCTGGTGACACATATGCTTTGGGGTATGTCTGATGGGGACAGCAGAGTGAAATTTGCCCCAAGCTAATAGCAGGTTTGCAATGTCCTCAGGGGCAGTATGTTTGGCACTGTCCACTACTAGTTCGACACAAAGCTGGCCCTTCACTTTTAGATTTTGACATAGCTAAAGAATGCCCCCTGATTATCTATAGCTAGGCATGCTACTTAAGGTTTGTATGTGGTTTTAGATGACTTTACAAGGTAGCTAATTTACTTGTTCAAGCTGTGAAGGATGTCCTTCCTCTACTGAGTCAGTTCCCTCTTGTTCTTAGACATTACATTTATTCACTTGTTATATAACCTATGTATGCATGATGCTCACTAGGGTGCTTGTTTTCTGTAAGGACCTTGTTTTGATCTTTTCATGTTCAGCTCTATATATTTACATTGGTGTTTATTACAGGCCATTTATGTACACCTCTGTATAGCAGTCATTGTTGACTGTGGTAGCAGGGTATTTATATGGCATTGGTTAGGAGGCTAAAGTTTGCTTTGGATGAATGTTTCATCCTTTCTGCTCTGGGGGGGGGGGGTGGGTATGATTGTGAATGTGAATGAGACTGAATTGTGATCCAACCTGACCAGGGGGACCAACACATATGGGTTACTGCAGAGAACCACTATGTTGGTCAGTACTAAGTCTAGGACATTTAAGGCCTTTGTGGGGGTGCTATTTATTTGCTACACAGTATGTGTATTAACAAGGTGCAGGAACCTTAGGATGGGCATATTTGTGCATGTATATGAGTCCAAATCAATGGAAGAACAGCTGGAACCACATGTGACTGAGGTGTTTGACTGCATAGTGAGAGACTCAAGTAGGTCCAAGTAGGCAGAGTGGTACACGTGCTAACAATGATATGGAAGGGTGTTTTACATGCAATTAGTTGGACTTGGAGTAGTGCTACAAAGTTGTACTCTTTGACCAGTCTCATGGTGTATTTGTCCTTAATGAAGATGTATACACCTCTGCCTTTTGTTCTTTCATGTGCGTTTTGATGTGTGACTGTGTGGAAGGCATTGTACCCCTGCATGGCCGGAGTGCTTTTTGTGGCCTTGAACCATGTCTGTATGACTGCACAGACATGGGCATCTTCCAAAGTAAGGATTTCTTCCAGTGAGTGCAGTTTCTGATTTATACTGCTTGCATTAAGCAGCATAACATTCACTTTGTCACCAGTGCATTCTTTTACTTTGGGATATTAGTTGCTCCGACATTGCCTAAAAAGGCCACTATGGGGGAGATAAGCATCTTCATATAGTACAGTGAGGTAATTCTCCAGTCATTCACTGCAGCATGGACTATGACAGAGTCATAACATCATTTGTTATTCAGATACTTGAGTGTGTGTGTGATCTGATGGGAGTGTGTGTGTGATCTGATGGACCCTGGCATCTGACAGGCAGCTCACCATGACTTTCTCCTTGTTTAGCCTGTTGAGGGGGACATCTGTGTGTCTCACTGTGGAGTCATCTATGACCAAGACATTTGGTTTTGAGGTGTTTTGCCTGAGGGGCTTACTGGCTGAGACACTGTTGTGTATATTATTATGTGTAGTGGATTCTGTTGGGTCTACATTGTGTGCAGTAGGTTTTCCCTTAGGAGGCCTCTGATCTTTACTTAGGTTTCTAACGAGTACCTCTGAGTATGTCGATTTGTGTTGTGAGCTTGTTATATACAAGAGGTGAAGTGTGTGTGCTGATAACGTTTGATATCTGGTTTGTTGTTATGTGAGATAATTGATTCCAAATCCATAGTATAGACACACCTCTCACTTGTTTTAGCAGTGGCTGGTTGTCAGTATACATGAGGCGATCGCTCTTTTGCCACAGGATGTCCACGTAAATCAGGCTGCCTGGAGACATGGTGGGAAACTGTCTATCCATTATGGAAGGTATATACTGTAGTAACTAGTGGGGAGTGGGCTAGATGGACCTGTTTTTAGTGTAAGACTAACAAAATGTGTCTATTCTATGGAGAGTTAGGGTTACGAAAATGTGTCAGTGTTTCACAATGCACAGCTGAGTTAATCGCAGAGCAGCAGTGCAAGCTCTGAGCAGCTCCGGTAAACCGAGTGCAAACCCAGCAAAACACAAAGTGGGACTACAAGTGAAGCTAAACAATTTTAAAAAAGTAAACAAAGGGAAAGACCAAGAGTGAGCCTTAATCCAGCAATCCCCAACTCATATGGATCCATAGCTGCACACCTCTCCCACAAGGGTGCAGGGGGACCTTCTTAATGTAAGAGAGCTGGTTTTAGTGCTCATATGATACCAAACAGTCTAGATTCAGCAAGTCTGAATTGAGCCTATGCTATAAAATGAAGAGGTACTAGAAATTCAAAGTGAAGAAAACTGCAATCACAACAGCAGAAGAAACAGTTTAAATAAACCAGCAATTCAGAAGAACATTCCAACACGAGTGTAGAAAACAAACTTTCCTAGTGTGAAATAAGTGGTCTGGAACCCAAGTGTTTAAACCAGAACTAAGACAATTTCACAATAACACACACAATAAGCCTTCAACCAGTGATTCCCAGCTTAGAAGGGTGTAGGCTATCCTCCCCTGCCACAAGAGTCTACATCACTAATCTTCTTAAAGTAAAATTAACTGGTTTAGAGGCCAAGTGCATAACCCATAACAAAGAGACTTAGAACATCAGCCACAATAAGTATTCAGCCAGCAATTCACATCTCAGAAAGGTAGAGGCTACTGTCTCCTACCACAAGAGTATAGACCACAAACCTTCTTAGTGTAAGACAACTGGTCAGAAGCCCAAGTGCTTAAACCAATAGGCTTAGAATAATAGTCACAATGTAATGCAATACCAGACAGATGACAGTATCTTTTACTCTATCTACATATATCATGTCATGGTTATCATGTCATGTCATGTGTTTTCTTGATGGTTTGTCCAGCTGCTGCATATGTCTGGTGAGGTTCCTGCAAATGAGACCATTATACTGTACTACTGCTCTAATGAGTCTGACTACACTGCTGTCATACAACCCTGAGATCTGCATGTGATGGCGTGCTTTATAATGTGCACCATACGTATGTACTGGAAAACACTAAAGAGAAAGGTTAGAAAGTAATGACACACAGTGCAGTTCCTGACTTCATAACCCTTACAAGAGAATACACTAGAAAGTACTGACATGATGATGCTATCTACTGCATCATTTGGCAAGGCAAACATAACTGACAGGTACAATTATCAGTTCAACAACACAAATTGTAGATATACTAGGCACTAATGTAGCTGTGCACCCTGTGCATCAGACACAAAGCTTTTGTATCCAGAATCCAAAAGAGAGAAAACAGGGATATAGCACAGTTAGTATCACTTGTACAGGGTGCTGGGGGGCAGGAGGCTTAGGCTGACACAAAAGGTCGGTGAATATGAGTGTGAGGGAGAAAGGGAAGCAGGCAGGCTGTGTTTGTCTGTAGGGGTCCTCCATGTGAAAGTGGTGTGTGAGAGTCTGCATGAACACAGCCAAGTTCAGTGCTAGCTCTATGTCATGGCATGTCAGACAGGTGTGAGCCATGCATGGTAGAGGTGGCAGTTCATCACTGTCACCCTAGACCATGAGAACTGGTTCTGCCAGGAGTTGCACTGGCACCTCCACACCCAAGCTCAGAAGCAGTGCTGCTATCTGAGCATGACTAATGTCTGCTGGGCATGTTCCCTTCACAGGAATTCACAGGACCAGAACCCCATAGCCTGCCATATCTGGGTGTAGACAGCTCACTCACCAATGGACCAGCAGAGGTACTGCCACTACCAAAGCATGATCAGGAACAGCCATTCTGGCTATCAGCAGATGTTGTGGCTGACCTACGCACATGAGGATGCTGTTCTGCTTCAAGCAGATGTTCCATCACAGATGCTGCTCATTCCATGACAGGCACCCCTCAGTCTAACATGTCATTTGTCTGATACAGGTAATAGGAGACATTGTGGAGGCAGTCATGCATGTCACACCGTGCCCTATTCACGACCCTGAGCATTTGTCTGGAGCCCATTTCTGAATGTGCCTGTGGTGCCATGATGGCCCTAAACATACGTTTAGTGAAACAGAAAGAAACACCTGCACCAGGTGGAGGAAAGACAGCAGGGCCCCTCCAAGCACCCCTATCAACCCTCCTGCATAGCTCCTCACCAGCACTTTGGTTATGTCCAGACTCAACAGACACTTAAGCAGTAGTAGTCACACTTCCCTGCTCAGTGTAATCATCCTCCACCTGTCCTATATCTGTGGGCTCAGTGGACTGGGTAGGTGTAGGCCTACTGGCTGTGTCCAGGGGGAAAAAAGGGGTGGTGGCTGGATGTTAAACTCTGTGTCAGATTCAACTTCTGCATGCCCTGACTGTGCCTCAATTTTACCACCATCATCATCAGTGTCTACTGAGACACTGACAATCAGGTGGCACATGGCCCACATTCCCACTTTCATGACCACCTGTGATAAAAGGTGAGAAACACAGGCATACATTAATACCTGCACTACTATGGTGCAATATATGCTGAACAACTAACAGTGCTAACACTATTGAAGACAGTACAGCAGTGCACAGAACAAGCTTAAAATGACACATTAGATTACTAGAAATTGATCTGCAGTGCTGAATTAACTTGATTTCAGTTACCATCTGCAGGAGGCTTACATTGCTGGATTACTGAAGGTCCTGAAATAAGTTAAGCAATAATTAAGGCCAACATCATTACATTTAACAGTAAGACAGGGGGTACAACATGGACTCTTCTCAATCAGCATGACTGTTAGTTCAAAAATGTGGCTGTCAACTCCAAACTGAGCTTATCACTGTACTAATATTCAATCCCCCTGAAAAAAAAAACATGTGACAAAAAGGAACTTTTATTTCAATTGTTTTATTATATAACAGTATTCAACTGGTCATGTAACAAAGCCTACCTGGATGATCTTCCTGGGACTGAGAAGGAGAGGTGCCCACATCAATCACATATTGTGGGCCAGTCTGCTGTGAGTTGCCCTGTTGTAGAAGATTCACCAGGAATTCCTTACTGGAAGTGAGAGGTGGTTCTGCACCAGGCACACCCCTGGTTACCATCTGGTCACAGGCAACAGCAGCTGCATGCTTCCATGCAGATGTAAGCATGTCAGTGGCCCTGTGGTGCACCTGCTCATAAATATGGCTGTGGCCACCTATGGCATTTATGTTATCAACTATTTCCTGCCATATCCTCAGCCTCTCTGACATATTTGGATGACCCATTCCAAAGAAAAGCACCACGTTGACATAGCATGCACTATGATTGCATTTTCTGTCTCACTGAATGGGGGGAGTCTGCACCTCAATGACAGTTTTGCTTCTAAAACACAACAGAATAATAATACACATAAATATTGCATAACTACAAAGCAACTGTTACCGGATAAAGCAGTTAAATTAGGCAGTCAGTAGTACCCACTGTAAAAACATAAAACATAAGAACAGATGTGAAATACTAACAACAGGCAGGATGCAAAACAAGGAAAATAGCAAGGGCAGCATACCCCTGTCTGTGCTATAGCAGTAGCTGTGCTCCCCCAAAAGAACAGTCCATTCTAGTTTGTGACTTAACAGTAATTTCTCTTTGCTCCCCCACCTACTAATGGACAGGGACATGAATCATTTGTACGCATGTATTGCACAGCTTGCTATTGTCTATAATTTTGTACCTCAAAAATGGCTTGACAAACATGGCCATACCATGAGTACATTTCTAACTAATGCATACGGATAAAAGTGTAAAATGCTTTTCCTCATATTATTCATTAATATATTCCAGCATGTGTATTATGTAGGTAAAAAAAAAAAACAATGACAGCATACCCATGGGAGTTCAATACTCGTCTGTAAAGATAGCTTGGGAAATAGTTTGCTTTGCTGAACATGTAGCAAGTATCCTCACCATCAGTTTGGCTAGCTACACATTTGCCTTTTTATAATGGAGTAGATTATTAATGTACTGCATCTGTCTAGGCTGTGTTTCAGAGATGCTAATTACAGCATAAGCAGCTGAACTGCATACTAATCAACCAATCTGATGGAATTATTCACTACGCTATAAAGAAACCATTTAGACTTCATGCTGGTTTGTCCTGTAGATTGCAAAAGTAGTAGAGTACAGACACAGAAAGTCTACATGGACAGAATGTTAGGAGCTGCTGATGCTATTTAACTCCATTTGTATGTGCCACTGGCTGGAGGCAATGCTGCTGCTCCCAATAGGCCAAGACCGATACAGAGAACAGTTTTCAGGCCACATATAACTTATCACAACATACATGACATGGATGTTGTAGAGTGTTACAGGCTGGATAGGGACACAATGCAGGAACCCTGTGACCTCTGCTGGCCTAAACTCAGAGCCACGGCCTTTACCTCCCCATGTATTGCTTGAATTGCTTGCATCACAGTCAGCCTTGAACTAACACTGTGACAACTGCTGCATTTACAAGGTAAGTCCTGAACATGTACTGTATTGTATAATAATATTATGATATGTCCTTGTATTTCATTTGGTACAGTGAGCAACTACAAGGTGGGAGATTTGTACAGAAATGAATGTCACATGTGACAGCAAAGAGATATTTGACTTGTATGTGTCCACTGGCAAGCAGTAGGCCTCAGGCCTCAAAGATTCACATATTGATACTTCCCCCAAAGTAATGATGATCACTGCATGCCCTCAGTTTATCATCATGCATTTGACATGGGAAATCATAACAAAGAGAAGTTTGAAAGTAATGAGGCACATAGCAGTTTGCAGCTTCACCACCCTCACAAGATCAAACCAGCAGGATGTAAAACAAGGTGAGTAACAAGAGCAATATAGCCTTGTTTCTGCCATAACAGTACCTCAGCCTGGCTCCACCCCCTTGGAAGGACATTATACCCTTGCATGTTCCATGACAGGAGCCCAGCTTTTCTTCCTACCCCCAAAACAGCAGTCTATGCTTGTTTGTGGCATCCAACCTTCCATTAATTTGATAGTAATTGCATACCATAGTGTTTCCAGTGAATATCCTCACATATTTTAAAGTAAATGATACAGACTGGCTTACACACTGCATATGTCTGAGTACTGGTCAGATAATTGATGAGTAACCAAGAAACACAGAAAGGTAGGACAGAGCTGTATACTTGCAAGGAATAATCATAGCATGTTGTATGATCACTAAGTGCACTACATCCAAATATATTACACAGAATGCATTTACAAATACGTTATGCCTTGATATCAGTGTACATTCAGTTGCACTTAGTTGTGTGAGGACTTACATCATGTATTTACTGCAAAGCTGTTTGATGGGTAAAGATGAATAAGTCTCCCCTTCTGTTTTATGATGGTGCATTGCAGTGAGAGTTGGGATCCAGACCTATGCAGTCATATCTCATGTGTACTAATAGTTTCTACTGTGTATGTCATAGATTGATTTTCTGCTTTCAAATAGTTTTGATTTTGCGCATCTCATTTGCTGGTAAAGTGGCAATACACAAACTGGAAAAATAGACCACCCAGGTAGCTGGTTTTGCCATAGCCACATGTTAGTGCACAATGCTCACCATCATGCAATTATGCTTTAAAGAAAAGAAAAGAAATGGGAAAGACAGGAAAGTGGTGAAATGGGGAGAAAGCAAGGGGAAGGACATAGTGAAAGCAAGGCAGGAATGTGAAGGAAGGATGTAGGAAAGAATCATAGCTATCAGTTTCTTCCATAATAAAACATGAACATATATGCACACATTTTGCTGAATTTAGACTGTCATCTGTTGTATAGAGAATTGGAAAGAATCATGTGTGTCATGAAAATATGTCTGTGAAATGGAGAGCTATGTATGGGATGATTTTTTTTTTTTTTTGTGGGATAGGTGCCCCCTTTTTTGAGAGAGAAAGGAATGTTGGAGAAGGGCTGTAGGAATGTCTGGGTGAGGTAAGTTGGGCAGGTGAGAAAACAACTGCAGACAGACAAGACAAACAAGGCAAGAGTGAAGGACACATGAGGTGGATGAACACCACAGATGGTGAGAAGGTGGGAAATCCCAGTCCCATGCACGTTGAGGCTGTTGACAGTGAGAATCGAATCCTCGACCAATGGACTGTCATCACTGTCACCTCACTGTGCCAATGGCTGCAGTGCCTGATGTCCATGCCTCCTATGGGTGCTCTGCACAAGGATGGAGGGAAGGCACTCCATCCAGCATAAGCATGCACCAACAGTGTGGCACACAGTCCTACACACCATCCCTGACAGTTTGTCACAGTTAATAAACTCACCACCTCCACCACTGCTACCAGAGGGAACCATAGGCCTATCCTCCAGGGCAGAACTACCTGACGGGCCAGTTAGTACAGGGGCAGCAGAGGGGGTGCTACCAGGTTCTGCACCAGACATGCTGGGCAAAGGTGCTGTAGCCAGTGGAGTGGGGGCAGGTAGATCTTTTGGGCCAGTCCTAACCCACTGTCTTGTGAGAAAAACAAAAAATAAAAAAATAACAAAAAAATGAGAGAAAATGGTTGGGGTGAGAGAACAAAATGAGAACATCAGTAACATCATATGTGACACACAAAGCATTGATACAAGTATTTGTAACATACAAAGCATTGATACAATTATTTGTAACACACAAAGCACTGATACAATTATTTGTAACATACAAAGCATTGATACAATTATTTGTAATACACAAAGCATTGATACAATTATTTGTAACATACAAAGCATTGATACAATTATTTGTAACACACAAAGTATTGATACAATTATTTGTGACACACAAAGCATTGATACAATTATTTGTAACATACAAAGCATTGATACAATTATTTGGAACATACAAAGCATTGATACAATTATTTGTGACACACACAAAGCATTGATACAATTATTTGTAACACACAAAGCATTGGTACAATTATTTGTAACACACAAAGCATTGATACAATTATTTGTGACACACAAAGCATTGATACAATTATTTGTGACACACAAAGCATTGATACAATTATTTGTGACACACAAAGCATTGATACAATTATTTGTGACATAGAAAGCATTGATACAATTATTTGTGACATACAAAGCATTGATACAATTATTTGTAACACACAAAGCATTGATACAGTTATTTGTGACATACAAAGCATTGATATAGTTATTTGTGACATACAAAGCATGGATACAATTGTCTGTAACATACAAAGCATTGATACAGTTATCTGTAACATACAAAGCATTGATACAATTATTTGTAACATACAAAACATTGATACAATTATTTGTAACATACAAAGCATTGATACAATTTGTAACATACAAAGCATTGATATAATTATTTGTAACACACAAAGCATTGATACAATTATTTGTAACACACAAAGCATTGATACAATTATTTGTAACATACAAAGCATTGATACAATTATTTGTAACACACAAAGCATTGATACAATAATTTGTGACACACAAATCATTGATACAATTATTTGTAACATACAAAGTATTGATACAATTATTTGTGACACACAAAGCATTGATACAATTATTTGTGACATACAAAGCATTGATACAATTATTTGTGGCACACAAAACATTGATACAATTATTTGTAACATACAAAGCATTGATACAATTATTTGTGACATACAAAGCATTGATACAATTATTTGTGATGTACAAAGCATTGATATAATTATTTGTGACATACAAAGCATTGATACAATTATTTGTGACATACAAAGCATTGATACAATTATTTGTAAAACACAAAGCATTGATACAGTTATTTGTAACATACAAAGCATTGATACAATTATTTGTAACACACAAAGCATTGATACAATTATTTGTAACACACAAAGCATTGATACAATTATTTGTAACACACAAAGCATTGATACAGTTATGTGTAACATTCAAAGCATGGATACAATTATCTGTAACATACAAAGCATTGATACAGTTATCTGTAACATATAAAGCATTGATACAATTATTTGTAACATACAAAGCATTGATACAATTTGTAACATACAAAGCATTGATACAATTATTTGTAACACACAAAGCATTGATACAATTCTTTGTAACACAGAAAGCCTTGATACAATTATTTGTAACACACAAAGCATTGATACAATTATTTGTAACATACAAAGCATTGATACAATTATTTGTAACACACAAAGCATTGATACAATTATTTGTAACATACAAAGCATTGATACAATTATTTGTAACACACAAAGCATTGATACAATAATTTGTGACACACAAATCATTGATACAATTATTTGTAACATATAAAGTATTGATACAATTATTTGTGACACACAAAGCATTGATACAATTATTTGTAACATATAAACCATTGATACAATTATTTGTAACATTCAATGCATTGATACAATTATTTGTAACATACAAAGCATTGATACAATTATTTGTAACACAGAAAGCATTGATACAATTATTTGTAACACACAAAGCATTGATACAATTATTTGTGACACACAAAGCATTGATACAATTATTTGTGACATACAAAGCATTGATACAATTATTTGTGGCACACAAAACATTGATACAATTATTTGTAACATACAACAATTATTTGTGACATACAAAGCATTGATACAATTATTTGTGACATACAAAGCATTGATACAATTATTTGTAAAACACAAAGCATTGATACAGTTATTTGTAACATACAAAGCATTGATACAATTATTTGTAACACACAAAGCATTGATACAATTATTTGTAACACACAAAGCATTGATACAATTATTTGTAACACACAAAGCATTGATACAATTATTTGTAACACACAAAGCATTGATACAGTTATGTGTAACATTCAAAGCATGGATACAATTATCTGTAACATACAAAGCATTGATACAGTTATCTGTAACATATAAAGCATTGATACAATTATTTGTAACATACAAAGCATTGATACAATTATTTGTAACATACAAAGCATTGATACAATTTGTAACATACAAAGCATTGATACAATTATTTGTAACACACAAAGCATTGATACAATTATTTGTAACACACAAAGCCTTGATACAATTATTTGTAACACACAAAGCATTGATACAATTATTTGTAACATACAAAGCATTGATACAATTATTTGTAACACACAAAGCATTGATACAATTATTTGTAACATACAAAGCATTGATACAATTATTTGTAACACACAAAGCATTGATACAATAATTTGTGACACACAAATCATTGATACAATTATTTGTAACATATAAAGTATTGATACAATTATTTGTGACACACAAAGCATTGATACAATTATTTGTAACATATAAACCATTGATACAATTATTTGTAACATTCAATGCATTGATACAATTATTTGTAACATACAAAGCATTGATACAATTATTTGTAACACAGAAAGCATTGATACAATTATTTGTAACACACAAAGCATTGATACAATTATTTGTGACACACAAAGCATTGATACAATTATTTGTGACATACAAAGCATTGATACAATTATTTGTGGCACACAAAACATTGATACAATTATTTGTAACATACAACAATTATTTGTGACATACAAAGCATTGATACAATTATTTGTGACATACAAAGCATTGATACAATTATTTGTAAAACACAAAGCATTGATACAGTTATTTGTAACATACAAAGCATTGATACAATTATTTGTAACACACAAAGCATTGATACAATTATTTGTAACACACAAAGCATTGATACAATTATTTGTAACATACAAAGCATTGATACAATCATTTGCCTCTATTCTGTTACCTTTACTTTTAACACCACAGACTCCTTACAAGTATCGTCCTTACGTTTAAGACTACCCAATTTACAACACAGACACACTATAGTACATACTGTAGCCACCAGTCCTTGATGTGAGCATATATTGCACATATGCGTGTTCCAATTATACTGATTACAGATTACAGAAGGTCATTTGTGCCACTCGTATAGATGTATGAAGTTACATTCGAATAATGATGAAAACATAACAGTATTGTATATTTGGGAAGTGTGGTTTTTGAACACACAACCGATGACTACTCTAAAATACTGTACTGTTCTATGTCCTACAGACTACTGCATGCTTACTTTCCTTTTACAGTTTAGCGATGCAAGCTCATGATTATTTGAGAATATGGCATCATTGTTCTGTCCTACAGACTACCGCATGCATACTTTCCTTTTACAGTTTAGTAATGCATACTCATGATTATTTGAGAATATGGCATCATTGTTCTGTCCTACAGACTACTGCATGCTTACTTTCCTTTTACAATTTAGTAATGCATACTCATGATTATTTGAGAATATGGCATCATTGTTCTGTCCTACAGACTACTGCATGTATACTTTCCTTTTACAGTTTAGTAATGCATACTCATGATTATTTGAGAATATGGCACCATTGTTCTGTCCTACAGACTACTGCATGCTTACTTTCCTTTTACAATTTAGTAATGCATACTCATGATTATTTGAGAATATGGCATCATTGTTCTGTCCTACAGACTACTGCATGTATACTTTCCTTTTACAGTTTAGTAATGCATACTCATGATTATTTGAGGATATGGCACCATTGTTCTGTCCTACAGACTACTGCATGCATACTTTCCTTTTACAATTTAGTAATGCATACTCATGATTATTTGAGAATATGGCATCATTGTTCTGTCCTACAGACTACTGCATGTATACTTTCCTTTTACAGTTTAGTAATGCATACTCATGATTATTTGTGAATATGGCATCAATTGCTCTGTCCTACAGACTACTGCATGCCTACTTTCCTTTTACAGTTTAGCGATGCATGCTCACCGTTATTTGAGAATATGGCACCATTGTTCTGTCCTACAGACTACTGCATGCATATTTTCCTTTTACCATTTAGAGATGCATGCTCATGGTTTGCATGCTCACCGTTATTTGAGAATATGGCACCATTGCTCGGTTCTACAGGCTACTGAATGTATCCTTTCCTTTTATCATTTAGCAATGCATTCTCACAGTTATTTGTGAATATGACATCATTGCTCTGTACCACAGATGAAGGCATGCATAGTTTATTTTACAGTTGGGATATGCTTGCTCAATTTGATACAACTGTTTTAAATACCAACTAAGCAGTCCTTAACTTTTAATACTACAAAATTACTATACATATTACTATTATTATTAAAATACTAGTTAGACAGTACTGCTCTGATGCATACATACCACATGCTTCTCACATCCTTATTAGACATACAGCATGAGACCAAACAATCAAGGCTCACTCTTCAGAAGATGTGGAAAAAACAGAACAGAACACCATTATGAATACCAGTCTTGACTATAGTCAGCTTTTTACTCTTACAATTACTCCTTGAAATTGATACATACACATATGTGGGGTGTCCCCTGCCCAAAATCCCCCTATCCAAAGGTTGAGGGTATCCCGCTTCCTCCTCTGGAGGTCATCAAAATGATGTGTGCATTGCTCACCAGTGCGGGGGATACCTGTCACACTGGTTAAGGCCCTGGCAGCACTATTATAAGACTGAGGTTTATATTCTGAGCTGAATAGTCCCGCTGCACCAACTAGGCCCGTGCTGCTTAATTAGGAGTCCAACAAAACTTTTGGACTCCTCGTCACCCCAGTGTTGCACCCAAAAGCACACTCACTTTCCAGTAACTCCTGACATTCCTACCATAGTTCAAGCTCAATGTATAATAAGCATTTCCTGCCAATTGTATTTTATATGCTGCAGTTTTCCTGCCTATTGCATATCTTGTGCATACTGAGAGTGAGCACATTTTGTTTCTGCAACATTTGAAAATGTTGAGCATCCTTCACCATCTCACAAACACCATAGACGAGGGTGTGCAATGCCGAGCACCGTATTTACATGATGATAAGTGATGCAGAACAGTTGTGAACAATGCAATTTCTGGATTATTAGGTATACAGGCACTTGTATAAATATGCTAGTGAAATGTACTATATATATATATATATATATATATATATATATATATATATATATATATATATATATATATATATATGTAGAGTTGTCACCTCACAGCAAGAGGTTCTCCAGTTCAATTCTCGGCTGGGGTGCCTTCTGTGTGGAGTCTGCATGCCCTCCCTGCATTCATGTGGGTTTCCTTTGGGTGCTATGGTTTCCTCCCACATTATAAATACATCCATGTGGAGCATTTCTCCCCAGGCCTCCTCTGAAAAATGGCATTGTTCCAAGTCAGATTTTCCCGGTAAACAAATATTAAATAAATAAATATATGGTTCTCTTACACTTACAGCTATTGCCACAAAAAGGTTGAGAAAACTGTTGTGTATGTTGCACTTTATTGCTATAATCTGTAATCTCACAACAGTAAAACAAAATTTGCGCACAGTGTACTAGAACCCCGACCATCTGCACTACATACCTACACTTAACACCTGCTGCCATGGGATTAGTGAAATGATGTCTGCTATCTTAGTAGTTATTGTAAGGTTCTTGCTGTAATTCATGGCTTCATAGCACAGCACCACTTACTGTGTTTGAATGATGCAGAATATTATTAATTGAATGCATCCGGTTTATATGTGTAGCTGTCTGTGTGCTGTCTATAACCTGGGTGGTCCATTCCTCCAGTTTGCACAATCCTCTGCATCATGAAAAGCAGGTGAGTACAGCTAAACATGTTTATGTCAAGTGGCATATAGTAGAAACACTGGCCAAACATAAAAATAAACAAGGCATTAATGCACAAAAGGGAGACTGTCCACAGATTTGCAGAATGTCCAGATATCTGCATCATATTTTTGGCCTATTTCTTGTAAAATGTGTGGTTTATTGGGAAATCACTGAAGACTGCAGTCAATATATATAATGACATACATTTCTGTTCCGTACTTCATATTCTTCAGAAAATGCATGCTTGCCCTTTGTCCCCCCATTAGTTTAGTGTTTGGTCACATTATTGGCACTAAAGAGTTGTGTGGAACGAATGACCCAACTTCAGTATACAGGTTTCACAGCCAGCAACACCAGAGCTGGCTGTGAAACCTTGCTTACACGCTCCACACATCATTACTACTGATAGTGCAAAGCTGCATGATGCATCATGTACGTGACTATCCTCCATGTAGGCTCTGCGCAAAACCTACATGGAGTTTTTTGAATCCCGGAGGATGTTTTGCTCTTTATTGAACCTGCACAGTTTACACATTGTAGCTGTTTGAGCTTTTCGACTGTATGAGCCATTTTTCAGGAACTATTAAGGTAAATAATGCTGGGTAATCTGTTTTGATACTGGCATGTCCTTAGTAAGAGGAACAGAATACATTGTATCTTACCAATTCACTAAAAGAGATATTTTAAAAAGCAGATGTGCAAGAAAAAAGGTGCACATTAGCCCAGTTAAAGGCAGAATTTAGAAAAACACAAATCTGACCGTATGTCCAAGCAGAGCATATATTTATTAACTTCAGGACAAGTTAATCATATATAATCAGTTCAGCTATTTGAAAAACTTCATAACTATTTGCAATATCATAAATGCAAAGGTCTACAGTATTTGTAATAAACAGTGAAAAACTCATCTTAACCACAGAAGTGGCAGAAAAGTAAAACTGCTACCACAGAATGCTCACACACACATGCACACACACTTCACACTTTTTCTGGGTATGCACAAAATACATGTGAATCATTCACTATACATTATATTAAAGTATATTATACATTATATTAAAGTATATTATACATTATATTAAAGTATATATAAAACATAAACCCATACCTACATCTTACTCAAAAATCCACTGAGTGCAATAATTCACAAACTTTTATTAAGCTGAGGATTTAACAATCAACTCAAGTTTTATAATCCACTTTTATTTCCAAAATTTTTGTTCCTATTTCATTGAATTAGTTAAAAATTCAGCCTTTCTAAACCAAGAGCATGAACACTATACTCAGATGCACCAGAGAATGCATATTTAATGCATTAGACTCTCTAACAACATACACCATTAATATGTTCCGATATTCTCAGCTTCAAGTCACGTGATGTCTTCCTTACTTGGACTGCACCGCACACATTAGGTCATGTGTATCGCCCAGTCATTTATACAAGTGGTCAGCTGTTGAAGTGCATATATACATGTACGATAAGGAGATGGGAAATGCGCTGTTTTCTATAATGAACTACAAAGTCTGCAGTTACCCCATGCATGCATACTTTGGACATAGACCCAGTCAATTACAGCTCACATTAAAGTTTGCTTATATCCTAATATTATGCTGGGCAAGGTTCTATCCTCTCCTGTATGTTAGCTGACATCTATCCA
This sequence comes from Protopterus annectens, assembly GCF_019279795.1. NCBI lineage: Eukaryota > Metazoa > Chordata > Ceratodontiformes > Protopteridae > Protopterus > Protopterus annectens. The sequence continues at coordinate 771,612,002 of NC_056751.1, forward strand.
AAAGCACTTGTGAAAAGTATTTACTGGATAATCGAATGAGCCAGGGTCTATCAATAACCTGCCAGATCCCAAAACAATTACTTACAAAACTCCTAATTAGCATTACTAGCTCATAATTTCACCCAGCACATCCCTTGTAATCCAGTAAGGTTTGCACGGACATGCAGGAGTTGACTTAGTATCTGGTTGGTATATTCCATGAGATAAAACCTACAATCTAAATAATTGTTTTCTGCACATAAAGGATCTGAGTGACCATTTCTATTAAGCTGACAGAACAATCTAGAACAGTATAAAAAAGCCTGAGTGTAAATTTCATTGATGGAACCAGTAAATTTTCTCTTCCAGCCCCAATGAATGTGGAACAGAGAGTATGACTAAGATATTCGGAGTGCACATGTACCATTCTGTGTCTAACTGTCCATTCCCTACTTGTTGTAAAAATACAGTATTACCTTTCTGTCAGAATCTAACCATGAGCAAAAGGGGATTCAATGAATTCCCCAAAAGTCAAACATTGCATCTGTCAGTGGCCATCCTTGAGACAGTAAACCCCCCCCGAGGGAAGGTGAAAAGGATTTATATATTTTTGAAAATAACTATATTACTTGAGAGCGTGAATCTTTGACCCACATCTAATATCACAATATTGCTTTGGTCATGAATAACACTGACTTTTGTAGAAACCCATCAATTTGTTTCTTGAAATCTAATGTAGGGGGTAAATGTCTGTACAATTTGTGATTATTCAGTTGAGACAGCTTTGGTGTAATAGGAGTCTTAATCCCACGCCACCACTGCCTTTCCCTTATCAGCTAAAGTGAGCACAGCATGTGTATCTTTCTTTAATCAGTCTAAATCTGTTTTTCATCCATGTTCAAGTCGTAACCAATATCATTTAGTAACTTATTAGAAAAAGACTAAAATTCAGATACCCTCATCTAAAGCATGATAAGGGGGCCAGAAAATAGTAGTGGTGACAAAAAATGTAGTTCATCTATGTCAGCCCTTCTGGAAACATACATACCCCTGAAAGCAGTACTTTAAATTCAGCTTCCTGCAAAATTCCTTTTTATATTCAAATTCCAGTGTTCTAGCTCCTACCCCTCCTGTATTCATACCCCAGTGTTCTAGATCCTTCCCGCTTATGTTCATACACCAGTGTTCTAGCTCCTACCCCTCCTGTATTCATACCCCAGTGTTCTAGCTCCCATCCTTCCTGTATTCATATCCTGATGTTCTATCTTACCTCCTGTATTCATACCTCAATTTTCTAGTGCCCACCCCTCCTGTATTCATACCCCAGTATTCTAGCTCCTACCCCTCATATTGATAACCCAGTGTTCTAGCTCCTAACTCACCTGTATTCATACCCCAGTGTTCTAGCTCCTACCCCTCTTATATTTATAGCCCAGTGTTCTAGCTCCCACTCCTGCTGTATTCATACCCAGTGTTCTAGCTCCTACCATTCTTATATTCATACCCCAGTGTTCTAGCTCCTACCCCTCCTGTATTCATACCCCAGTGTTCTAGCTCCCACCTCTCCTGTATTCATACCCCAGTGTTCTAGCTCCTACCCCTCTTATAGTCATACTCCAGTGTTCAAGTCCCTTCCCTCCTGTATTCATATCCCAGTGTTCTAGCTCCTACCCCACTTATATTCATACCCCAGTGTTCTAGCTCCCACCCCTCCTGTATTCATACCCCTGTGTTTTAGCTCTTACCCCTCTTATATTCATACCCCAGTGTTCTAGCCCTCTTCTCAGACAACAAATACCCCTTATTTCATCCTAAATCCCATCCCAACCTCCTACATTAAACCACTACTTCTTAAACTGAAACTCTGTTCTCCTTCAGTAGATAATCTCCTAGTAAAATACCTCAACCTAGTTGTCAGGTCTCTAGCCTATCCTACATCTCTTCTAATTAAAAGATCGATCAAGGGATCATACATTCCTTCTTTTTATGAAAAAGTCTTCATCATCCCCCTTCTTAACGGAAGAACCTCATCTGATATAGCCAATTCCAGACCTGTTGCCATATTATCCCCTTTGTAGAGGAAACGCATTGCCAAGCAACTTCTTCAACAGATTCTTCAGGAAAAGCTCCCCTCATACAGCATGGTTTTAGACCTGCCTATAGCACTGCCATGACCTTATTAACTTTTAAAGATACTATTGACAAAGCCAGGGATGAAGGCAATCATGTTTCCTCTGTATTCCTTGATCTCTCTAAAGCTTCTGATCTAGTCTGTCACCAAAAACTCCTCTACCAATTGTGTTCCCATCAGCTATCACAACCAACACTACTATGGTTTGACAATTACTTAACTGATAGATATCAGTCTGTTAAGTTGCTCTCGACTTTTTACTCCTTCTTGTCAATACTGCTGTGCCACATGGCTCCATTCTCGGCCCTCTGCTCTTTCATTTATTCACTAACAATTAATATAAATCCTCTCAGCAAGCTTCCCTCATACAGTACGCTGATGATTCTACCATATTATGCATTTCTAACAACCTAAAACATCTTCTGAGATTTACTCAAGAAGCCTTTAACTCTGTTGAAAGTTGGCTATGGGGTAATCACCTGCTACTAAATCCCCCCCCCCAAACAAAACTAAATTACTATTCTTTTTTCCAAAATCCCATATCCATGAAAAAAAAACTTTAAAATTTCTTCCTTAAATAATACCATGATTGAAGTTACCCCACATACAAAACTACTTGGTATGTCAATCAATAACAATCTTAAATTTACTGTACATGTCCACAACAGCATAAAGAATACTCATTGAAAACCTGGCACCCTACATAGAGTACAGAAATCCCTTACAAATGATGCAAAGGTAACTCTGGCTACCACTTAGCTCTTATCCTCTCTCCTATATGGATCCCCTGTCATGACCCACCTACAAGCCTCACTTAGTTCTAAACTTAAGCAGTGCTATAACAAAGTTGCCAGATTCACTTGCAACAAACCTTACCATACCTACCAATGTTTAGGACTAAAAACACTGAACTGGCTTAAGTTTCCTCACCACCTGTCTTAGATCACCTTAACCCATAAAATCATCCATACCCCATCTGCCTTCCTAGCAATTAGACTCCTACTCCAAAACTAGCTTCCAAATTGTCCCCTTTGGTAAAACAATAAATAACTGCTTACCATCTACAAGCCACAAAAGGCTGCTGGAGTTAGTCTCTATCTCAGTAGTGTACCTAGAACTTGGAATACAATTCCTATATCAGTCAGGTCTCTCTATACCTTCATCTTTTCAAACCATTACTAAAAGACTTCCTGTCTGCCTCCTGGCTTTGTCCTTGCACCTCATCTGGGACATAGCTCTCATGCACCCTTCATTACCACCTTCCTTTAAAGCACTAAATCACATGACCTGCTTACCCCCTTCTCATACCTCTCTTTATTGTACTTCTTAAATTACTAGACCTGCTTCTAATTAGTGCAACCAAATTACTATTCCATCACTACTTCCCTGTTAACACTCAGACTTGCTTATCTCCTCTAATACCACACTCTGTTGTATTTCTTACATTATTCCTACCTATCTTGTACACCTCTCTTCTATCTGTAAAGTCTCAGTACAAGGCTTGTAAATGTAATATTTGTGAATGTCAATACAAATGTTATTATATTGACTATTATGCTATGTGTTCACTGAAACTGCATTATACAATTTGTTGTTGCATATAATGATTGCATTATGTATGCTGCCTTAGAGAATTTCTCCCTGGGATTCAGCTTAAAAAGGGCACTTGTGCCCAGTTGTACTTTCCTGGTAAAAAAAATGTCAGAAAATAATAGTAAATAAATATATCATTGGAGAGAATTCTGAATGCAACAAAATAGACCTGGATAAAGCATAATGTTCATATTTATGTGATGTGGAAGTAACATTGTTACCTCACAGGAAGAGGTTCTCTGGCTCAATTCTTGGCTGGGGTGCCTTCTGTGCAGAGTCTGCATGTCCTCCATGAATTCATGTGGGTTTCCTCCGGGTGCTCTGGTTTCCTACCACATCACAAAGACATGCATCTGGAGCATTTCTCCCCGTGCCTCCACTGAAAATTGGCTTTGTTCCAAGTCGTAGTTTCCCAATAAACAAATGTTAAATAAATAAAATAGAATTAACCCCTTTAAAGTCACTATGGCCTGAGGCAAATGTAAGTGCGTTTTGTACCCAGGTAAGCTGCTGCTGATTCTCATCATTGCAAAATCATGTTGGTACTTTATTCCATTTTTAAGCCCTGATTCTTCCTCAGATACTGCCATGTCTTTGACATATCGCTTAAACATGCCTGGCTACTGTATTTATACTGAAATAATCTGTAAACATCTGAAGTTGTACTAAAGCAGTTTGAACAGCAGTTTCTAACCCTACTGTAAGTATACAGTAATATAATATATACAAATAAATATTCTGTTAAAACATAAACAAAAATAAAAGCTTTATGCTGAATGGTTCTTCTTGCTTAATAAAAGTCAGTATCACCTACCCCAGGTTGTACTAAGACATGTATATCTCATAGGTTCATAGGTTCATAGGTTCATACTAGGCTATCTGCCCTAGGGCATTTATAAGCCTAGCCAGAGTGTGTTTGGCTTTGCCACCCATTTTAAATTAATTTTGCTATGCCCTTTTTCGAGGTTAGTATACTGTGCCTCTGTCTAACAGTGACACAGAAGTGATAGCCGGGGTAAACCTACGATCTCCCATCCACTCATCAAAATTCCTCTTGAAGAGAGTCAATGAGGGACTCTGCCTAACCTGGACTGGGATTTTATTCCAGAGTGAAGGATGCCTCTGGGTTATGAATCTGTCCCTCCAGCATGTCCTATTTATTTCAGTGCTGAGGTTCAAGTCTCTCGAGCGCGTAGCTTGATGGGATTTGGATTTTCTGAGGTGCAGCATGTCCCTTAATTCCGGGTTGGACATGGCTTTATACGTCAGGCACAGATCGCCTCTGAGCAGGCGGTATGCCACTGAGTAGAGCTGGAGTTTCTTCTGGCTGCAATTCCAGCCTCTGAATACATTTTTAAGAGCTTCAATTACCATACAGGAGACATCAGTCTCTTAGAAACTTTTCTAAACTCAAATGATGTCATTTGTATAGTTGCAGAAAGATACACATATTAAAAACACCCCCCATCTTCATCTCTTTCAGTGCTAGAAAAACAATGTACCTCCTTCTTGTCTTGTGACAAGCCAGGAAAAAACATAGAATTAGAGTAATAGTAACACAAATTCAAACAGACATAAAAATGTATTCTGAAGATAAAAAAGCAACAATAAAAAAGCATTCCACACAAACTGCAGTGCAGCATTCCACACAAACTGCAGTGCAGCATTCCACACAAACTGCAGAGCAGCATTCCACACAAACTGCAGTGCAGCATTCCACACAAACTGCAGAGCAGCATTCCACACAAACTGCAGTGCAGCATTCCACACAAACTGCAGAGCAGCATTCCACACAAACTGAAGTGCAGTACTTCAAAGTAGATGCACAAAGAAACCAAAGTCAGATTTTCAGAAAAAAACAAACCCTTCAGCTCTCCTTTTGTGAATAAAATCAATTCATTTATTAGAGGCACAGGACAAGCAGACACAGAACTGGTATTTACATGGGTCCTGGTAGGACTGAATGGAAGTTATTAATCAATGCCAGGTCACTCATCATAGGAAAGGGTAGCAGTTTATGACACCTCTAATAATTGCATTGGCATGTGCCAGTTCTAATGATTGCATTGGCATGTGGCACTTCTAATGATTGCATTGGCATGTGGCACTTCTAATGACTGCATTGGCATGTGGCCCTTATAATTATTGCATTGACACATGGCTCTTCTAATGATTGCATTGGCATGTGGCACTTCTAATGATTCCATTGGCATGTGGCATCTGTAATGATTGCATTGGCATGTGGCACTTCTAATGACTGCAATGGTATGTGGCACTTCTAATGATTCCATTGGCATGTGGCATCTGTAATGATTGCATTGGCATGTGGCACTTCTAATGACTGCAATGGCATGTGGCACTTCTAATGATTCCATTGGCATGTGGCATCTCTAGTGATTGCATTGGCATGTGGCACTTCTAATGACTGCACTGGCATGTGGCACTTCTAATGACTGCATTGGCATGTGGCACTTCTAATGATTCCATTGGCATGTGGCATCTCTAATGATTGCATTGGCATGTGTAGCACCATGCTTGCTCCCTCTATAAGTAGCAAATTTCAGAATGGGTTCCTATTACTTGAGTGAATGCTAGAAATAGCGAATGGTCATTTGTTGAACCCAAATGCACGAAACCACAGAATATCGAAGGAACGGATCAGCAATTTTTTTCCCAGGGAAAAAAAATTCACTGGGCCGTTCTTTGGACTTTGCAGTTTTCTTCACTGTGGTGCGATCTCGGAGTTGGTATATTTAAGGTGGGGGTGTGGGGGGCAAAGCCCCCCAGTTTATGTTGCTATTCATTCTTTTTTTTTTTTTTTTTGGATCAGTGAATTTTTTCCAGGGGAAAAAATTTGTCGATCCTTTCCTTCGAAATGTTGTGGTTTCATGCATTTGGGTTCAATAATAGATCATTTGCTATTTCTAGCATTCGATCATATAATATGAATCCTTTTAGAGTTTGTGACTACCATGAGAACTAGTTAGGTGGGGAGGCAATCCCTGGTGCATAGGTGATGATTCCCATTCGCTGTTTACTTGGCTGTCACTCCAGAGAAATAAATGAAACATTGAGCTCTTGTCTTTGTTGGAAAGTGGGGGTTTATGGGAAAAAAATGAATGTGTCATATCACCTCTGTGTTCTAGTGTTTTCTATCAGTAGACCTGCAGAGTATTTCTACTTTACTGTATTCTGATCATGCGATCCTCTAGTGAAAACAAGCATCCTCTGAAATGTCTGGTATTCACAGAATGCCCACATTTTTAACTCAAAATTTTGATTTGCTTCTCAAAAAAAAATGTGGGGTATTCTGGCTAATCATTAAAGTAACAAGATAATGATGGACATTTGAGCTTTAGATTTCATATCATTAAGAAAATATATGCAAATGCAAAACCTTTTATTCCATTATCTTTCTTAGTTTACAGGAACAATATTTATAATCTGCCCCTGATTTCTGGACTTTGTCATCTCAATATTTTTTTTTGTCCAGAGAGTTGAGAGGTATGCCAACAATCTGCTTCAAGAGCATTAAAACTGATCTAAAGACTGACCTCGTACAAAAAAAGAGATGCTTGTTTGTAATGCATATGATCATTAATGTGCAACAAACAAAAATTGTTATTCAGCACACACACACAATACTTCATAAACAAGGGTGACAGAACCATGGGGAGGGGGGCTGGAGCCCCCCACTTTTCTCATACTCATGGTCTGTGCCCTTGTTGACTCATCTGTTGAAAAAAACACCAATTCAACCACAGTAGTAGAAAGTAAAGAAACAGGATTGCTTTTAACTAAACAAGCTTGTTTCTTAATTTTCTGCTACAGTAGTTGAGTGTGTTGCGATCCAGAACAAGAACAGAAAAAAAAAACTAGAAATCTGCACTGTTTGCGCCACCTGTACCTGCATCCTATTGGCTGTCTAGATGCAGATATGGTGCTGGCAGCATGATTGGCTGCAAAGAAAATAAAAAAAAGCTCTTAATGGAGAAGTGCCTGTCAATTAATACTGCAGGCCCTTTCTAATTTTGCTCTCATGTTTTCCCTGCTCCTCTAAAAGTGTTGATTTTCTGTATTACATCACTGAGGAATATGGTTCAGTTATGGCAGTTGTTAGAGTTTCATATATTGTTAAAAATGCATGTTGATGCCAGAGCCTTTGAGAGGCATGTGCACTCTATTTTTATTTTTCTTTTCTTTTTTTTATTTCCAGCTTACAATGCTGAATATCAACATGCTAAATCTTAAACCATAGACAAGCACACTTAGGACACCAATAACTAACCCTTTTCAGAACTTAAAAACTATGTACTTACCCTCTTAACAGAAACTGGACAATGTTCAACCAAACTAGGTGGGGCGCTATGCCACCCAATGTAGGGGGCTGTGCAGCCCCCCAATTATATATACTAACTCCAGGATTGCACTACAGTGGGGAAAAGGGCATACACCCTTAACTTGCCTTACAGTGCTCTACACGTTGTCACTACTGCTGGAAATGCACAAAACATTCACCAAATTACTTTAGATACTTCCCATAAAAATATAAATAGAAAAACCCACATTTAGAAACACTACAACACTACTTTCTACATGCAAACTGCAATTCTAACAGTCAGCACTATAAGTTACAGTAATTCTTTTTATCACAAACATGTCCAAGGTGAAGGAAAACCCACAACAAGTCTATGTCTTAGTCAGTGAAATGAGAGTCAGTCAAATGACTTTCAGGCCAAATGAAATTTAGGTCAATTGGGTTTCTGTCAAATGGGTGTCAGCCAAATGAGTTTTAGGTCAAGTGAAGTAGACCCATGTAGACACATGTGTCCACAAGTTTTAGCAATTGCATATCTGCGAGTATGTGTGTACATGGGTGCAAGTGTGCACATTTTAAAAAATTGTAGTATTTTTCATCATGTGCAGATTTTGTGATTGCATTTCACAATGTGATGCTATAAAAGTATTAATTACTGTTGTAAAAAGTTGCCATAATATGGAGTTATAAGTATGTTTCACATACTCAGAGATACTTGTATTTATAGGATTGTTTCATCCTCTGAAAGAGCAAAAGCAGCATAAATTGTGTCCATGCACACATTGTAGTTTAGTTTCTCCTTTTCAAAAGGTTCCTGACTTTTCTCAACCCCCCCCCCGTACCCCATAAACTTTTTGATTTTTTTGGTAAATGACTGAGAAGTCAATAAATGTTAGACATTATAGTTTTATAGCTCTTGCTTAGCAACTGCATGTTGATGAAAACCTGATGTTCTATTTTAAGTGAATTAAGAGTAAAATATTTAAAATCATCCTAGATTCCATCTCCTTATTAGTTTTATCTTTGTCTAGTCAGTGGTACAACAGGATGCATGCTTGCCTCTAGTACTATACATAAAAGGTGCTAGAATTATATTCCTCAGCAGTTTCAGTGTACTATACCGCTTTCTCCTAGGGACTCTTCAACTCATGGGGCATGAGCTGTGGTAGGTTTCATAGATGGGTGCATTGATGCTGAGTTCCATTCATGGGGCATCAGCTATGGTAGGTTTCACAGATGGGTGCATTAATGCCGAGCTCCCTTCATGAGGCATGAGCTGTGCTAGGTTTCATACATGGGTGCATTGATGCTGACCTCCATTCATGGGGCAAGAGCTGTGGCAGGTTTCATAGATGGGTGCATTGATGCTGAGCTCCATTCTTGGGGCATGAGCTGTGGTAAGTTTCATATATGGGTGCATTCATGCTGAGCTCCATTCATGGAGCATGAGTTGTGGTAGGTTTTATAGATGGGTGCATTGATACTGAGTTCCATTCATGGGGCATGAGCTGTAGTAGGTGTCATAGATGGGTGCACTGATGCTGAGCTCCATTCATGGGGCATGAGCTGTAGTAGGTGTCATAGATGGGTGCACTGATGCTGAGCTCCATTCATGGGGCATGAGCTATGGTCAGTTTTATACATGGGTGCATTGATGCTGAGTTCCATTCATGGGGCATCAGCTGTGGTAGGTTTCATAGATGTGTGCATTGATGCCGTGCTCCCTTTATGAGGCATGGGCTGTGGTAGATTTCATAGATGGGCACATTGATGCTGAGCTCCATTCATGGGGCATGAGCTGTGGTAGGTTTCATAGATGGGTGCATTAATGGTGGGCTTCATTCATGGGGCATGAGCTGTGGTAGGTTTCATAGATGGGTGCACTGATGCTGCACTCAAATCATGGAGCATGAACTGTGGTAGGTTTCATAGATGGGTGCATTCATACGGAGTTCCTTTCATGGGTCATGAGCTGTGGTAAGTTTAATAGATCGGTGCATTGATGTCGAGCTCCATTCATGAGGCATGAGCTTTGGTAGGTTTCACAGATGGGTGCATTGATGCTGCTCTCCATTCATGTGGCATGAGCTGTGGTAGCTTTCATAGATGGGTGCATTGATACTGAGTTCCATTCAGGTGGCATGAGCTGTGGTAGGTGTCATAGATGGTTGCACTGATGCTGGGCTCCATTCATGGGGCATGAGCTGTGGTAGGTTCCATAGATGGGTGCATTGATGCCAAACTCCTTCATGAGACATGATCTGTGGTAGATTTCATAGATGAGTGCATTGATGCTGAGCTCCATTCATGGGGCATGAGCCTGGTAGCTTTCACAGATGGGTGCATTGATGCTGCACTCATATCATGGAGCATGAACTGTGGTAGGATTCATAGATGGGTGCATTGATGCTGAGCTCCATTCATGGGGCATGTGCTGTGGTAGGATTCATAGATGGGTGCACTGATGCTGAGCTCCATTCATGGGGCGTGAGATATGTGGTAGCTTTCATAGATGGGTGCATTGATGCTGAGCCCCATTAATGGGGCATGAGCTGTGGTAGGTTTCATAGATGGGTGCACTGATGCTGCTCTCCATTCATGGGGCATGAACTGTGGTAGGTTTCATAGATTGGGGAATTGATACCAAGTTCCATTCAGGGGCCATGAGTCGTGGTAGGTTTCTTAGATAGGTGGATTGATGCTGAGCTCCATTCATGAGGCATGAGCTGTGGTAGGTTTAATAGATGGTGCATTGACGCTGAGCTTCATTCACGGGGCGTGAGCTGTGGTAGGTTTCATAAATGGGTGCATTGATACTGTGCTCAAATCATGGAGCATGAACTGTGGTAGGTTTCGTAGATGGGTGCATTGATACCGAGTTCCATTCATGGGGCATGAGCTGTGGTAGGTTTCATAGATAGGTGCATTGATGCCAAGCTCCATTCATGAGGCATGAGCTGTAAAAGGTTTCATAGATGGGTGCATTGATGCTGACCTCCATTCATGGGACAGGAACTGTGGTAGGTTTCATAGATGGGTGCATTGATGCTGAGCTCCATTCTTGGGGCATGAGCTGTGGTAGGTTTCATATATGGGTGCATTCATGCTGAGCTCCACTCATGGAGCATGAGTTGTGGTAGGTTTTATAGATGGGTGCATTGATACTGATTTCCATTCATGGAGCATGAGCTGTGGTAGGTGTCATATATGGGTGCATTGATACTGAGTTCCATTCATGGGGCATGAGCTGTAGTAGGTGTCATAGATGGGTGCACTGATGCTGCGCTCCATTCAAGGGGCATGAGCTATGGTCAGTTTTATACATGGGTGCATTGATGCAGAGTTCCATTCATGTGGCATCAGCTGTGGTAGGTTTCATAGATGCGTGCATTGATGCCGAGCTCCCTTGATGAGGCACGGGCTGTGGTAGATTTCATAGATGGGTGCATTGATGCTGAGCTCCATTCATGGGTCATGAGCTGTGGTAGGTTTCATAGATGGGTGCATTAATGGTGGGCTTCATTCATGGGGCATCAGCTGTGGTAGGTTTCATAGATGGGTGTACTGATGTTGAGCTCCATTCATGGGACATGAGCCTCGTAGCTTTCAGAGATGGGTGCATTGATGCTGAGCTCCATTCATGGGACATGAGCTGTGGTAGGTTTCATAGATGGGTGCACTGATGCTGCGCTCAAATCATGGAGCATGAACTGTGGTAGGTTTCATAGATGGGTGCATTCATACCGAGTTCCTTTCATGGGTCATGAGCTGTGGTAGGTTTCATAGATTGGTGCATTGATGCCAAGCTCCATTCATGAGGCATGAGCTTTGGTAGGTTTCACAGATGGGTGCATTGATGCTGATCTGTATTTATGGAGCACGAGCTGTGGTAGGTTTCATAGATGGGTGCACTGATGCTGCTCTCCATTCATGGGGCATGAGCTGTGGTAGCTTTCATAGATGGGTGCATTGATACTGAGTTCCATTCATGTGGCATGAGCTGTGGTAAGTGTCATAGATGGTTGCACTGATGCTGAGCTCCATTCATGGGGCATGAGCTGTGGTAGGTTCCATAGATGGGTGCATTGATGCCAAACTCTTTCATGAGACATGATCTGTGGTTGATTTCATAGATGGGTGCATTGATGCTGAGCTCCATTCATCGGGCATGAGCCTGGTAGCTTTCACAGATGGGTGCATTGATGCTGCACTCATATCATGGAGCATGAACTGTGGTAGGATTCATAGATGGGTGCATTGATGCTGAGCTCCATTCATGGGGCATGTGCTGTGGTAGGTTTCATAGATTGGTGCACTGATGCTGAGCTCCATTCATGGGGCATGAGATATGTGGTAGCTTTCATAGATGGGTGCATTGATGCTGAGCCCCATTAATGGGGCATGAGCTGTGGTAGGTTTCATTGATGGATGCATTAATGGTGGGCTCCATTCATGGAGCATGAACTGTGGCAGGTTTCATAGATGGGTGCACTGATGCTGAGCTACATTCATGAGGCATGAGCTGTGATAGCTTTCATAGATGGGTGCATTGATGCTGAGCTCCATTCATGGGGCATGAGCTGTGGTAGGCTTCATAGATGGGTGCACTGATGCTACACTCAATTCATGGAACATGAACTGTGGTAGGTTTCATAGATCGGGGAATTGATACCAAGTTCCATTCAGGGGCCATGAGTCATGGTAGGTTTCCTAGATAGGTGGATTGATGCTGAGCTCCATTCATGAGGCATGAGCTGTGGTAGGTTTAATAGATGGTGCATTGATGCTGAGCTTCATTCACGGGGCGTGAGCTGTGGTAGGTTTCATAAATGGGTGCATTGATACTGTGCTCAAATCATGGAGCATGAACTGTGGTAGGTTTCATAGATGGGTGCATTGATACCGAGTTCCATTCATGGGGCATGAGCTGTGGTAGGTTTCATAGATAGGTGCATTGATGCCAAGCTCCATTCATGAGGCATGAGCTGTAATAGGTTTCATAGATGGGTGCATTGATGCTGACCTCCATTCATGGACAAGAACTGTGGTAGGTTAAATAGATGGGTGCATTGATGCTGAGCTCCATTCTTGGGGCATGAGCTGTGGTAGGTTTCATATATGGGTGCATTCATGCTGAGCTCCACTCATGGAGCATGAGTTGTGGTAGGTTTTATAGATGGGTGCATTGATACTGATTTCCATTCATGGAGCATGAGCTGTGGTAGCTGTCATATATGGGTGCATTGATACTGAGTTCCATTCATGGGGCATGAGCTGTAGTAGGTGTCATAGATGGGTGCACTGATGCTGCGCTTCATTCAAGGGGCATGAGCTATGGTCAGTTTTATACATGGGTGCATTGATGCAGAGCTCCATTCTTGGGGCATGAGCTGTGGTAGGTTTCATATATGGGTGCATTCATGCTGAGCTCCACTCATGGAGCATGAGTTGTGGTAGGTTTTATAGATGGGTGCATTGATACTGACTTCCATTCATGGAGCACGAGCTGTGGTAGGTGTCATAGATGGGTGCATTGATACTGAGTTCCATTCATGGGACATGAGCTGTGGTAGGTTTCATAGATGGGTGCACTGATGCTGCACTCAAATCATGGAGCATGAACTGTGGTAGGTTTCATAGATGGGTGCATTCATACCGAGTTCCATTCATAGGGCATGAGCTGAGGTAGGTTTCATAGATCGGTGCATTGATGCCGAGCTCCATTCATGAGGCATGAGCTTTGGTAGGTTTCATAGATGGGTGCATTGATGCTGAGCTGTATTCCTGGGGCATGAGCTGTTGTAGGTTTCATAGATGGATGCATTGATGCTGCTCTCCATTCATGGGGCATGAGCTGTGGTAGCTTTCATAGATGGGTGCATTGATGCTGAGCTCTATTCATGGGGCATGAGCTGTGGTAGGTTTCATAGATGGGTGCATTGATCTGAGTTCCATTCATGGAGCATGAGTGGTGGTAGGTGTCATAGATGGTTGCAATGATGCTGAGCTCCATTCATGGGGCATGAGCTATGGTCAGTTTTATAGATGGGTGCATTGATGCTGAGTTCCATTTATGGGGCATGAGCTGTGGTAAGTTCCATAGATGGGTGCATTGATGCCGAGCTCCCTTCATGAGGCATGATCTGTGGTAGATTTCATACATGGGTGCATTGATGCTGAGCTCTATTCATGGGGCATGAGCCTGGTAGCTTTCACAGATGGGTGCATTGATGCTGCACTCATATCAAGGAGCATGAACTGTGGTAGGATTCATAGATGGGTGCATTGATGCTGAGCTCCATTCATGGGGCATGTGCTGTGGTAGGATTCATAGATGGGTGCACTGATGCTGAGCTCCATTCATGGGGCGTGAGATATGTGGTAGCTTTCATAGATGGGTGCATTGATGCTGAGCTTCATTCACGAGCCATGAGCTGTGGTAGGTTTCATAAATGGGTGCATTGATGCTGCGCTCAAATCATGTAGCATGAACTGTGGTAGGTTTCATAGATGGGTGCATTGATACCGAGTTCCATTCATGGGACATGAGCTGTGGTAGGTTTCATAGATAGGTGCATTGATGCCAAGCTCCATTCATGAGGCATGGGCTGTGGTAGATTTCATAGATGGGTGCATTGATGCTGAGCTCCATTCATGGGTCATGAGCTGTGGTAGATTTCATAGATGGGTGCATTGATGCTGAGCTCCATTCATGGGTCATGAGCTGTGGTAGGTTTCATAGATGGGTGAATTAATGGTGGGCTTCATTCATGGGGCATCAGCTGTGGTAGGTTTCATACATGGTTGCACTGATGTTGAGCTCCATTCATGGGGCATGAGCCTGGTAGCTTTCAGAGATGGGTGCATTGATGCTGAGCTCCATTCATGGGACATGAGCTGTGGTAGGTTTCATAGATGGGTGCACTGATGCTGCGCTCAGATCATGGAGCATGAACTGTGGTAGGTTTCATAGATGCGTGCATTCATACCGAGTTCCATTCATGGGGCATGAGCTGTGGTAGGTTTCATAGATGGGTGCATTGATGCCGAGCTCCATTCATGAGGCTTGAGCTTTGGGAGGTTTCATAGATAGGTGCATTGATGCTGAGCTGTATTCCTGGGGCATGAGCTGTGGTAGGTTTCATAGATGGGTGCATTGATGCTGCTCTCCATTCATGGGGCATGAGCTGTGGTAGCTTTCATAGATGAGTGCATTGATGCTAAGCTCCATTCATGGGGCATGAGTTGTAGGTTTCATAGATGGGTGCATTGATACTGAGTTCCATTCATGGAGCATGAGCTGTGGTAGATGTCATATATGGTTGCACTGATGCTGAGCTCCATTCATGGGGCATGAGCTATGGTCAGTTTTGTAGATAGGTGCACTGATGCTGAGTTCCATTCATGGGGCATGAGCTGTGGTAAGTTCCATAGATGGGTGCATTGATGCCAAGCTCCCTTCATGAGGCATGATCTGCGGTAGATTTTATAGATGGGTGCATTGATGCTGAGCTCAATTCCTGGGGCATGAGCCTGGTAGCTTTCACAGATGGTTGCATTGATGCTGCACTCATATCATGGAGCATGAACTGTGATATGTTTCATAGATCGGTGCCTGGATACCGAGTTCCATTCTTGGGGAATGAGCTGGGGTAGGTTTCATACATGGGTGCACTGATGTTGAGCTCCATTCATGGGGCATGAGCCTGGTAGCTTTCAGAGATGGGTGCATTGATGCCAAGCTCCATTCATGAGGCATGAGCTGTTGTAGGTTTCATAGATGGGTGCACTGATGCTGAGTTCCATTCATGGGGCATAAGATATGTAGTAGCTTTCATAGATGGGTGCATTGATGCTGAGCCCCATTAATGGGGCATGAGCTGTGGTAAGTTCCATAGATGGCTGCATTAATGGTGGGCTCCATTCATGGAGCATGAGCTGTGGGAGGTTTCATAGATGGGTGCACTGATGCTGAGCTCCATTCATGGGGCATGAGCTGTGGTAGGCTTCATAGATGGGTGCATTGATGCTGCGCTCAATTCATGGAGCATGAACTGTGGTAAGTTTCATAGATCGGTGGACTGATGCCAAGTTCCATTCAGGGGCCATGCATCATGGTAGGTTTCATAGATAGGTGGATTGATGTTGAGCTTCATTCATGAGGCATGAGCTGTGGTAGGTTTAATAGATGGGTGCATTGATGCTAAGCTTCATTCACGGGGCATGAGCTGTGGTAGGTTTCATAGATGGGTGCATTGATGCTGCGCTCAAATCATGGAGCATGAACTGTGGTAGGTTTCATAGATGCATGCATTGATACCGAGTTCCATTCATGGGGCATGAGCTGTGGTAGGTTTCATAGATAGGTCCATTGATGCCAAGCTCTATTCATGAGGCATGAGCTGTAATAGGTTTCATAGATGGGTGCACTGATGCTGAGCTCCATTCATGTGGCATGAGCTGTAGTAGCTTTCACAGATGGGTGCATTGATGATGAGCTCCATTCATGGGGCATGAGCTGTGGTAGGTTTCATAGATGGGTGCACTGATGCTGAGCTCCATTCATGGGGCATGAGCTGTGGTAGCTTTCATAGATGGGTGCATTGATGCTGAGCTCCATTCATGGGGCATGAGCTGTGGTAGGCTTCATAGATGGGTGCATTGATGCTGCGCTTAATTCATGGAGCATGAACTGTGGTAGGTTTCATAGATGGGTGCATTGATACCGAGTTCCATTCATGGGGCATGAGCCATGGTAGGTTTCATAGCTAGGTGCACTGATGCTGAGCTCCATTCATGGGGCATGATCTGTCATGGGTTTCATAGATGGGTGCATTGATGTTGAGCTCCATTCATAGGGCATTAGCTATGGTAAGTTTCATAGATGGGTGCATTGATGCTGAGTTCGATTCATGGGGCATGAGCTGTGGTAGCTTTTATAGATGGCTGTATTGATGCTGAGCTCCATTCATGGGGCATGAGCTGTGGTATGTTTAATAGATGGGAGCATTCATGCTGAGCTCAGTTCATGGAGCATGAGTTGTGGTTGGTTTCATTGATGGGTGCATTGATACTGAGTTCCATTCATGGAGCATGAGATGTGGCAGGTGTCATAAATGGGTGCATTAATGCCAAACTCCATTTATGAGCCATGAGCTGTGGTAGGTTACATAGATGGGTGCTCTGATGCTGAGCTCCTTTCATGGGGCATGAGCTATGGTAGGTTTCATAGACAGGTGCATTAATGCTGACCTCTTTTCATGGGGCATGAGCTCTGGTAGGTTTCATAGATGGGTGCATTGATACTGAGTTCCATTCATGGAGCATGAGATGTGGCAGGTGTCATAAATGGGTGCATTGATGACAAACTCCATTTATGAGCCATGAACTGTGGTAGGTTACATAAATGGGTGCTCTGATGCTGAGCTCCTTTCATGGGGCATGAGCTATGGTAGCTTTCATAGATGAGTGCACTGATGCTGGCCTCTACTCATGGGGCATGAGCTGTGGTAGGTTTCATATATGGGTGCATTGATACTGAGTTCCATTCATGGGGCATGAGCTGTGGTAGGAGTCTTAGATGGGTGCACTGGTGATGAGCTCCATTCATGGGGCATGTGTTTTGGTAGGTTTCACAGCTGGGTGCAGTGATGCCTAGCTCCATTTATGAGGCATAAGCTGTGGGAGGTTTCATAGATGAATGCATTGATGCTGACCTCCATTCATGGGGTATGAGTTGTAGTAATTTCATAGATGGGTCCACTGATACTGAGTTCCATTCATGGGGCATGAGCTGTCTTACATTTCACAGATTGGTGCTTTGATGCCAAGCACCATTTATGAGGCATGAGCTGTGGTAGGTTTCATAGATGGGTGCACTGATGCTGACCTCCATTCATGGGGCATGAGTGATGGTAAGTTTCGTAGATGGGTCCATTGATACTGAGTTCCATTCATGGGGCATGAGCTGTCTTAGGTTTCATAGATGGGTGCACTGATACTGAGCTCCATTCATTGGGCATGAGCTGTGGCAGGTTTCATAGATGGGTGTATTGATGCTGAGCTCCATTTATGAGGCATGAGCTGTGGCAGGTTTCATAGATGGGTGCATTGATGCTGAGTTCCATTCATGGGGCATGAGCTGTCTTAGGTTTCATAGATGGGTACATTGATACCAAGCTCCATTTATGAGGCATAATCTTTGGTAGGTTTCATAGATGGGTGCATTGATGCTGACCTCCATTCATGGGGCATGAGTTATGGTAGTTTCATAGATGGGTGCATTGATACTGCGTTCCATTCATGGGGCATGAGCTGTCTTAGGTTTCATAGATAGGTGCACCGATGCTGAGCTCTATTCATGGGGCATGAGCTGTGGTACATTTCGTAGATGGGTGCATTGATGCTGACCTCCATTCATGGGGCATGAGTTGTGCTTGTTTCATAGATGGGTCGATTGACACTGAGTTCCATTCATGGGGCATGAGCTGTGTTAGGTTTCATAGATGGGTGCATTGATACCGAGCTCCATTTATGAAGCATGAGCTGTGGTAGGTTTCATAGATGGGTGCACTGATGCTGACCTCCATTCATAGGGCATGAGTTGTGGTAGTTTTTGTAGATATTTCCATTGATACTGAGTTTAATTCATGGGGCATGAGCTGTCTTAGGTTTCATAGATGGGTGCACTGATGCTGAGCTCCATTCATGGGGCATGAGCTGTGGTAGGTTTCATAGATGGGTGCATTGATGCCGAGCTCCCTTCACTAGGCATGAGCTGTGGTAGGTTTCATAGATGGGTGCATTGATGCTGAGCTCCATTCATGGAGGATGAGCTGTGGTAGGTTTCATAGATGGTGCCCTGATACTGACTTCCATTCATGGAGCATGAGCTGTGGTAGGTGTCATAGATTGGTGCATTGATGTTAAGCTGCTTTCATGGGGCATTAGCTGTGGTAGGTTTCATAGATGGGTGCACTGATGCTGAGCTCCATTCATGTGGCATGAGCTATGGGGCATCAGCTGTGGTAGATTTTATAGATGGGTGTGTTGATGCTGAGCTCCCTTCATGAGGCATGAACTGTAGTAGGTTTCATAGATGGGTGCACTAATGCTGACCTCCATTCATGGGGCATGAGCTGTGGTTGCTTTTATAGATATGTACATTGATGCTGAGCTCCATTCTTGGGGCATGAGCTGTGATAGGTTACCTATATGGGTGCATTGATACTGAGTTCCATTCGTGGAGCATGAGCTGTGGTAGGTGTCATAGATAGCTGCATTGATGCCTAGCTCCATTTATGAGGCATGAGCTGTGGTAGGTTTCATAGATAGGTGGACTCATGCTGAGCTCCATTCATAGGACATGAGCTATGGTAGGTTTCATAGATGGGTGCACTGATGCTGAGCTCCTTTTATGGGGCATGAGCTGTAGTAGGTTTCATCGATGGTTGCATTGTTACTGAGTTCCATTCATGGGGCAGAGCTGTGGTAGGTGTCATAGATTGGTTCATTGATGCTGAGCTCCATTCATTAGGCATGGGCTGTGGTAGATTTCATAGATGGGTGTACAGATGCTGACCTCCATTCATGGGGCTTGAGCTGTGGTAGCTTTCATAGATTGGTGCATTGATGCTGACCTCCATTCATGGGGCATGAGCTGTCTTAGGTTTCATAGATGGGTGCGTTGATGGTGGGCTCCATTCATGCGACATGAGCTGTTGTAGGTTTCATAGATGTGTGCACTGATGCTGAGCTCCATTCATGGGGCATGAGCTTTGATAGGTTTCATAGATAGGTGCTTTGATGCTGCGCTCATTTCATGGATCAAGAACTGTGGCAGGTTTCATAGATGGGTGCATTGATACCGAGCTCCATTTATGAAGCATGAGCTGTGGTAGGTTTCATAGATGGGTGCACTGATGCTGACCTCCATTCATGGGGCATGAGTTGTGGTAGGTTTTGTAGATGGTTCCATTGATACTGAGTTCCATTCATGAGGCATGAACAGTCTTAGGTTTCATAGATGGGTGCACTGATGCTGAGCTCCATTCATGGGGCATGAGCTGTGGTAGTTTTCATAGATGGGTGCATTAATGCCAAGCTCCCTTCACTAGGCATGAGCTGTGGTAAGTTTCATAGATGGGTGCATTCATGCTGATCTCCATTCAGCTGTGGTAGGTTTCATAGATGGTGCACTGATACTGACTTCCATTCATAGAGCATGAGCTGTGATAGGTGCATAGATGGGTGCATTATATCAAGCTCCATTTATGAGGCATGAGCTGTGGCAGGTTTCATAGATGGGTGCATTCATGCTGAGCTCTTTTCATGCGGCATTAGCTGTGGTAGGTTTCACAGATGGGTGCACTGATGCTGAGCTCCATTCATGTGGCATGAGCTATGGGGCATCAGTTGTGGTAGATTTTATAGATGGGTGTGTTGATGCTGAGCTCCCTTCATGAGGCATGAACTATGGTAGGTTTCATAGATGGGTGCACTAATGCTGTCATGGGGCTTGAGCTGTGGTAGCTTTCATAGATGGGTGCATTGTTGCTGACCTCCATTCATGGGGCATGAGCTGTCTTAGGTTTCATAGATGGGTGCGTTAATGGTGGGCTCCATTCATGGGGCATGAGCTGTGGTAGGTTTCATAGATGGGTGCACTGATGCTGAGCTCCATTCATGGGGTATGAGCTTTGATAGGTTTCATAGATAGGTGCTTTGATGCTGTGCTCATTTCATGGACCAAGAACTGTGGTAGGTTTCATAGATGGGTGCATTGATACTGAGTTCCATTCATGGGGCATGACCTGTGGTAGGTTTCATAGATAGGTGCATTGATGCTGAGCTCCCTGTGGTAGGTTTCATAGATGGGTGCATTGATACCGAGTTCCATTCATGGGACATGAGTTGTGGTAGATTTCCTAGATGGGTCCATTGATACTGAGTTCCATTCATGGAGCAAGAGCCGTGGTACTTGTCATAGATGGTTGCATTGGTGCTGAGCTCCATTCATGGGGCATGAGCTGTGGTAGGTTTCATAGATGGGTGCACTGATGCTGACCTCTATTCATGGGGCATGAGTTGTGGTAGGTTTTGTAGATGGTTCCATTGATACTGAGTTCCATTCATGGGGCATGAACTGTCTTAGGTTTCATAGATGGGTGCACTGATGCTGAGCTCCATTCATGGGGCATGAGCTGTTGTAGTTTTCATAGATGGGTGCATTGATGCCAAGCTCCCTTCACTAGGCATGAGCTGTGGTAGGTTTCATAAATGGGTGCATTCATGCTGAGTTCCATTCAGCTGTGGTAGGTTTCATAGATGGTGCACTGATACTGACTTCCATTCATAGAGCATGAGCTGTGGTAGGTGTCATAGATGGGTGCATTATATCAAGCTCCATTTATGAGGCATGAGCTGTGGTAGGTTTCATAGATGGGTGCATTCATGCTGAGCTCCTTTCATGGGGCATTAGCTGTGGTAGGTTTCACAGATGGGTGCACTGATGCTGAGCTCCATTCATGTGGCATGAGCTATGGGGCATCAGCTGTGGTAGATTTTATAGATGGGTGTGTTGATGCTGAGCTCCCTTCATGAGGCATGAACTATGGTAGGTTTCATAGATGGGTGCACTAATGCTGTCATGGGGCTTGAGCTGTGGTAGCTTTCATAGATGGGTGCATTGTTGCTGACCTCCATTCATGGGGCATGAGCTGTCTTTTGTTTCATAGATGGGTGCGTTAATGGTGGGCTCCATTCATGGGGCATGAGCTGTGGTAGGTTTCATAGATGGGTGCACTGATGCTGAGCTCCATTCATGGGGTATGAGCTTTGATAGGTTTCATAGATAGGTGCTTTGATGCTGCGCTCATTTCATGGAACAAGAACTGTGGTAGGTTTCATAGATGGGTGCATTGATACCGAGTTCCATTCATGGGGCATGACCTGTGGTAGGTTTCATAGATAGGTGCATTGATGCTGAGCTCCCTGTGGTAGGTTTCATAGATGGGTGCATTGATACCGAGTTCCATTCATGGGACATGAGTTGTGGTAGATTTCCTAGATGGGTCCATTGATACTGAGTTCCATTCATGGAGCAAGAGCCGTGGTACTTGTCATAGATGGTTGCATTGGTGCTGAGCTCCATTCATGGGGCATGAGCTGCGGTAGGTTTCATAGATGGGTGCACTGATGCTGACCTCCATTCATGGGGCATGAGTTGTGGTAGGTTTTGTAGATGGTTCCATTGATACTGAGTTCCATTCATGGGGCATGAACTGTCTTAGGTTTCATAGATGGGTGCACTGATGCTGAGCTCCATTCATGGGGCATGAGCTGTGGTAGTTTTCATAGATGGGTGCATTGATGCCAAGCTCCCTTCACTAGGCATGAGCTGTGGTAGGTTTCATAAATGGGTGCATTCATGCTCAGTTCCATTCAGCTGTGGTAGGTTTCATAGATGGTGCACTGATACTGACTTCCATTCATAGAGCATGAGCTGTGGTAGGTTTCATAGATGGGTGCATTCATGCTGAGCTCCTTCATGGGGCATTAGCTGTGGTAGGTTTCACAGATGGGTGCACTGATGCTGAGCTCCATTCATGTGGCATGAGTTATGTGGCATCATCTGTGGTAGATTTTATAGATGGGTGTGTTGATGCTGAGCTCCCTTCATGAGGCATGAACTGTGGTAGGTTTCATAGATGGATGCACTAATGCTGTCATGGGGCTTGAGCTGTGGTAGCTTTCATAGATGGGTGCATTGTTGCTGACCTCCATTCATGGGGCATGAGCTGTCTTAGGTTTCATAGATGGGTGTGTTAATGGTGGGCTCTATTCATGGGGCATGAGCTGTGGTAGGTTTCATAGATGGGTACACTGATGCTGAGCTCCATTCATGGGCCATGAGCTTTGATAGGTTTCATAGATAGGTGTTTTGATGCTACGCTCATTTCATGGAGCAAGAACTGTGGTAGGTTTCATAGATGGGTGCATTGATACTGAGTTCCATTCATGGGGCATGACCTGTGGTAGGTTTCATAGATAGGCGCATTGATGCTGAACTCCCTGTGGTAGGTTTCATAGATGGGTGCATTGATACCGAGTTCCATTCATGGGACATGAGTTGTGGTAGGTTTCCTAGATGGGTCCATTGATACTGAGTTCCATTCATGGAGCATGAGCCGTGGTACTTGTCATAGATGGTTGCATTGGTGCTGAGCTCCATTCATGGGGCATGAGCTGTGGTAGGCTTCATAGATGGGTACACTGATGCTGAGCCCCATTCATGGGGCATGAGCTTTGGTAGGTTTCATAGATTTGTGCACTGATGCTGAGCTCCATTCATGGCGCATGAGCTCTGGTAGGTTTCATAGATGGGTGCACTGATGCTGAGTTCCATTCATGGGGCATAAGCTGTGGTAGGTTTCATAGATTCGTGCATTGATACTGAGTGCTATTCATGGAGCATGAGCTGTGGTAGGTTTCATAGATGGGTGCACTAGAGCTGAGCTCCATTCATAGGACATGAGCTATGGTAGGTTTCATAGATGGGTGATCTGATACTGAGTTCCATTCATGGAGCATGAACTGTGGTAAGTTTCATAGATGTGTGCATTAACGGTGGGCTCCATTCATTGGGCATGAGCTGTGTAAGATTTCATAGATGGGTGCATTGATGCTGCACTCAATTCATGGAGCATGAACTGTGGTAGGTTTCGTAGATAAATGCATTAATGGTGGGCTCCATTCATGGAGCATTAGTTGTGGTAGGTTTCATAGATGGATGCACTCAAGCTAAGCTCTATTCATGGAGTATTAGCTGTGGTAGGTTTCATAGATGGGTGGACTGATGCTGAGCTGGCTATGACTTTTATCTTACTTCCTAGGTAAATTGATGTGGATTATTAACTCTAATAATGACAGGCTTTTGAGCTGCAGACTTTATATTCCTCAGAAGAGCAGATGCTAATGTAAAACATGTTATTCTAACCAGGTTTTAAATACATAACAAAAGTGAAATATTTCATAATTGTCTGTAATTGTGGGGCTTTTCCCCAACTTAATGTTTGTTTTGCTTCTGGTTGCTTATGGTAAGAGGCTGAAAGTTTTGGCTAAGATTCATTTTGAGTAGTTTGTTAAAGACAAAACAAAGGGATTAATCTTGCAACAACAATGTAATCTACATTGCTGTGGCTACTTTTTTTACCACTTTTGGTGATTACAAATGATTACCAGAAGTGGTTATCTATTGGGCTGTATTTGATGCATTACAGCAAATGACAATTAGGATGTTCACAATCAAGTAATTATCAGTTTGTATGTTTTGCACCAAAGTACGTTTTACAATGTCTATTTTTATTTTATTGTAACTGTCTGTAGTGATCTGAAACATGGCTTCTTATAGCTAGTAAAGCCAGAGATTTAGAGAGCTTTTGTTGACACAGTCTGGTACCATGTTTTGTTTCCACATGAAGGATCTTAGGGATAAGCAAAACTAATGTCCAGAATATATGTATACTAAGTTCATAGGTTCATACTAGGCTATCTGCCCTAGGGCATTTATAAGCCTAGCCAGAGTGTATTTGGCTGTCGCCATCCATTTTAAATGAATTTTGCTATGCCCTTTTTCAAGGTTAGTATACTGTGCCTATGTCTAACAGTGACACAGAAGTGATACTCGGGGTAAACCTACGATCTCCCATCCACTCATCAAGATTCCTCTTGAAGAGAGTTAATGAGGGACTCTGCCTAACCTGGACTGGGATTTTATTCCAGAGTGAAGGGAGCCTCTGGGTTATGAATCTGTCCCTCCAGCATGTCCTATTAATTTCAGTGCTGAGGTTCAAGTCTCTTGAGCGCGTAGCTCGATGGGATTTGGATTTTTTGAGGTGCAGCATGTCCATTAATTCCGGGTTGGACATGGCTTTATACGTCAGGCACAGATCGCCTCTGAGCAGGCGGTATGCCACTGAGTAGAGCTAGAGTTTCTTTAACTGGGCAGCATATGGCATCCATTTGAGCCCTTTGATTCTCTTGGTGAGGTATATTTGGGGTCTTTCCAGTAGCTGCAAGTGTCTGGTAAGGTACATCCCAAAAGGGGCATTGTACTCAATTATGGGCCTGATGAGGGATGAGTAAAGAGGCACGATGACCTCCCCTGATCCAGATGTGAATCCCTTCATGATTAGGTGGGCTATATAAAATGTTTTTCTAACCACTTTGGCCACGTGTTTTTCAAATGAGAGATTGCTATCAACTTTGGTCCCCAGGTCCCTAATTACGTCTTCTGTACTTAATGGATTACCACCTATGTGGTAATTTGTGGGCACTTTGTTTTTGCCAAAGGGGATGACTATACACTTTTTGGCATTTAGCTTGAGGCCATGGCTCTGGCACCAGTTGTCTGTTTCTATGAGGCCCTTTTGTAGGATGCTTGTGTTGGCTGGAGAGTCGATTATGGCATCTAGTTTGCAGTCATCTGTGAACTTGGTCAGCCACAGTCCTTCCATGTTGGCCTGTACATCCAAGAAATATATACCAAACAAGAGAAGTCCCAGGACTGAGCCTTGTGGGATGCCACTTGTAACTGGTTTGGAGTCTGACATGGCTCCAGCAATTCTAACCATGTGGGTTCTGTCCTTGAGCCAGTTTGCAACCCATCTACTGACATAGGGGTTTATATTTAAGCTGGTGAGCTTATCTATAATGCCCAAGTGGGGTATTGTATCGAAGGCTTTTGCGAGGTCCAGGTAGGCTGTGTGGACCACCTTCCCCTTGTCAATGGCCTTGGTGACTGTTTCAAAGAAATCGACCAGGTTTAAGAGGCAGGATCTGCCCTTAACTAAGCCGAACTGGGTAGGATCCCGTGTATGTAGGTCCCCAATATCTTTATTTATGAGGTCCATGATGATCCTTTCCATAGCTTTGCAGACCAAGCTAGTCAGGCTTATGGGTCGATAGTTTCCAGGATCCATTGAGGCACCACCTTTGTGGAGAGGGACCACTGTTGCTGTATGCCACTTTTTGGGTACATATCCTGTAGTAAGGCTGAGATTGAACAGTAGTTTTATGTTTGGGTTTAGCTCTTCTTGGAGTTCATGTAGGACGCAGCCCGGGACACCGTCTGGTCCCATTGATGCTGTGTTTTTTGCTTTGGAGTGGGCGGCTCTTACCTGAGCATCTGAGATGTCAGGGGGGCCACACTCTGCTGGGATACATATTTGCCCTTTTGGTGGGCAGGGGGGGGGAGAAGTTTGTGCTGAACCTGTCAGCTAGGATGTTGGCAATGTCTGTGGGTTTGGTGTATTTTTTGTCATTTTGGACTAATTCTGAGCATATCTGGGAATTCCCACCCAGGTTCCTAACATAACTAAAGAAAGCCTTGTGATTATCCTTAGTGTCCTATGCAATTTTTCTCTCGAAGCTGGCCTTAGAGGATTTTATGAGTGCCCGTAGTATTTTGCTAATACTGATCAGAGATGCCTTCCCTTTTTGGGATTTTGCTCTATCATGTTGTAGCTTCCTCCTTCTATTGTATAGTTTGTTTATGTCTGGGGTCCACCAGACAGGACGCCTGCCTTTGGAGGATTGGGTCTTGGTTTTATTTGGGATTGCATGATCCATGCATTCCTGAAGGTGTTCATAGAATGCGTTTATAAAGGATTCTGTGGTCTGGACCATATTTTCCACAGGCCCTGGGGCTTTGAAGGATTCCACCTCGGTTTTGAGGAGTGTGAAATTTGCTTTAGAGAAGTTTTTCACTGTGGTTTTCTGGGCAGGGGGTGGGGTCGGGATGTGAATATCCAGTGAGATTAGTTTATGGTCTGATCTTACCAGTGAGGGATACACTTCTGGCCTGGAGCATAAAGCCCCTATGTTGGTGATGATCAGGTCCAGTATGTTTTCCCCTCTTGTGGAAGTTGTTCCATAGCATTTGAGTTTATAAATTCTAGGAACCTTTGGGCTAGGGTGTTGGAGCTAGAGTAATGCTGCCAGTCTATGTTTGGGTAGTTGAAGTCACCCAATATAATGGTGTTTGGAGAGACCTTCATATTTTCCAGTGTTCTCAGGAAGGCTGAGTGGGGTTCCTGGGTTTGGGAGGGTGGTCTGTAGCAGGCTATAAACTGGAAGGCAGTTTTACCCACTGTTAGTTGCACATAGATAGTCTCTGATGCTTCGTGCTGTGCCACCAACCTGGAGATGTGGGTACCTTTGACGAATATTGATACTCCCCCTCCTTTTGTGGTTAGGTCCAAGTTTTGGGGCCAAAAAGCATGGTATGAGGTATAACCTGGTAGTGCTGGGGTGCTCTCGGGAGCCTTGAACCAGGTTTCTGTTATTGCACAGATATCGATGTTCTCCATGTTAAGGAGAGTTTCGAGTGCATGCATCTTGAGGTTTAGACTTCTGGCGTTGAGTAGCATTACTCTTAGTTTCTTATCCCTTGTGATACCTATGGAGGTGGGTTTGTCTTTTGAGCCTTGCCTACAAAAGGCACTATGGGGGTGGCAAGAGCCTTTGCCAATATCCAAAAGCCCAGGGGTGACAGGTGCAAGCCGTCCCTAGCAAAGCATCGTGGCTTGTCGCGCATGTCATCCCAGGCTGACAGGCATTGGATCCCCTTTGAATGACACCAATACTTAAGCCAATTGTTGAAATTGATCATCTTGTCTTCATATTGTGGCATCATTCTTGGTGAGGGTAAGATGCTACTCAAGGTCAGGGTCATACTGGCCTGGGCTACATGCTCAGAGAGCTCCTCTATGTCTCTTTTCATGTAGTCCAGGGAGGTACGTCTCAGGTCATTCACACCAGCATGGACAATGACTGAGTCATATTTGTACTTGCCTTGGAGTGACCTGAGTGCTTGTGTTAGGTGGCGGATCCTAGCGCCCGACAGGCAGCTCACCATGACCTTCTCCTTGTTCAGCCTGGTGAGCAGGACGTCAGTGTGCCTGATGATAGAGTCACCTATTACAAGTGTATCAGGTGTGTTGTTTAGCCTTAATGGCTGTGATTGTTCGGCACACTG
Source organism: Protopterus annectens (assembly GCF_019279795.1). Lineage (NCBI taxonomy): Eukaryota > Metazoa > Chordata > Ceratodontiformes > Protopteridae > Protopterus > Protopterus annectens. The sequence goes on from NC_056751.1 coordinate 771,640,061, forward strand.
GCTTTGTGAGCTATGTGTTGCATGTGTTTTGTTTTGGGTGTCTGCTTTGGAGGTCTCTGCTGCTTAGGCAGATTTTTATTTAGAGCCTCCGAGTATGTTTTTGTGTGTTTATGTGTTTGGTTTGCTGTCGTGGTAGGTCTATGTGAGACTGGAATTGTACTGAGTGTGGTTTCCTTCTCCTCCTGACTGGTTACGCCAGTACTGAGTTGAGAGAGCTTAGCCTCCAGGTTGGCTGTATGGTTGCATTTCTCACATGTGTTGGAATTTGTTGGGAGGAGGAGAGGGTTGTTTGTGTACATGAGACAGTTGTAACATTGCCTCAAGATTCCCAGATTCACCAGCTGGTTGAAATAACTCAGAAATGAAAATACTTAATAATTTCCAGAAAAAAAAATGAATGCTTGAATTGTAACATGCTGTGGCTACAATGTCATGCTTTCTTGCAGCTAAAGCTGTAGAGGCAGGTTCACAGGCAGGTTGCACTGGAGGCTCTTGGGTTATAACGGCATTCCTAAGTGTGTTTTGCAGCCAAATAGCATCTTATTACCTGACATGTTTATAATAATCTCATAGGCAGACAGAGAGAGCCTTTGGATTGAGTTCATTGACATTTACCTGAAATAAGAATCAAAAAATATATTTTTTTCTAGTAAAGTAATATTTTTTTCTTTTTTGTGTTATATTAAAGAACACATTATACATGCTTTGACAGCAATATATATATTTCAGATTCCATTGTCTGCTTCTCTTATGGTAGTATATGCTGACATAAATAAATATTTGCCCTTTATTGCATTGTTGGGTGCCACTGTTGCCCTCTGCCCCCTCAGCCTTCAGTAGCTTCTTGCACCTCTATTCATAAAGTCCTTAAATAGGTACATATAACATTCCCAGATGGAGCTCTTCTAAAAAGGATGTACACAAATACCCATAAGTCCATCTGGACCTTACCGTGTCATTTACAGATACAATATGTAGGACAAAAAATGATATCCAGCTATATATGTGATGACAGATCGGGTCTATATTAAAAGAATGAAAGCTCAAAAACGTGAATACAAGTACATCGACACAAAAATGTCGAAGTACAACAAGAGCGAAATACGTAATCAGTGAAATGCAGATGTTGTCAAACAACAGCACCATACAGGTAAGGAAAACCTAACTAAACAAACTTAAATAAACACACTTTTTCAGGGGGCAAGCCCCCCTGTACTCCCCATGTGGGGGGCTGTGCCCCCACAGACCCCCTACTTTAATATAACAAGTCAGAGTTTGCACTACAGTGGGGAAAAGGATATATTTCCTCATCCCCACAACCACCCTGCTGGCCAAGGAAATATGTTCGGCATTCTAATTTTCACAGATTATGTATTTCACTCTTGTACTTCGATGTTTATGTGTCGATGTAATTATATTTGCATTTGTAAGCTTTCATGGTTTTAATATAGCCCTGCAGATCTACTTTAGATGTTCGACATTCCAAAACTCCGACTTTCATATGGCCAAGACCATGTGATCGACATTTTGAAATGTCGAACATCTCCTTCATAATGTAAAACACACAAGACCACTTTACTAACTGCATTTAGCAGGGGGACTGCACCCCCCACACCCCCTGCTACTTAAATATTCCTACTCCGAGATCGCAGTACAGTGCAGAAAATGGAAATCTCCCAGTTCTGTGCTGTATAGGGATCTCTGCTATACATAATCGGTTATTTAATGAAGGGACCAGGGCATGTTTTTGTAATATGTCCAGTCAAGATTTTATGGCTTTAAATGAACTTAAAAACATGCACTCTATATAAATTACATCAGCTGACAAAGGAAGAGGAATTGTTATTTTAGACAAGGATGTATATTTAAGTCAAATGAGACTAGTTATTAATGATGAACATACTTATCAACCTATTTCTAAAGTGACTGAGCATGAATATAAATACTCTTTGAAATGTGTTGTTTTTTCAAAATTTTATTTTATCTTTGAAATAGTGGTACCTGATGAAAGAGGAGGGCACTGCAGGACTCATATAGAATACATAGAATTGATGTGGTAATTGAAACTGACTGCTTCTACACCTCCAGGACTGAATAAACACATATCAGTTAATTCTGTTTTAAATCTGAGGATAGCAAACTTGAAGGAGACTTGCTGAATAATGTTTTTTGGAATATGTTTTATTTTTCTGATATGCTTCAACATGTGATTTGTATTTTTTTAAATACTGACAGATTTTGTATCAGTTATCTTTTGAATGTTCCTTAGTTCATTTAGTAACTTTTATGTTATTTCAGTTTTGTGAATGTACAGAATTGTGACAGGTTCACTTTAAGAAGCTCTAATTTGTTTTAAGATCATGTGATTTAGTCTTGATGTTTAAGGAAGTGGCTTGTTCTTACTCATTTTGGTTCTGATGAAGTTCTAATCAAGTTGAAGAAGAACATACTTAACCTATGTTTGACATTTTTGATTAACATTTTTTTACCCCTGACCAGGATGTTGTTTATTTCCCTACCCCCATCAAACACTGCACTGAACACAGAAATCCATTGGATATAGCTGTTTATTCAGTTGGTTGGCAGTGAACCTACTTTTTTTTGTTTGTTTTTTTAATGGACACGGGTGTCTGGTGTTTTTAGTAAAGTATATCCTTGCTTTATTAGCTTTGCATAAGGCTTATGTGAGATATTTGGTGTTGCTTTTGGTGTGTGTTTTGGTGATTGTTGAGGAACAGTGCTGCTGTTAAATGACTTTGGAGGTCTTTGAGATTTGGGAAGGTTTCTTTTAAGCACTTCAGCATAAGACAATCTGTGTGCATGGGGAATGGTATGTGTGAAAGATGTAGTGTGGATACTCCTGCCAACATAATTTGTGTGCAAGATTCTTCCCTCCAAGGAAGTTGTGTATTTATACATCTTGCATGTTGTGTTATTTTCCTTAATGATTAACTGGTTGTCTGAGATCATGAGAATTTCTACATTGCCTTAGAATACCCAAATCTACCAAGATGTCCACAGAGATATTTGGAAGTAGCATATCCATGCTGTCTAGTCCTGTATTAGAGTGGGCTGTTTATGATTAAGGATTGGGTTTTAACAATAGTTTCCTAGAGTAGTTTCTGGGATTAAGGGCAAGATGTTATATAGTGCTAGGATATGGCAGTTCTATTCGATACACAGGCCAGCTGCTCTAAGCTTTATTCTGTACAATGCCACACTGTTTAAAAGGTTTTGGGTCTGATCCTAATTTTACAAGAAAATGTTACTGTCTAGGCATTTGCTACTATACAGGTCATTGCTAACAGTCACGTCTCAGTAGGCAGCTCTATGCAAACTTGTCTAATTTATAGCAGAGAAAAATATTGAAAACTGACTCCTGTGACCTCAATAAACAACCACACTTTGAGCTCTCTGGAGTGATTTCCAACTCAGAGAGACCAGGTAAACAACATCTGCCACAAGATGGTCGATCCTAAAATTTCTTAATGTAAAAGCACACAAAAAGCTACCTTTTTCTTTGCACGTGTGTGCATGCACGTGGACACATGTCTCTCAGTTCACCACTGTAACATTAAAACAGCCTGCAACAGACACATTTAAAGTAGCTAGGTGCCCTCTATTGTTTTGACAAAAGAAAAACAGTTGTTCCACTGTGCTAAATACACAACAAACTACAGAAAAAACTGGCTCATTTATTTGAGACTCACCTCAAAGGTGGCTGGCAGCAAACTTAACAGATACAAAGACAGGGACTAAGAGAATTCAGCCAATCCATGTTTGATTAATAGCATGAATTTCAGAGCATTATCTATTAGAGGTAGTTGCTACAAGAGTGTCCCTTGTGGGAAGGCTTCTGAAATACACTCCATATCTACAACTTGGGAACATGAGCCCAGCAGAGGAATTCCTGGCACTCTAGTTGAATACTACCAGTATGTGGAAGTGTGCACACTGAGAATGACAGAGTGGGTTTTGTACTATGCTTGGCAGCCATTGCAGAAAGGCTGTAGAAGCAAATAAAAATATATTAGACTTTCCTAGGATGAAGATTACAACCGGCAGTTCTCACCCTTTATTCCTGTAGTCTTATGCAGGGAGAAAGTGAAGAATGAATAGGACTCTCAAGTAAGGGGTCTAACAGTCATAGCAAGGGGTTAAGGGTGGAAGACAGTATATAAAAAAGCAAAGCAAATATCATAGCAAGCTAAGTAAAACTCTTGTTCTGCACAGCTGGGCAGAATGGCGGCTATGTGGGTAACAGAAGACAGAAGGCATGTAAGCAAATTTGTATAATGAAAAAGAAAAACATATATATTACATAATTATTGTATTATATTAACTTACATAATTAGTGAGAGAATACTGTAGGATCTAATAATGATAGGTTGTGGTGGACTTGTAAATACTTCTGTGTTACTATGGAGGATAGATCATTTCCTAATGAAAAAGTGGTCTATCCCAACTTATCTCTCAACCTCTTAGAGCAATAAAGCTGGACACAGGCACAAGTAATGGTGTGTGTGTGTGTGTGTGGGGGGGGGGGGCAAAGGCCCAAACATAGAGACACTTTTTTTTTAAATATTGTCTTACAAACTTAAACAAGTTGATAGAATAGCACGTTTTGTGTTAGCAATAATTTTCTGAATTAAATGAAGTCTGAAACTCAGATGTGTGCCATTATTTTAAGACTTCAGTCCTCGATGATTTGCAAGTGATTTTCCAGACAACCAACAATGTTATGAGAAAAAAGACTAAAAATATTAGACAAAAATCTGGACATTCTGAGAAAATCTGGGCAGTTGAAAGGTATGCACCCAGTGAATGACAAGAAGGTACTGCTGTTGCGTAATGCAGTGGGCATCACAATGTATGTACTATTCTGCAATTCAGCACCAGAAAAGCCAGTAGGCGAGTCATATATATGGTAAACATGGTATAGCCAAGAATGCATTTGCACACTGAATATGACTGTAAATATTGCACATTTTGTGAAACACAATTACAAACCACATGTGAAGCCTGGCTTGGGCACCAGTGACTACAAGACCTTGGGTTTATCTAAAACCATCTATGGACCTACAAAGCTAATATAAGTATTTTTTGCACTTGCTGTAACTGTCTCAGTGTTACTTAATACTTCTGTGTTGAATTTATTGATTTGGTTGAATTTATCACTAAGTTTCAGACTGCAACTGTTAAAAAATGCAATAAAGTTGTCACTGCACTGCTCTTAAATTGTTTTAACAGTATGCTGATATTTCCTAATCTCCTCTGATACTGCAACAGCTGTTCTGAGTTTGCCAATGTTCTCCTGAGTTTGATAAAATATTTCTAAGTTTTTCAAAGTTCTTTCTGTGTTTGTAGAAGTTCTGCTATGTTTACATACATTTTTTTCTGTATTTAGAAATTGTTCTCACAGTTTTTCAACTTATTTCCAAGGATTCCTGATACTGCAGGAATGCTGTGTTTTGTCATAAAGCATTTATTACTGCACTTGAGCCCCAAAAGAGTTTATTTTCTATTGAGGGTTTTTTCTGAACTCTGGTGGAGCAGATGGCTGATTCAATCCATCGGAATTGGGAACTGCTGGTGGAAGGCTTATTGTGTATTTATCTGATTGGCCTAAGGGCTTAACTTTGCAAACGTTTTTCATCCTGCTGGTATAAAAGTCTCACATTTTCACAATGTACAACTGCAGTTACCTGTGCCTAGTATAGCAAGCAAACCTCTCTAGTGTAAAATCCTGTATAGGAAACACTCTCCATAGTCTCCCACTGTACCACAGTACCACACAGTACCACAGTAGCACTGCAGGTCATCCTATAGTGTACTGCTAAATGTTCTCACTTACAATTTAGTGACTCTCCCCTGTTCCTTATCATCTACTGATGGTCTGCTATAATGGAGAGGCATCCCCTGTCATCTCTCTCTCTGGCCCGATGGATATGGGAATCCTGAAGCAGTGTAGTAATTGTCTCATGTTCATTGACAACCATTGAATTTTAGAACATAGAAACACAGTGTGTGAGAGATGTAGATACACAAAGTCATTGGAGGCAAAGCTCTCACATACATACATGAAAAATGCAAAGCAGGTTCATAGGATCATAAGATCATAGGAGATTACTAGGCGATTGGCCCTGAGGCCCTTATAAGCCTAGCCAAGAGTTTAGCCCATGTTTAAACAAGTCAGCACCCAAAGCCCCTGTCCGGCAGAGACACAGGTGGAATCCCAGAGATGTATTTTTTTGTTTCCCATCCAGTTATTCAGGTTGCACTTAAAAAGGGATAATGAGGTACTCTGCCTGACATGGAGAGGGAATCTATTCCATAGATGGGGGAGTCTTTGGAACACAAATTTGTCCCACCAACAAGTCCTATTGATATCACAGACCAGGTTGAAGTTGCGCATACAAGTTACTCAAGTGGAGCTTGAACTGCGGATATGCAGCAGTCCCATCAAGGCGGGGTCTGAGATTGCTTTGTATGCCAGACAGAGGTCACCTCTGAGGTGTCTGTATGAAACTGAATAGAGGGACAGGGCTTTTAGCCTGTCTGTGTAGGGTAGATGTTTGAGGCCCTGGATTCTCCTGGTGAGGAACCTTTGTGGATCTCCTGGTGAGGAAGCTCTGTGGATGTCAACATTGCACCCAAAACATTCACTACTAACACTATGGAACAAATACGTAGATGCACATATGTGGAGGTTCTCACTTGTAATCTATCCAAATCTCCAAAGTATCCTGAAAGTGTTTCTCAGTAGCCCCACGCACAGTCAAAAATGACAAATGCCTCATACAACACATAAGTCTGAAAATCATAGTAGCCCCATTTCCAAGCCCATAGGGCAGCACACCACAGAGCCAAGCATTCTAGTTATTGGAGATTCCATTGTAAGACATAGTGGCATCCTCCTTACCAGGCCAAACAAGGAGAAGATCTCCGTGAACTGTCTGTCTGGAGCCAGCATCCACCAGGTCATGCCTGCATTTAGGTCTTTAAACCATAAGTACCAGTATGACATGGTCATAGACTATGTGGGTGTAAATGACCTAAGATGTATCGCACTGGACTACATGAAGAGAGCCATGATGGGATTCTCTGAATATGTGCCCAGGCAGGTATGACTCTAGCCTTGAGTAGCATTCTACCTTCACCAAGAATGATATCACAATACCAGCAAAAATGACTGACTTCAACAATTGGCTTAGTTTCTAGATTCACAAGTAAATCCAGTATCCGTCAGCCTGGGGAGACATGATTGACAGACCATGATGCTTTGCCAGAGATGGTTTGAACATGTCACCACTTGGCTTCCAGATACTGGCAGAAATGTTATCTAACTCCGTAGTGCCTTTTTAGGCTGTGCCAAGTTGTTAAACAATCTAACATAACAAAAATCACTCATAACTATCTAAATGTACTGCTGCTCAATACTAGGAGTTTAAATAAAAAAATGCTCTCCCTGGAGGCACTCATCACCCTGGAGAATGCAGATATAAATACAGTCACAGAAACATGGTTCAGAACCATGGAAAACACCCCAACTTTCAAAGGCTACAATGCCTTTCATGCATTTCAGTCCCCCTCAGCTAAGGATAAAACAAAGGGTGGAGGTGTCTCAGTGTTCATAAAGGACAAGTACACTGGTAGACGGGTCCAACAAAATGACTCACTTGAGCTGCTCCATAGCCATCTAACCATAGGTGCAACCCCCTTTCATATCCTTGCTAGCTACAGATCCTCTAACATGAGTCTAGAAAACCACACCTCCTAACTAAACCTACTGGAATCACTTAACATTCAGCCTAACACCATATTTAGGAGGGACTTCAACTATGCCTCCATAAACTGGGAGACATACAAGCCATAGTTCAGTTGCTCAGAGGTGTTTTGGACTTCGTCAATGCAAGCACCCTGGAGCAGCTAGTTAGCTCCCCAATTAGGGGTACATATATACTAGACCTAATACTTATGAACATGGAGGGATGCTGCTCCCTCCCATGCATTAAGTCTTCCCTTGTAAGAACTGACCACAAAATGATCTTCTTTAGGATTAAAACTTATACAGAACCCTTATCAAACCCCAAACCTATTAATAACTTTGCTAAGGCCAATTGCTTCAAACTAAGTGACAACTTATTAAACTTACAAGCCTCTCCGTACCTGGAGGACATTTAAGCCTACTCTGAGCTATACATAAAAGCCCTGTACAACTACATTCATAGCTGCATATAGAGGGCAGTACCTGTCAGAGTTAAACCTATGATTGCTGCCAAAAATAAAACACCCTGGTGGATCCATAGCATATAATGGCTATTCAGCAAAAGGAAAAAAAAATTCTCCAAAGCCAAGAAATAACAGACAAAACAGTGCAAAAAAAATACTTACCTGTCTAAATAAACAAATTAGATAGCTGGTCAAATCTGCCAAAGCAAGGCGAAGACAATCTCCCAGGTGAAAGATAACCATAAGGTTTTTTTAATTATGTTCATAAGCTTAAGGAAATATTCAGCAATGTGCTGAGTTAGTTATGAATGACCTGAAACTAGAGCAAACCTGCTGGCTGACAAGTTCAAATCCCCCCTCCCGCCATTGCCTGCTACCACACCCAAATAAATACCTGCAACCTCTGCTAGTCCTTACAAGGGAACAGGTTCTTACTGCACTCACAAAGGCCAAAAACACAGTGTCTATTGGCCCCATCAACATTCCAAGATGCTTTTTAAATAGCTTAAAACAGAATCTATTATGGCAACTAGAAACTCTCTTTAACCACAGTCTCCTGACAGGCTTTGTTCCAGAGGAATGGAGGACTGAAACAGCTGTACCTCTGCACAAAGGGGGTCCATCAACTGACCCAGGGAACTACAGACTCCTTAAGTGTGACTGGTCTCATCTGTAAAGCCAAGGAGAGAATTATCATGGACTTGATCAATAACAACTTAGGATCTATCCAAATACTGAACCAGACCTCATTTAGCTTTGTCAAAGGGAGGTCTTGCCCAGTCAATTTGGTAGACTTCTTCAAGAAAGTCACCAGGGCAATGGATGAGGGTAAAAACATATACACCACTTATTTAGACTTGGCCAAAGCTTTCAACACAACCCCCTACTTAAGGACCATAGGTAAACTTACTGAGTTAGGCATGAACCCCTGCAAACTCAGATGCATAGCAAACTGGCTCAATGGCATGACACATGTTGTCCAGATAGGTGAATCCACTTCCAATAACAAACCTGTTACTTGTGGTGTCACACATAGCTTAATGTTGGGACCCGTCTGGTTTGGTATATACTTTTCTGAAATAAAGGCCAATGTTGGGGGCCATTGGCTTACCATGTTCACTGATGACTGTAAGCTGGGAGCAATCATTGAATCCTGAAATGATGCTGACATCTGCAAACAGGCCTAAAATTACTGGTGCCAAAATCATGATCTGGACTAATTGCTAAAAATATGCATAATTATATCCTTCAGTAAATCAGTTATCCCTGCAAATTATAATATCAATAACAAACCCCTAAAAGTAAACCCAGTGGTGAGGAACCTAAGAACATTTGACCATCAGGTGACTATGGTGGTAAGGAAATCCTTCTGTGTGGCTCAACTTATAAGTAAATGCATGTCATCAAGGTTAAAAAAGTCATAGTGCCATTGTACTCAGTCCTCGTCAGGCTCATAAACAGGTACAATGCTTCCTTCTGCATTTCCATAACCAAGTACTTACACCAATTGGAGTGGCCCTAGAAGTTTCTCACTAAAAATAAATGCAAAGTGTAAGACAGGTGTCTTATGCAAACTGACTAAATGACCTATCCCTTTACTCCATCTCATACTGTTTATTGAGAGATGACTTATGTCTGACCTACAAGGCATTCTTTGATTCTGCCCTTATGAAAATGTTATATATTTGCAAGAGAAATTATATGAGGGTTACTTGATCCATGGACCTGAACCTTATTTTTGACTCTAACAGAAAGTGCTGTAAATACAGATTCATATCCCAAAGGCTACTTTGTCTATGGAATTAATTTCCCATCTTCATAAAACAAAACCTGTCCCTCATTTTCTTCAAATAGTTTGAATAAATGGATGGGGAAACCATAATTTCACTCCTGGGATACTGCCTGTATCCCTTATGGACAGAGGCAGTCTGTAAAATCACTCAGGGCTCAAAAACCCAAAGAACCACTACCCTGATACTACCCCATCCCATATGTGAGGAACTAAGATATATTAATGGCTTGGCTTGCAAAGGTTCTTGTGCCATTAGCCTAGTAATCACCTACAAACCTATGAACCTATGCTGCAGCATAATCAAAAACTTTTCTTTATGTCAATTAATTAGTTTCTTTGCTTAAATCCCCATGCAGAGAAATAACAGCCAGTCCTAAAAACACACTGGGGGGAATTCAATAAAGCCTACATGGAGTGATTTTCCATGTAGGCATAGTGGAATGTCGCTAACATGGAAGGAAGGTTCTGTGCAATCCAGTAAACAGAACAGATGGGCATACATGAGCCTGTGGACACGGAAGTGGCTGCAGCATGCAAATCACCTCATAAGCAGGTGAATTGCATGCAGATGAGGTTGTTTTGTGATCCAGGAACAGATAGGTATCGTGAGGAGCCCGTGTTGGTGTTAGATGTGTACATGGAAAATATACATATACAGAAATGTAAAAATGGAACAGGAGCTGTAACAGCCCAATCAGTAGATCAGAAATGTTATAATAGGCACAGATATGTGCAAAACTATGCTCTGTGATTCCAAAAACTAATGCAAAATAACATAAAATAAATGTTTTTTTTAATACCCATATTACGTTTGGACAGCTTGCAGCAGCACACAAACATGCCGTTATGCAAACAATAAATATTAAAAAGTATAAAAACTAAAACTATTAAATATGTGAGGATAATGTAATATAGGGCCCTGCATGCAGTATGTACAGCATGAGATATCTGTGGTTGCTAAGGAGGCAGGCCTTGGAATAGTGAAGTATCCAGGTTATGTGCAAGGAACTGCATGCAAATGAGCTGGGGTTACTGAATAGCAAAAGTGGGTCACTGTGTCTGGAGATAAAACCCGTGTAGCCCCAGAACCATGCAGGTGTCTGCAAAACAGCTAGCTGACATGAAAAGAGGGTGTGTCACTATATATTTAAGCAGATTGGAGCACAGATGCACCTGTTTGCATGGTGCACCAGTCAGCTAAGCAAGGGGGTATGTCCAGTGCTGCTAAGCTTTGTTTAGTTGCGGGGCATGTGTTTTAGCTGGTTTAAAGTATGCTAAGCATGCACTTGCATAGGGGCTTATCCAGACTGCTTAGCAGTGTTTACACCAGTGCTACAGGTTTGTGTGCTGCATCACACTGCTTAGCAGGGAAGACATTTAAAAAAATGGAAATAGGCTGGGAAAGCCAATCATGTCTAAAGTACAGATAAGACATGTTACACTAACACTGGGTGATTCAAACCCCTCAATGATATACTTGGCAGGTGGAATGCATCATAGTATGCCAATCACATAGGCTGCATTTGCAGCACACCACTATAAAGTATGCATACACCCTACAATCTGATTTTTCACCTTTACTCTGCACCACTGGAGTACAGACTTGAGGATTTCAACTGAGAGAATGCTAGGGGCTGCTGCTGCTCTGCTACATCTGTATGTACTAGAGGCTGAGGGCAGTGCTGATGCTGCTGACAATAGGCATAGACTGAGAAGGAGAAGAATATTCAGGCCCAGGGTAATCTTCCAGGAGCTACATGAGCTGGAGATTGTAGAGTGCTACAGGGTATACAGGGACATACTACAAGAATTCACCGAGCTTTGACACCCTCAACTCAGACCCAGATACAACAGAGGAGAACTCATCCCAGTGGAAACAAAGTTATGTGTAGCCCTTAGAAAACTAGCTACAGGTACTTTTCAAAGATCAAATGGGATATGCTGGAGGTCTCACAGACATCTGCATCCAGGGTACTCCACCAGTTCCTGGCTGCCATGCAAACACATGCCAGTGAGCACATTTATTTACCCTGCACTCCTGAAGAGAGGGCCAGAATTATGCTTCTCTTCCACTGTGTGGCACACCACCCTGAGGTACTAGGTGGCATAGACTGCACTTATGTACATGTCAAAGCACTGCCCAGTGAGGAGGGTAGAGTCTACGTCAACCACAAGAGATATAACTCCATCAACTGTCAGGTCATGTGCAATGCCCAAGGCATTATCATGAGTGCATGCACCAGCAGCCCTAGCAGTTATCACGACTCCCATATCTGGCATGCATCAAAGCTGTACCAAATGTTTGCCGGGGGAACATCCCATACGGCCATTTACTGGGGGATGCTGGCCACACAATGGAACCGTTGATGATGACACCCATCAGAAATGCACACACCTACTGAAGAATGCCATGATGAGGCACACTACAAACTAGGAACATCATAGAGCAAGTGTTTATGCTACTCAAGTCATGTGTGTCAACACAGACACACTCTCACAGGGACGCACACACATTGACACACTTGGCAGGGCCAGGAATTCAAATCATCACTAGTGAGATTGCCACAACACATTACTGTGCAGGTATCACATGCACCACAGGGTTCATACGTAGGATATATGGGCAAAGGGTATGTGGAAGTGTCTGACATCAGACAGTATGCTTCAGTATGCCAATGAGGGTTGTAGTGAGTGTGAATGTGGTCATACGCATCATACAACCCACACAAAGACACAGGGTGCCATTACTGACATGCATGGGTGCATTGCTGCATGGGTGTGTTGTGGTCGACTGTGCCAGATGGCTATACAAGACTAGGTGATAGTTATACCTTGGCATCAGGCCACATGACAATGGTCTTCATTGTGGCTCAGGGGTATAGTGTCTGGATCTGACCACACAGGTGGGTATTGTATTCACCATCCAGTCACCTGGGTGACTATTGTGTGTGGCCAAAGCTATACATTGCTTGCCATATATGTGTTCCTTAGTCCATGATATGGACGGTGTCTGGGATGTGCACACCTCCCACATGCATATACAGTGGCATGTGTAACTGTACCTGGGGTGTCTGGCCCATGTTGTGTAAACAGATTATCATCAGATGTGCCAGTCCTGACCTCATGTGGCGGGAACTGTTAATGGATGGCAGGTTGACCCAGCACCTACATTGATAGCATGATACCAGTATTCACTGGTGTCAGTGGCATCTGTCCATACAGGGCATGTAGTCAGGCATGGTATGTCCTTTGTGGGTCACATTTGAAGCCACCACAGGTGTTGCAGGTGTCCAGTGGGGAACAAGGGGAAGGTGCACTGCTGACATGTATGTGCCTATTGGACTGATGTTTGGGATGCCACGCCCACTGTTGCCCACTGCAATCACACCATGGTTACTATCAGTGGGCAATATGCAGGGTACTACCAACATAGCGGCTGTTGCCTAGGCAAGTGTATGTGTGTGTGTGTGTGTGTGTGTGTGTGTGTGTGTGTGTGTGTGTGTGTATGAGACATGAGTTGAAAGTGTTATCTGGGTAATACTAGGGTCACTAACTTTGTTCACTTGGCCTTGACAGCAAATGTAGGGGTATGGATATCCAACCCAGCCTCTCGGCTATTGCACATCTGTTATCCTTGTACGGTGGACATTGTGATGTATACTAGGGTCACCATATAAGAAATATGCAAATCCCCCTCCCCATTGACTTCAGTTGTTACACACTCAGAACCATCTCCACACAGAATATGAATTACAAACACAGCCACACACACTGAGACACATAGACACACAGACACACACACACACACACACACACACACACACACACACACACACACACACACACACACACACACCTGTCATGTCTGGGATTAGAACTCCTACCTATTTTATTACACTACAGCACTACACAGTTATAGGACATGCCATGGAGATTATTGGACTACTACCTTCGTAAAGGTGTATTTCAAGGTGGGTGACATCAGCAGCAGTGCCAAAGTAGGGCATTTGAATTATAGGGAGTGTGACTAGCCTAAAATGCATTGCTCTCTACACAGACAGAGACAGACACACAACACATACACACACACACACACACACACACACACACACACACACACACACACACACACACACACACACAGTTGCCAAGTCTGGGGTTAGAACTCCTACCTGACTATTTTATCACACTACAGCAGTACGCAGTTATAGAACACAGCATGGAGATTACTGGGCTACTACATTCCCAAAGGTGTATTTCAAGGTAGATGACATCAGCAGCATTGCCAAAGTAGGGCATTTGAATTGTAGGGAGTGTGACTAGCCTAAAAAGCATTGCTCTCTTCACAGACAGAGACAGACAGACACACACACACACACACACACACACACACACACACACACACACACACACACACACACACACACACACACAGTTACCAAGTCTGGGATTAGAACTCCTACCTAACTATTTTATCACACTACAGCAGTACACAGTTATAGGACGTGCCATAGAGATTACTGGGCTACTACCTTCCCAAAGGTGTATTTCAAGATGGATGACATCAGCAGCATTGCCAAAAATAGGGCATTTGAACTGTAGGGAGTGTGACTAGCCTAAAAAGCATTGCTCTCTACACAGACAGATACACACGCACACACACACACACACACACACACACACACACACACACACACACACACACACACACACACACACACAGTTGCCAAGTCTGGGATTAGAACTCCTCCCTAAACATTTTATTACACTACAGCAGTACGCAGATATAAGATGCGCCATGGAGATTACTGGGCTACTCCCTTCCCAAAGGTATATTTCAAGGTGGATGACATCAGCAGCATTGCCAAAGTAAGGCATTTGAATTGTAGGGAGTGTGACTTGCCTAAAAAGCTTTGCTCTCTACACAGACAGAGACAGACCCCCCCCATACACACACAGTTGCCAAGTCTGGGATTAGAACTCCTACTTAACTATTTTATCACACTACAGAAGTACGCAGTTATAGGATGCGCCATGGAGTTTAAAGGGCTACAACCTTCCCAAAGGTATATTTCACAGAAGATGACCTCAGCAGGCTTGTCATAGTAGGGCTATGGGGAGGCCAGCATGTGTGCATGGGCCATAATCAATTCATCTAGGGGTTGGCACACCATATGCAGGCACACGCAGGGCCATATTCCACAGGTACGTGTATACAGCTGCTAGATGCCTACTTCTTTGTACATTCATGTTGCGCAGCTAGCACTTGCACCAAATAGTCAGTACTGCTGACAGATAGCATTGGCTAGTATCTACAGTGAGTGACATCTGAACCTCATGTGGTTGTAGCCATTTGGCTGTGTGCTGGGTGGGACAGGCCCCATGATGGATGGCTCCTTGTCACAGTCACTCTCTTCCACACATCTATGTACATCTACTTTTGGCTTATTATAGTGTGTTGTCCTTGGATATATGTCTGTATTCCTATCCACTGTGAGTGCAAAGCATGAGTGGTGCATACTTAGGAGTGTCTGCATTAACTTCTGCAACTGCCAGATATGTCTGGTTCACTGTTGTTTGCAGACATGGGCTTCATGTGTGTAAGTGTGTGTGAACAAGCCCAGTATGACCTTTCAGTACGTTGTTGTCTGACATTGCCTTCATTTCTCTAAGTGTGTGAGCATTCCCAGTATGCCCTTCTGTACTGCATGTGTGGATCGATTCCAGGTAGTTTGTATTCCAGTGCAGACCTCTGTGTTGTACACCTACAGGTAGCACATTGTTTCTGCAGGGTATCTGTCGATCATGTGGCAATATGGGGACAAAGTGTGCAGGGGATAGTGTGTACTGTTGGTGATTGTGTCTGTGCTGCTTCAGCTACATGGTACTGCTGTTAGCAGAGATATTCAGATGTGTACTGTTATACACTGTAATGTTTTCTCCCCTCATGTATTGTCAGGCGGACATTCCTGCTCACAGTGATGTCTTGGGGGACAAGGGTGACTGCAGCTGTGTGCGGTATTGTGGGCAGATGCCTACATATTCATGGTAGGATATGCCATCCTGGAGGGGGTGCTGCAGACACTTGCTGCTGGGTATCCAGTTCAGCACCTTGGTACAATGCTGGCAGGGGATCCCATACATGTATATCCAGCAACATAACAGTATAGCCTTATATTGCTATGGCAATACCTCACACTTGTACAGATTTGCACAGGTTACCCAGAGGCAGGGGCCATGAGTCAGTATATTACACCTATTGTGGTGTACGGGCAGGTATGTAGGCACCCATTTATGTGTTTACAGCCAGGGATAGTGTGTGCACACAGCTTTGTGTCAGACCTTGCACATTCCATGCTGGCCATGCTCCCACCCCCCTCAATTATTCTCTCCTCTTCCTTACATTATGCATACATTCTCTGATACTTTTCCTATGGTTATCACCCCATCATGGCTGTGTGTTGGTGTTGGTCGACAGTTCATGCAGTGGGACATGGTGGACATGTCACTGTGGTTTATCCACATGGCCTTGCATATGGCGTATGTGGAGTGTGTTGTGTTGTTAATTGGGTGTCCATGACATAACATGCATTGGCAGTACGTGTGAGACACAGGCCCTTGGCAGAGGCATGTGGGCCATTGGTTGTTGATGGGCCAGATGTGGCAGGCCATTGCATTCTGTCTGTTCTACAGTCTCAGACCGCTTTACAGTATATTCCCCTGGGGTGACAGGGGAATAGGTGTGCTAGGTGTTCATGCCAATACCTTCTATCAGTTCTGATTGGTAGTGTGGATGCTGGCAGGGTGCTAACTACAGCTGGTGACACACCTGCATGCGACACCTGCACTGCATGCTGTATTCTTTCATTATTGCCATATACAGCTGGAGTCATATTGTACCCATTCCCACAGCAGGGGTACAACCTGGGAGGTACCTGTGGGTGGTGTTTGCGTGAGCTGGGTGCATGTGTGCTATGGACACTACTTGCATCTGACACACAGATATGCATTGGGCATTCCAGTTAAGCTTGCATGTGCAGGTGCATCAGCTGTTTCCCACTACATCAGTCCTACCTCCTTTGTGATCTGCGAGTGTTTGGGCAGACAACACTAGTTTGTTGATGGTGATGCATACCTGTTTGTACTATTCCAAGGGTGTGCCCATTTCACAGTGACACAATATATACTGTATGTCTGGGGTACTTTCCCCTGTGTACTGCTTGTATATGTAGCCCAACAGCCATGCCATGTCTGTTTTTCAGATGGTGACACATATTACCACCATACATTTGCAATGGCTTACTGCTAGTTTGTGTTATATTGATGGGTATTGTGTTTGGCACTACAGTTGTGAGGACTTGTCCTTGTCATCAGCATTAGTCGGCAATGGCCACCAGGTCTTACCTCAACATGCATACATACCGACCACTCCCACACAATATGAAACATACACCAACCTAACACACACATACCTGCATATTCTGCAGATGCTACAACCTATCCTCCTATCTTGGCCAACTCTGTGCATCTATGCTCCACTGGTATTATACCTACACATACATGTTCCTACATTTCTACATAGGGTTGTGGGGGGGAGGCACACCTGACTGTTACTACATTTCTACATAGGATTGGGGGGGCACACCTGACTGTTACTACATTTCTACACAGGATTGGGCGACATACACCTGACTGTTATTACATTTCTACGTAGGATGGGGGCACACCTGACACTTGTACACATTTGCTATGACTGTACTGGTATGTCAAGTACTCCATTTCATTCTGTATTCTAACCTATCATGCTGACTAGAGGCACATCAGTGTACTACAGGTCTTAGCTTTGATTGCCCTACATATTAGTTTCTGACTTTCTACCCTACAGTACTAACATCCCACTGCCTGACATGCTGTAGTCTGTCTGTGTAGGTCTGGGGGGGAGGTTACCAATAGACATCATTCAGAGGCCATAGCACAGCCTTTGTTTGTGTTTGTCTACATCTGTTCTGCAGGCTGTGACTGTTGTTGGGTATGTGAACCTCCCTGACTGACATGTGTGAGTCACTTACCTTGTGGGTGTCCCAATATTGAGGGTGGTGCTGCAGGGCTGCCTATGTCAGATGCACATAGTATACTCCCTATACATGGTTGAGCACAGGTAGTGTCATGTTTGGCATCCATTTTACTGTATGTTAGAGTCAGAGAGAGGTGTTATTCCCTGGGTCCCTCCTGTGTCAGTGTATGTGCTATGTGTTGCCTCTCTGCCAAGGCCAGGGCATACTGGGCATGCCTCCTTCTGCCTACTGGAGCAGGCTCAGGTTGTTCCTCCTCCGAGTCACTCTGTGCCTGTGCAGGCCTTGGCAATGGTGGGGGGCTGTGTGGCCCTGCCCCATGCTGTTCCTGTTGCAGCTGTTTCCATAGGATCATATTGTGCAGCATAGCACATACGATGACAATTTGGGTACATGTAGCTGGTGATTACTGCAAGGCTCCAACGGATGTGTCCAGGCACTGGAACCATGACTTAAGCATCCGAAACACACACTCTATTATAATCCTGGTCTGTGCGTGTGCCTCATTATGGAGCTCTTGTTCGGGTATGTGTGCATTTCTGATGGGTATCATCAGCCACGGCTTCAGTGCGTATCCAGCACCCCCCACTAGGTGACCGTGAGGGATGTCCCCATTGGAAAATCTCTGGTACAGCTGTGTCAGATGCCAGATGTAGGAATCATGATAGCTTCCAGGGCAGACTGCACACACATTCATTATTATGCCCCGGGCATCGCACATGACCTGGCAGTTGATGGAGGGGAAGCCCTTGCAGTTGATGTAGACCCTATCACACTCACTGAGTGGTGCTTTGATGTGTATGTGCGTGAAGTCTTTAGCACCCACTACCTCAGGGTATTCTGCTATTTGGTGGAACAGTTGCATATTGCTGGCCAGCACCTCACGGGTGTTGGGGAAATATACATGCTCACCGGCATGTGCTGACATGGCATCCAGGAACTGGTGGAGTACCCTAGATGCTGATGCCTGTGAGATCCCCATCATATCCCCAGTTGGCCTTTGGAAGGTACCTATAGCTAGTATTTTTAGGCCTACACATACCTTGCTATCCACTGGGATGTTAGTTCAGTGTGTCAGGCTTGGCCGGCTCAACTCAACAATTTGGTGTATAGCACTCCACTATCTCCAGCTCATGTAGCCCCTGGTAGGTTACCCTGGGTCTGTACACTCTTCTCCGTCTCCTCACTGTGGGTTGGTCGGCAGTATTCACATCCTCACCACCCTCAGTCTCTTCCACAAGTTGTTGTATGATAGCTATTGCAGCCCCTATCATTTTGCTGTTTTATCTGTTAAAATTTCCCCGCTTGTATACACCGGTAGTGTAGAGTATGGGAAAAACCAGAGTGGAAGGTGTTTGCATAGTTTATAGTAGTGTTCTGGGCTGGGCTGGTCTGCTGCCTGTGTAACTGGCTGATTCTGATACATTTCACCTGCCAGCTATGCTAGTTCTCCTTGATTACCTTCCTACTACTGTTTTCCCTTCGCATTGCCTTCCTGTTTAAGCCCAGAGGCGTGCCGCACAAACACAGTGATCAAATGTGCACAGAGCTGCTATTTCCTGGTTTACCTTTTTTTTTTTAAACCCGGTGCATGGTGCGCACACCCATTTAGGCAATGTAAAGAGTGCTAGGCAGACTCAGACACACCCCCTTTCTTAGCTGTGCTAAGCTAGAGGCAGACCTGGGCCACAGGGCTCCAATCCATTTACAGTATGCCTGGCATACCCCCTATGATGTCAGCTAACTCCTAGGCTTGCACCAAGCTTTTCATACTCTTACACTGTTGGGATCTGACTAGGATGCTGGGGAAAACTGGGATTCACTATCATTCCCCTCATTTGCATAGGATTGCCTGCTAATGCATAGTTACATGTCTCACACTGAGCCACCCCCCTTAGCAACCACTGCTCACTGACCATGTTGTCTTCTGCCTGCCATTGACTTTAATGACAGAATAGTGATTTTAGTTAGAATGTTTATTTTTGGTTTATTTTCTTATTTTCCCCACGATTCCGTCTGCACGCCACTGCCCTACGTTTAAACAGCCAAGATCGGCTAAAAAAGAAACAGTTGATTTTTTTATTTTTTAAGCTGTTTCCAATGCCAATGGCCTTATACTTGGCCATTGGCATGCCTCTTGACTGATATGCACCCTTTATTTGGAGCTGTCATGTCTCCGTTTTGTAATTTGCAGAAATGTACTCGGTTACTAACTGAGTACATTTCTGCAGATTACACTACTCCTGCATGGCTGGTTTCCAGTTTTCTGGGTCTCAAACTCACCTCATTTGCATGGATTTCTCCTGCAAATGTGGTAATTTGCATACAGGGGCTGAGTCCGTGCAGGACTAATGCAGGGGCGCTCGTACACACCCCCGCAGGCTATTCCTGGATCGCACGGCAGACATATTGCCTGCTAGAGCTGCTGCACTAATCCTGCATGCCATGCAAGGCTTGCGGAATCTGCGGATATGTCTTTACATCTGAATGATATTCCTTTTACAATTAGACGCAGTAAGTAGCAGGACTGACATCTGGACGATATCCCTTTACAACTAGATGCATTAAATAGCAGGACTGACATCTGGACGATATTCCTTTTACAATTCGATGCATTAAGTAGCAGGACTGACATGTGGACAATATTCCTTTTACAATTAGATGCAGTAAGTAGCAGGACTGCATCTGGACGATATTCCTTTTACAACCAGATGCATTAAGTAGCAGGACTGACATCTGGATGATATTCCATTTACAACTAGATGCATTAAGTAGCAGGACTGACATCTGGATGAAATTCCTTTTACAACTAGATGCATTAAGTAGCAGGACTGACATCTGGACGATATTCCTTTTACAACTAGATGCAGTAAGTAGCAGGACTGACATCAGGACGATATTCCATTTACAACTAGATGCAGTAAGTAGCAGGACTGACGTCTGACGATATTCCTTTTACAACTAGATGTATTAAGTAGCAGGACTGACATCTGGATGATATTCCTTTTACAACTAGATGCAGTAAGTAGCAGGACTGACATCTGGACGATATTTCTTTTACAATTAGATGCAGTAAATAGCAGGACTGACATCTGGATGATATTCCTTTTACAACTAGATGCGGTAAGTAGCAGGACTGACATCTGGACTATATTCCTTTTACAACTAGATGCAGTAAGTAGAATGACTGACATCTGGATGATATTCCTTTTACAATTAGATGCATTAAGTACCAGGACTGACATCTGGAAGATATTCCTTTTACAACTAGATGCATTAAGCAGCAGGACTGACATCTGGACGATATTCCTTTTACAACTAGATGCAGTAAGTAGAATGACTGACATCTGGACGATATTTTACAACTAGATGCATTAAGTAGCAGGACTTAAATCTGGCAGATATTCCTTTTACAAGTAGATGCATTAAGTAGTAGGACTTACATCTGGACGATATTCCTTTTACAATTAGATGCAGTAAGTAGAATGACTGACATCTGGATGATATGCCTTTTACAATTAGATGAATTAAGTAGCAGGACTGACATCTGGATGATATTCCTTTTACAATTAGATGCAGTAAGTAGCAGGACTGACATCTGAATGATATGCCTTTTACAATTAGATGCAGTAAGTAGCAGGACTTACATCTGGACGATATTCCTTTTACAACTAGATGCATTAAATAGCAGGACTGACATGTGGACGATATTCCTTTTACAACTAGATGCAGTAAGTAGCAGGACTGACATCTGGATGATATTCGTTTTACAACTAGATGCAGTAAGTAGAATGACTGACATCTGGACGATATTCCTTTTACAATTAGATGCAGTAAGTAGCAGGACTTACATCTGGATGATATTCGTTTTACAACTAGATGCAGTAAGTAGCAGGACTGACATCTGGACGATATTTCTTTTACAACTAGATGCATTAAATAGCAGGACTGACATGTGGACGATATTCCTTTTACAACTAGATGCAGTAAGTAGCAGGACTGACATCTGGACGATATTACTTTTACAATTCGATGCATTAAGTAGCAGGACTGACATGTGGACAATATTCCTTTTACAATTAGATGCAGTAAGTAGCAGGACTGCATCTGGACGATATTCCTTTTACAACCAGATGCATTAAGTAGCAGGACTGACATCTGGATGATATTCCATTTACAACTAGATGCATTAAGTAGCAGGACTGACATCTGGATGATATTCCTTTTACAACTAGATGCGGTAAGTAGCAGGACTGACATCTGGACTATATTCCTTTTACAACTAGATGCAGTAAGTAGAATGACTGACATCTGGATGATATTCCTTTTACAATTAGATGCATTAAGTACCAGGACTGACATCTGGAAGATATTCCTTTTACAACTAGATGCATTAAGCAGCAGGACTGACATCTGGACGATATTCCTTTTACAACTAGATGCAGTAAGTAGAATGACTGACATCTGGACTATATTTTACAACTAGATGCATTAAGTAGCAGGACTTAAATCTGGCAGATATTCCTTTTACAAGTAGATGCATTAAGTAGTAGGACTTACATCTGGACGATATTCCTTTTACAATTAGATGCAGTAAGTAGCAGGACTTACATCTGGATGATATTCGTTTTACAACTAGATGCAGTAATTAGCAGGACTGACATCTGGACGATATTCCTTTTACAACTAGATGCATTAAATAGCAGGACTGACATGTGGACGATATTCCTTTTACAACTAGATGCAGTAAGTAGCAGGACTGACATCTGGATGATATTTCTTTTACAACTAGATGCAGTAAATAGAATGACTGACATCTGGACGATATCCCTTTACAACTAGATGCAGTAAGTAGCAGGACTGACATCTGGACGATATTCCTTTTACAACTAGATGCAGTAAGTAGCAGGACTGACATCTGGACGATATTCCTTTTACAACTAGATGCAGTAAGTAGCAGGACTGACATCTGGACGATATTCCTTTTACAATTCGATGCATTAAGTAGCAGGACTGACATGTGGACAATATTCCTTTTACAATTAGGTGCAGTAAGTAGCAGGACTGCATCTGGACGATATTCCTTTTACAACCAGATGCATTAAGTAGCAGGACTGACATCTGGACGATATTCCTTTTACAATTAGATGCAGTAAGTAGCAGGACTGACATCTGAATGATATTCCTTTTACAATTAGATGCATTAAGTAGCAGGACTGACATCTGGACGATATTCCATTTACAACTAGATGCAGTAAGTAGCAGGACTGACATCTGGACGATATTCCTTTTACAACTAGATGCAGTAAGTAGCAGGACTGACATCTGGACGATATTCCTTTTACAACTAGATGCATTAAGTAGCAGGACTGACATCTGGATGATATTCCTTTTACAACTAGATGCAGTAAGTAGCAGGACTGACATCTGGACGATATTTCTTTTACAATTAGATGCAGTAAGTAGCAGGACTGACATCTGGATGATATTCCTTTTACAACTAGATGCGGTAAGTAGCAGGACTGACATCTGGACTATATTCCTTTTACAACTAGATGCAGTAAGTAGAATGACTGACATCTGGATGATATTCCTTTTACAATTAGATGCATTAAGTACCAGGACTGACATCTGGAAGATATTCCTTTTACAACTAGATGCATTAAGCAGCAGGACTGACATCTGGACGATATTCCTTTTACAACTAGATGCAGTAAGTAGAATGACTGACATCTGGACGATATTTTACAACTAGATGCATTAAGTAGCAGGACTTAAATCTGGCAGATATTCCTTTTACAAGTAGATGCATTAAGTAGTAGGACTTACATCTGGACGATATTCCTTTTACAATTAGATGCAGTAAGTAGAATGACTGACATCTGGATGATATGCCTTTTACAATTAGATGAATTAAGTAGCAGGACTGACATCTGGATGATATTCCTTTTACAATTAGATGCAGTAAGTAGCAGGACTGACATCTGGACGATAGTCCTTTTACAACTAGATGCAGTAATTAGCAGGACTGACATCTGGACGATATTCCTTTTACAATTAGATTAAATAAGTAGCAGGACTGACATCTGGACGATATTCCTTTTACAACTAGATGCAGTAAGTAGAATGACTGACATCTGGACGATATTCCTTTTACAACTAGATGTATTAAGTAGCAGGACTGACATCTGGATGATATTCCTTTTACAATTAGATGCAGTAAGTAGCAGGACTGACATCTGGATGATATTCGTTTTACAACTAGATGCAGTAAGTAGAATGACTGACATCTGGACGATATTCCTTTTACAATTAGATGCAGTAAGTAGCAGGACTTACATCTGGATGATATTCGTTTTACAACTAGATGCAGTAAGTAGCAGGACTGACATCTGGACGATATTTCTTTTACAACTAGATGCATTAAGTAGCAGGACTGACATGTGGACAATATTCCTTTTACAATTAGATGCAGTAAGTAGCAGGACTGCATCTGGACGATATTCCTTTTACAACCAGATGCATTAAGTAGCAGGACTGACATCTGGATGATATTCCATTTACAACTAGATGCATTAAGTAGCAGGACTGACATCTGGATGATATTCCTTTTACAACTAGATGCGGTAAGTAGCAGGACTGACATCTGGACTATATTCCTTTTACAACTAGATGCAGTAAGTAGAATGACTGACATCTGGATGATATTCCTTTTACAATTAGATGCATTAAGTACCAGGACTGACATCTGGAAGATATTCCTTTTACAACTAGATGCATTAAGCAGCAGGACTGACATCTGGACGATATTCCTTTTACAACTAGATGCAGTAAGTAGAATGACTGACATCTGGACTATATTTTACAACTAGATGCATTAAGTAGCAGGACTTAAATCTGGCAGATATTCCTTTTACAAGTAGATGCATTAAGTAGTAGGACTTACATCTGGACGATATTCCTTTTACAATTAGATGCAGTAAGTAGCAGGACTTACATCTGGATGATATTCGTTTTACAACTAGATGCAGTAATTAGCAGGACTGACATCTGGACGATATTCCTTTTACTAGATATTCCTTTTACAACTAGATGCAGTAAGTAGCAGGACTGACATCTGGATGATATTTCTTTTACAACTAGATGCAGTAAATAGAATGACTGACATCTGGACGATATCCCTTTACAACTAGATGCAGTAAGTAGCAGGACTGACATCTGGACGATATTCCTTTTACAACTAGATGCAGTAAGTAGCAGGACTGACATCTGGACGATATTCCTTTTACAACTAGATGCAGTAAGTAGCAGGACTGACATCTGGACGATATTCCTTTTACAATTCGATGCATTAAGTAGCAGGACTGACATGTGGACAATATTCCTTTTACAATTAGATGCAGTAAGTAGCAGGACTGCATCTGGACGATATTCCTTTTACAACCAGATGCATTAAGTAGCAGGACTGACATCTGGATGATATTCCATTTACAACTAGATGCATTAAGTAGCAGGACTGACATCTGGATGAAATTCCTTTTACAACTAGATGCATTAAGTAGCAGGACTGACATCTGGACGATATTCCTTTTACAACTAGATGCAGTAAGTAGCAGGACTGACATCAGGACGATATTCCATTTACAACTAGATGCAGTAAGTAGCAGGACTGACGTCTGGACGATATTCCTTTTACAACTAGATGTATTAAGTAGCAGGACTGACATCTGGATGATATTCCTTTTACAACTAGATGCAGTAAGTAGCAGGACTGACATCTGGACGATATTTCTTTTACAATTAGATGCAGTAAGTAGCAGGACTGACATCTGGATGATATTCCTTTTACAACTAGATGCGGTAAGTAGCAGGACTGACATCTGGACTATATTCCTTTTACAACTAGATGCAGTAAGTAGAATGACTGACATCTGGATGATATTCCTTTTACAATTAGATGCATTAAGTACCAGGACTGACATCTGGACGATATTCCTTTTACAACTAGATGCATTAAGCAGCAGGACTGACATCTGGACGATATTCCTTTTACAACTAGATGCAGTAAGTAGAATGACTGACATCTGGACGATATTTTACAACTAGATGCATTAAGTAGCAGGACTTAAATCTGGCAGATATTCCTTTTACAAGTAGATGCATTAAGTAGTAGGACTTACATCTGGACGATATTCCTTTTACAATTAGATGCAGTAAGTAGAATGACTGACATCTGGATGATATGCCTTTTACAATTAGATGAATTAAGTAGCAGGACTGACATCTGGATGATATTCCTTTTACAATTAGATGCAGTAAGTAGCAGGACTGACATCTGGACGATATTCCTTTTACAACTAGATGCAGTAATTAGCAGGACTGACATCTGGACGATATTCCTTTTACAATTAGATTAAATAAGTAGCAGGACTGACATCTGGACGATATTCCTTTTACAACTAGATGCAGTAAGTAGAATGACTGACATCTGGACGATATTCCTTTTACAACTAGATGTATTAAGTAGCAGGACTGACATCTGGATGATATTCCTTTTACAATTAGATGCAGTAAGTAGCAGGACTGACATCTGGATGATATTCCTTTTACAACTAGATGCGGTAAGTAGCAGGACTGACATCTGGACTATATTCCTTTTACAACTAGATGCAGTAAGTAGAATGACTGACATCTGGATGATATTCCTTTTACAATTAGATGCATTAAGTACCAGGACTGACATCTGGAAGATATTCCTTTTACAACTAGATGCATTAAGCAGCAGGACTGACATCTGGACGATATTCCTTTTACAACTAGATGCAGTAAGTAGAATGACTGACATCTGGACGATATTTTACAAGTAGATGCATTAAGGAGCAGGACTTAAATCTGGCAGATATTCCTTTTACAAGTAGATGCATTAAGTAGTAGGACTTACATCTGGACGATATTCCTTTTACAATTAGATGCAGTAAGTAGAATGACTGACATCTGGATGATATGCCTTTTACAATTAGATGAATTAAGTAGCAGGACTGACATCTGGATGATATTCCTTTTACAATTAGATGCAGTAAGTAGCAGGACTGACATCTGGACGATATTCCTTTTACAACTAGATGCAGTAATTAGCAGGACTGACATCTGGACGATATTCCTTTTACAATTAGATGCAGTAAGTAGCAGGACTGACATCTGGACGATATTCCTTTTACAACTAGATGCAGTAAGTAGAATGACTGACATCTGGACGATATTCCTTTTACAACTAGATGCATTAAGTAGCAGGACTGACATCTGGACGATATTCCTTTTACAACTAGATGCAGTAAGTAGCAGGACTTACATCTGGACGATATTCCTTTTACAATTAGATGCACTAAGTAGCAGGACTGACATCTGGACGATATTCCTTTTACAACTAGATGCAGTAAGTAGCAGGACTGACATCTGGACGATATTCCTTTTACAACTAGATGCAGTAAGTAGCAGGACTGACATCTGGACAATATTCCTTTTACAACTAGATGCAGTAAGTAGCAGGACTGATATCTGGACGATATTCCTTTCACAACTAGATTCAGTAAGTAGAATGACTGACATCTGGACGATATTCCTTTTACAACTAGATGCATTAAGTAGCAGGACTGACATCTGGATGATATTCCTTTTACAACTAGATGCAGTAAGTAGCAGGACTGACATCTGGATGATATTCCTTTTACAATTAGATGCATTAAGTACCAGGACTGACATCTGGACGATATTCCTTTTACAACTAGATGCATTAAGTAGCAGGACTGACATGTGGACGATATTCCTTTTACAACTAGATGCATTAAGTAGCAGGACTGACATTTATTTTATTTTATTTTACATTTGTTGACCGGGCTAGTCTAGCTGGAGAAAATTCCATTTTCAGTAGAGGCCCGGGGAGAAAAGCTCCACAAAAATAAGTACATAGAGACAAAAAAATAAAAATATTAGTATGCATGTTAATGAAAACAATAATAACAAACTGAACAATTTAAGATTGTTACTACAAGTGTTAATTACTATCATACATAGTTACAAGAAAATACGAAGCTATATGTCTTAAAATTAAAGGTGCATGAATTAATTACTTCACCTCACAGTTACCGTCTAAGGAAAAAAGATATTAAATTTTATACAGAGAAAACAGAGATACATGTCAGGTATGGATACAGGGAGAGTAGGTAAAGAAAGAGTGTAAAGAATAAGGGGAAAAAAAATAAAAGGGGTTTAGATTATGAAAATGTATGAAGTTAGGACAGTAATACGCAAGGAAGTGAAGTAGAAGACAGTGTGGGGGGAAGGGAAGAATGCCAAGTGGAGAAGTAGAGTCAGAGAAGAGGTAGTTATAGTAAAGTTAAAGTATTGGGAATCAGGTTAATCAGGGTTGCTACAGGAGCAGAGCCAGTGATTTTGGAAGTGGAGTTTAATATTTTGTTTGAAGAGAGGCAGTGATGTAATCTTTGTTATGTTGCTTGGTAACAAATTCCATTTTGAACCTACAGAATTGGTAAAAAGGGAGTCACCAGCAGTGTTGTTTGATTTTATGGAACTAGTCAATAGCTTACTAGATGAGCGGAGAGAGTTGAGATTATTATAGGGGATTATGAGTTGAGAGAGTATAGGGGTGTTGTTTGGTCGGTACAGTATCTTGTAGGCAATGGTAAGTTGGTGGATTGCAAGATAGTTCTGATACTCTAGCCAGCCTAGTTGTTTCAAGTTAACACAGTGATGAGTTCTGTAGGTGTTACCTGTAGCGAAGCGGGCAATGTTATTGTAGCAGGTTGTTAGTTTGTTTAGGTTGTTTTTCTTGAGGTTGGTGAAGATAGGTGAGGCATAAAGAAGAGTAGAAATAAGATGGGAGTGAGCAATCCTAGTTCTGGTAGATGGTGTAAGGAATGGTCTGATTCGATATAAGGATCCTATTTTTCTGTTGACTTGTTTTATGGAGTTGTTTATGTGTTGGTTGAAAGAGAGATTATTATCAATGGTAATACCTAACAATTTAGTGGTAGAGTCAGGTGAAATGACAGTGGCACTGTTGGAGGAGATGGAGAAGTTTAAAAGGGAGGTCCTAGAAGTAGGTGTGAAAAGGAGCAGCTTAGTTTTTTTAGCATTTAATAGGAGGAATCGACTGGAGAACCATGTTTCTATGGTATTAAAGACTTTTTGAGTAAGAGAGATAAGCTCTGGGGTGGAGGATGCGGAGCAGATGAGCGTAGAATCATCAGCATATTGAATGCAGGTTGCTTGAGGGATTATAGTATGAAGATCATTAATGAAGAGAGAAAAGAGAAGTGGGCCAAGAATCGAGCCTTGCGGAACTCTGATAGAAAGAGGCAAAAGCGAAGAAATATGGTTGTCCCAAAGAACAGCTTGTTTTCTATTTGTGAGATAGGAATTAAACCATTTAATGGCTGGGATATCAAAAGATAGGGATTCAAGAGTATTAATTAATAAAGAGTGGTTGACCATATCGAATGTTTTGGAGAGGTCAATGAAGAGGGCAGAAGAGAGTAGGTTGTTATTACGGTTCTGATTAATAGTGTCTACAAAGGAAAGCAGGGCAGTAGTAGTACTATGATGTGGTCTAAAACCGTGTTGAGAGTTTGCTATTATGTTGTGAAGAGAGAGATGCTGTACAAGTTGATGGTGGATACATTTCTCCATAATTTTGGCTAAAGGTGAGAGGAGAGCAATAGGTCTATAGTTAGAGTATTCTAAGGAGTTTCCACCTTTATGAAGTGGGATAATATGAGAGACTTTCCAGATATCTGGGATGTTTCCTTCTTTGATTGTCCTATTTATGAGGATAGATATAGGATATGCGATAACCTTAGCAGCCTTTTGTAGAAAGAGTGAGGGGAGCTTATCAGCAGAGGGGGTACAGGGTTTTAGTTTGTGCAGGAGTCTGTATATGTAAGATGTGGAGACAGGTTGTAGAGAGAATTTAAAGGTAGAGATTGTTAGGTTACTTAGTGGGTTTAAGTTGTTGGCATTTAGTTGTTTAGCTAGAGCTTGGATAGTTTCAGTGAAGAAAGAGTTGAAAGCATCAGCAGTTTGCTGAGGGGTATCAGGGTCAGCATTAATTGGGGAAGGTGTTTTGGAAGTACCTGGGGAGAGGAGTCTATTGACAGAAGACCAGAAAAGTTTAGAATTATTGACATGGGTTTGTTGTAGTTCATAGTAGAATTTCTTTTTGTCAGAAATTATTGCCTTTTTAGTTAGATTTCTGAGCTGGCGGAAGTGTAGAAGATCTAGGTTATTTCTATGGGATCTCCATGAGGCCCAGACTTTATTTCTGGTGAGAATAAGTTTTTTGGTTTCATGGGAGAGCCAAGGGGCAGTATTAGATTTCATTCTAATGATACGTTCAGGAGCATGTAAGTCAAGAATGGACAAAAAGATTTTGTTGAAGTATAATACTGCATTTTCAAGAGAAAGTGTTTTTAAGGGATTCCAGTTGCATGCACTAAGTTCAGCCTGAAATAGATCGGGATTAAAATGTTTGATGGTGCGTATTTTTCTTGTAGTGGGTGGGTTTACACAATCAGCTTTTTCCCTTGTTATGAATGTTAAGGAGTGGTCACTGATATCATCTGGCAAGGTTCCTGCTTTGTAGTTATCTTTAATTCTATTTATAAGTATCCAGTCTAAAATGCTTTCTCTATTACTATGTTTGTTCAGCCTAGTAGTAGAGGTGATGGTTTGGATAAAGCCGTGTAGGTTGATATGAGAAGAAGGATTTTCAGTATTAATGTTATTCCAGTCTATGTTCAGGTCACCTAGTATAATAGTTTCTTGGGGATATGTAGTAGATATCCAACTAAGATAATTTTCCAGGATCTGTATATTGTCACCAGGTGGGAGGTACATACAGATAATAAAAAGGGATTTTTTGGAATTTAACTGGAGTTTTGTAATGATTGCTTCTAACTTGTTATCTTGGGATGGAGAGGCAGGAAGGGTAGTGATATTCAGATGATTTTTAAAAAGAATTGCAACTCCACCACCTTTGCGGTTGGGATGGTCGAGTCTAACTATATTGTAGCCTTGGGGACTAATCTCAGTGTCTTTGGTGATTGGTTTTAGCCATGTCTCTGAGAGGCAGAGAATATCAAATGAATGTGTATGAAGGAGGGCATGCAGGTGGGGTATTTTGTTGTTTATGCTTTGGATATTAAGATGTCCTATTAGGAAGGTGTTACTGAGTTTGTGTATTGACACTAGGGGAGAAGTGAAAGAAGGTCCAGGGTTGGGGTGGATGTCCCCATCTTGAAGGGTAGGATTACTAGGTTTGAATGTGAGCTTACATACTAGAAGGGAAAGTGTTTTAGATTTGTTATCTGTAGGCAAGACATAGTTGAGGTGTGTAAGTCTATGGAATTTAGGTAGTTGATAGTTGGGGGTAGAAGGAGTATATGGATATGAATTAGGTGGAGAGAACAATGTAGTGTGTTTGTGTGAATAGAAAGATTGGTAGTAAAGTGATTTCTCATAGTAGGATAGGAGGTAAACTGAGCATAGGGTGGATAAAATTAGGATTAAGAGTAAAATCTGGGTTGGCATGTAGGGAGCCATGGTGAGATGAGTAAAATATGTGAGAGATGGAAGAGAGGAAGTAAGAGAGATGGAAGTAGAAGGTAGTATCCTAAACTTATGTCAAAATAGAGTAAACAGATAAAGGATAAGAAAGAGGGGGTAGGAGTAAGATAGAGAAAGATGTAAAATCTGAGGGTTAGTTGTAGTGGGAGGGGTAAGAGGGAATAAGGTGGGAGTATGTGGTGGTGGGTGAAAGTTAGAGTGGGAGAGAGCAGGATAGGAAGGTTGGGATAGGGGGTGTGTCCAGGGAGCTATAAGGTTTGGACCCCTGGGAGTGGGTGGGAATTGGGGGTAGGGAGGGTAGCGGAGTGAGCCCGTAGGGCGAACGGAGCGGGTAGAAACCACAGAGGAGAGGAGGAGAGGAAACAATCAGGAAGATAGGTAAAAAAGTAAGTAGAAGTAGGTATGAAGAGGAGAGTACAATAGTAGACAAAGCAGGCAGGTTTAGCAATATAGCGGAGAATAAGTGTAGAAAGGAGATAGATAGGCAAGAGGTAGAGCAGAGAGCCCTAGTGTAATTTGGATAAGCAGAGTGGGTAGCGGAGACAAAAAGTGTGTAGGAGAAAAGTATAGTGGGAGGAAGGGTTTAACTGAGGAAAATAAAGAATGTTTAGAGGGTAGAAAGAGACGAAAACCCTAAGGACAGATGAGCTATGTAAGGTATCCCAAAGCAGAAATAGCTAAGGTTAAGAACAGAAAGGGGTAGCCAGTGGGTATAAAGGGAGAGAGAGAGGATAAAGTAAGTCAGCTGGGGGAGAGTTCAGCTAGAAAGTAGGAGGCCTGAGAGTAAGGAGTCAGCCACAGCTGAGTTACCCCAGGTTAAGGAGAAATAAGAGCTAGGGGAGAGGAACCAGTGAAAAAAAGTAGGGCAGGCAGGTTACAAAAAAAGTGGCAGATAGGCTAGGAGGGGGATACAGGGACCTTTGGAGGGGGGGGGGTTGGCTGCTGTTGTATCAGACTCAGGAGACTCTGTTACCTAGCAAGTAAGAGTTAAGTCTAGCAGACATACTTTGTTACCTAGCAAATAAGAGTAAAGTCTTTAGTTAAGTCTAGCAGACATACTTTGAGTACAATATTCCTGGGTCTGCTTCACAAATAGCTGTGTTCCTGGGTGAGATTCAGTGGGAGCTGGTAGGAGAGCTACTTTGCAGAAACAGGGAAAACCAGGGAAGAACAGGCAGGGCAGTAGCAGGTAGTCAGAGTAGAAGTAGAACTCAGAGCTAAAATATAGGAGAGAGAAAGACAGGTAGTAAGGAGTGCAATATTAAAACAATATTAAATAAAACATTATACTATGGAGGCAAGACAAAAACAGGCAAACCATAAAATATGCATTAGATTACATTAGAAGACATTCAGGAAAATAATAAGCAGCACAGATAAAATGCTTATAAAGTTTCTATGCTGTATGCAGTTTGTTGTAAAACAATAGCGTACATGTGTACAGATATAGAATAAGAGAAATGCAAAGATAGGTGGGTCTCAGGCTAAGCGCTGGCAAGGACTGCCAGGTAGTACCTAAATACTAGGAAAGGCAGCAGCGTAGCTTCAGTAAGAGCGCAGGAAAGAGGAGGGCACTTTGCAGCTTCTGTAAAATGATTAATTAAGTAGCTAGAGGACCTCTGGACAATATTCCTTTTACAACTAGATGCAGTACGTAGCAGGACTGACATCTGGACGATATTCCTTTTACAACTAGATGCAGTAAGTAGCAGGACTTACATCTGGACGATATTCCTTTTACAACTAGATGCAGTAAGTAGAATGACTGACATCTGGACGATATTCCTTTTACAATTAGATGTAGTAAGTAGCAGGACTGACATCTGGATGATATTCCTTTTACAACTAGATGCATTAAGTAGCAGGACTGACATCTGGACGGTATTCCTTTTACAAGTAGATGCATTAAGTAGCAGGTGACATCTGGACGATATTCCTTTTACAACTAGATGCATTAAGTAGCAGGACTGACATCTGGACGATATTCCTTTTACAACTAGATGCAGTAAGTAGCAGGACTGACATCTGGACGATATTCCTTTTACAACTAGATGCAGTAAGTAGCAGGACTAACATCTGGACGATATTCCTTTTACAACTAGATGCAGTAAGTAGAATGACTGACATCTGGACGATATTCCTTTTACAATTAGATGCATTTAGTAGCAGGACTGACATCTGGACGATATTCCTTTTACAACTAGATGCAGTAAGTAGAATGACTGACATCTAGACGATATTCCTTTTACAATTAGATGCAGTACATAGCAGGACTTACTACTGTTGTTATTTGATAATCAAAAGAGAGGGAATTATCAACACATGTACCAAGCTGAACTAAGGTGGGCTACCACCCACAACTCTGAGTTGAGATACCAGACTACTAGAGGCTTCTGAGTTTCCAAAAAAACATAAGTGGCCTGTTTTTTTTTTTTTTTTGCTTATTTATATTATTTACTGCACTTTTTAGTGCCTGCTGCCTACTTTTATACTGTATTTATTTACTGTATACTAAACTACGCTGTTATACAGCAATTTCCTTTTACACTGTGCTTGTAAAATTGAATTGTTTACTGTTTAGCAAGCTTTTTTTTTGTTTTTTTCCAATGTTTAAGTTTTTACTGGTATTTGTACATTGTTTTAAAGCTATTTTTTTGCCTGATCTGGTTTTCCCACCAAGCACAAAGTGACCAATCATCCTAGTTTTTCCAGGACAGTCTCAGTTTGGAAATCTCTGTCCTGGAATCCCAAATGTTGTCTTTAGGACGTGGAAATGTCACAATTTAATCTGAATGGTCCTGACTTGGGAGTTTGTGGCTCACAGAGACCTCTGAAGTCCTGACATGTAAAACTCCCTTGCTCTGCTTTTTCATTACTTTAGTGAGGCGTGCTGTTATTGGTACCAAGTTAAACAAATGCTAAAACATGGACATCCAATCAAGTGTATTTCCTTTCCTGCAAAGTAGGCATATTGCTAGCCTCCTGTCATTGCATTACCCAATCAGAAAAATCCATCCTGAGCAATGAACCAGCAGAATTAGAGAAGGAGAAATATTATTAAGCAAGTTATAGGTCCAAATGACCAATCGCTATATTGCTGGCCTGTATGGGTGGAGGGAGCTAATGTGAGAGGGAGTTCTGAGAATAAAAACAGTGGATATACCGGGTACTTCATAATAGGATCATGCAGAATAAAGCCAAGAAAGAAAAGGTATACGTGGGGATTTGGTACTTGTGGCAGAACTTGAGGAAAAACAGGGCTGTGTAAAAAACTGGAATTCTTAAATGTTCCAGTATGGAGAGAAGGAAGAGTGCAAGCTGTGCAGTCTACCCGAGATGTTTTACCAGTGCAAACATATCGTGCACCTTCACTCATGGTTAACATGTAAAACTACAAGTAATTCTCAGCAAAATATCTTCTTGAAAAAAGAAAAGATGTCATATTCCATGACATCCATAAAGTGTAACATAGCCCATAGAATGCTATCTAGCATCACCTTGTATACCACCTTATATTCTGCATGTTTTAATGTGTGTTTATAGCTTTATAGTGTCCAGTATGAATTAAACTGAAAAGAGCACAATTTGCTTATTCTGCGGGCTCTGCTGGTTAATTGCATTGTCAGATCAGTGTTTTGAGAAAGCGTTTTCATACATTTGACGGCACATCAGAAATAATCGCATAGTTCTTGCTTCCTGTTGGGGGAATCTACCCTGTTAATCTGATAGTTAAGGAAAGATTAGCTTTCCAGAATCATTTTATGTTGGAAATTGTCTGGTCATTATGAGCTGTAATTTATCTGCAGTGACACTGTTATAATGAACGTGCAGTATTAGTATAATGTGCATACATATAATATTTGGCCATATTCTGACGTGTTAACTGTTTAGCGCTTCAGAGTGCTGTGTGACTCATACAGAGAGCAGCTGTCTGCTACCCACGATAATGATCTTTCAGTCATTTGCTTTGAGTGTTTATTGATTAAGGTGATCACTTTATCCTAGTATTGCTGTAGTTTGGCATTGTATTTATAGTAATGTGCTTGCCATCAGGAAGTGTTATAAAGGGTGACAGCTTGTAAGTACTGATGTGCTTGTGTGCTTGCAGGTGTATAAATTAGTATTCTGGGGGAACAGTAAACGTTCAGGAAAAGCCTCTTATTTCTTCATAATATCCACTCATGGGGTTGTTTATTGTTCTTACATAATGATAATTGTGTTATTTTTTATTGGTCTATTAAATTGTGGTTTATTTTTAGCTGTTTAATTGTGTTTTTATTAGAAGAGTAGTCTCTGTTCATGTTTTGTGTGTATTTTTACAGTGTTCTTCCTTTTATAAATTGCAGTATCTTCGATTCGCTTACTCATAACAGCTAATCTGAGAGAGATAGAATAGAAAACTGAGATTAACAGGTTGTTTTTGCTGCGAACAAACTGGAGAAGGTATTGATTCATAATGCTTCCTCTAAATGTCACACCTACCTCCTTATGAAACAAACACAGCACCATTGTTTCTTCGGGTTATTCTCTTGAACTGTGGAGGTTTTTAACAGCAACAACCATCACCACTCTACAAAGCCAAACACGTACTTTGGCATTGCATAGTGCTGTGAGATTTATATTTTGTTGACTTTAAAATCATTTCTATTCCTTAAATGGTTGTCTCATATGCTATTCTGCAATTAGAACAGGGACATGATGCTAATATACCTTTTATTGAAAAACATATGCTTTAGCAACCCACTCAACTTTTCAGACACTACTGCAATATTACCACCTTATCATTTTTTTATTGTAACATAGGCAATTTATTTTTCAAGGACAATAGACACTTTATTTGTAGATGAAGCAATGAAATATAGTTGTTTGCTAGCAGAAACCTCTTCATTAGTTACACATCTCTTTAATGTGGAATTATTTAGATGCCTTTTACTTCTGTAGAGATTGTGCGTATTTGCTGATTGACAGAAGTTTGAGTAGACTTTTCTTTCGGAATTGGGAAGTTTTGTAATTATTGGTTCATATGTTTTGTTTAACTGCTTACTGGAAAAATGTTCGAAACAATAAATTTAAAACGCACTCACGGGAGATACCAGAACCATGCTCAGCACGCAACCTCTTTGACAGACTTGCATTCGGGCATGATTGGGAAAACATAACTCCACTGGAGTCTCAATTATGTGTTATTGTGTGAGTAAAATCCTTTTCTTTGTAAGGAGTCACTTAATGAAAGTCTTTTAAGAAGTTCACTTTTTGCTAAATAGAAAGGTTTTACTTACCTCTTCTATTTTAATCAGACCCGGTGCAGAACAGGAAGGAAAGAACAGTGTCTGGTTTACACATGAGAGCTTCAGCCAGGGATTCATACATTAACATTTAGACTTAAGCTTAATAGCTTATTAGACTAGGAGGTATTAAAAAGCAAAAACAAAACAAAAACATTTTTGGATTCTTTGGAACTTAAAAAAAATGCTGTTCTATTAACTTATCAGAGATAATTAGTGATATTTGACATGAGAAATACAAGTTGCATATCTATTTATTATTTTATTTATTTTACATTTGTTTACCGGGAAAGTCTGACTGGACAACTAGTCCATTTTCAGGGGAGGCCCAGGGAAAAAAGCTTCAAGACATACAGAGAATAAGCACTCTAACAATTTTACATAGCATTTAAACAGAAATCTTAACAAAATTTGCATAGCATTTTTCTTTTTTAAAAAAACAAATTACAGTGTATGGTAGCTATACAAAAAATCATACAAGCATAGCAGTAATGTCAACAAATTACTTTATATACGGTCTTTACAATCTTGAGCAGTCTTTATAAGTTTGAGCTTGATGTGTGCTAAAGGAAACTGTATAGTGAGAATATAAGGGCAGTGTTTTGGTCAGTAGGTTACATGATTTGGTTTACTCTAATGTAGTTGTTTAGCCTGGTTCAATACATTGACAGATCCATGTGGCAGACAGGTGGGTTTTTGGTAGTTTTTTGAACTGGACTATGTTAGTGTTGGATTTGATGTCTAGTGGAAAGCAGTTCCAGGCTTTGGCAACAGTACAGGAGTAGAGAAATTCTCCAGCTAGGTTTTTGTTTTTTGTTATTTGTAATAATGCTTTATTGCTAGAGTGAAGAGTCCTTTTATTAGAGTCATGTGCTAGTAGGTTATTTAAGGCTGGAGTTTTTTCAGGCTGGTTTATTATTTGGAGAGCCATTTTGAGCTGGTTGTATTTTAGCAGTGTGGGCAATTCAAGCCATGAGAGTTTTCTGAGAGAGTGGTAGTGATGGAATCTATAGCTGGCACCTGTAGCAAACTTTATTATTTTATTATAGCAAGTCTCTGGTTTTGTTATCTCTGTTTTTCAAAGATTGGTAAAGATAGGGGGTGCATAAAGTAATGTTGAAATAAGGTGGGTTCTGGCAATAGCGGCTCTATTGTCGGCTGTGAGATAGTTTTGCTCTTGGGGGGGGTCACCGTAGTCTTTCTGTGCACTTTTTTACGGCCTGGGCTATATGAATGTCAAATAACATATTCTAGTCAATAGTGCCCCTGATAGCTTAGTACTACAAACTGGAGTTATGATGGTGTCATTGCACAAGGTCATTTTGAATGGAGGGGAGGTATCAGGGGCTCTAGTAGGGTGAAACAGGATGAGTTTTTTTTGGGGGGGGGGTTCAGTATTAGTTGAGCATTAGCTAACCAAGCTTCTATAGCTGTAAATGACTGTTGAGTTATTTGTTCTAGTTGTAAGAAGGTAGGAGTGGCGCATATTTGAGTTGAATCGTCTGCATACTGTATGATTGTGGCATCCCCTGTGGCTGTATGGAGTTTGTGAAAACTGTAAAAAGGAGTGGGGCCAAGGATAGAACCTTGTGGAACCCCTAGAGTTATGGGCAGAAGTGGGGAGAGTTTTTGGTGCCATGATACTGCTTGTTGACGGCCATTCAGATAGATTTGAAACCAAGCTATTGCTGTCTGGCTGAGGTTTAGTTGTTCAGCTAGGGCATTAAAGAGTTTGGTATGGGATAAGGTGTCAAATGCTTTTGACAAATTGAGGAAAGTTGAGGAGACTAGATAACTTTCACTACGGAGATGGTTCATGGTATTGGTAAAACATACTAGGGCTGTGGTAGTGCTGTGATTAGGTCAGAATCCATGTTGTGAGGGAGTTAGTAGATTACTTGTTAATAGTTATTGTAGAAGTTGTGAATGAATGCATTTTTCCAAGATTTTAGAAAGGGGAGACAGTATGGCTATTGCACGATAGTTAGATAGATCTGTTGAGTTGCCACCTATATGAAGTAGAATTATGTGAGCACTTTTCCAGAGATTGGGTGTTTTTTGTTCTGAGATAGAGCAGTTTATTAGGATGGTGACAGGGACTGAGATGGTATCAGATGCTAATTTCAGGTATTCAGCTGGTAGGTTATCTGCAGCCAGTGTAGTTGGCTTGAGTTTTTTTAAGATATTTTTTTTACAGTAGCAGTAGGAACTGGTTGAAAATTAAATCTGTTGGTGTTGTGAATTGGTGGGGGTAGAGGGGAAATGAGAGAGGGGTTAGTATTTATAAGGTGGAAATGGATTCAGTAAAGTATTTGTTAAATTGGGTTGGAATATAATCCTTAGTATTGGATAAGTTTGGGGTTGGAGTGGTGGTTTGGCCTGGGTGCAGTATTTTATTTATGGCTGACCAGAATTTTGGGGGATGTTTCTGATGTTTTGTTTGGGTATTTCTATAGTAATATTTTTTGTCCTGCCTGATCTGTTTTTTGGCTGAGTTTCTGAGCTCTAGATATTTTTGATGGTTTGCAGTGGTTCTATCCTTGGACCATTTTCCCCAGACTTTATCTCTTGTGTTTAGTAGTGATCTGGTTGTCTTAGTAAGCCAAGGAGTATAGTTGGGTTTGATCTGTAAGGTTCTGGGAGGGGCTAGTTTATTTAGGATGCTGATGAAGGTGATGTTGAAGTATTGTACTGCTTCATCTAAAGGGAGATAGTTAACTGGGTTCCGTTTGTAGTTTTGAAGCAAGGTTGTGAATTCTGAGGCATTAAAGTTTTTGGTATTATGCATTTGATGGTATTTTTGGGTTTTAGAAGGGTTAAGTAGTTGTCTTAGAAAAAAAGTTGGGAGGTGGTCACTAAGACTGTCAGGTAGACAGCCAGAAATTTGTGTGGTATGGGGATGATTGGTTAAGATACAGTCTAGTACTGAATCTTTATTAGTTTTTTTATCATGTCTAGTAGGGATTTTGATTAGTTGAGAGTAGTTATGGAGGTGAATATAGCTTGTAGGGGTAGAAACGTTACAGGCATTCCAATCTATGTTAAAGTCCCCTGCTATGATAGTTTCCTGAGGGAGGGTGATGGATGCCCATTCTAATATATGTTCCATTGTAGCAATGTTGTGGCCAGGTGGGATGTAGATGCATATAATATTTAGGTGCTTTTTTGTGAGTTAAGATGGAGTTTGGTTAGTATTAGTTCTGTATTTTGGAAGTTAGGGGTGTCTATGTTTAGAAGTTCTAGAGAAAGGCTATTTTTAAATAGAATGGCTACCCCACCTCTTTTTTTCTGTCTATCTTTTCTGTGAATATTATAACCTGGGGGGAGCTATTTCATTGTCGCTGATCTCTGGTTTTAGTCAGGTTTCTGTTAGCAGGACAATGTCGGGGTGGTAGAGAGTCAGGGTAGCATGAATTTCATGTGTTTTACTAAGAATACTTCTAAAGGGGTTGGGAGGGTGGCCTAATGGTTAAGGTGTTTGCCTTACAAACACAAGGTGCAGGGTTTGAGTCTCACAAGGGATAATTGGCTAGGCTTAAAAAATGGCTCGCAAGGGCAGTTAGCCTAGTACTAACCTATGAACCTAAGGGTTATGTTTAGTATTAGGAGGTCTGAACTTTTTCTGTTATGGTAGGGTGAAGGGAGGGGTTGATAGTTAGGGTTGGTTGAAAAGATTGTGGTTCCAAGTTTGGGGTGAATATCCCCACTACATCTTAGTCTGATTGTTATAAGATGTAGCAATTTCATCAGTTTATGTCTGGTCTTGTCATATTCTAGAGATATCTGGAGTGTTGAGTGGTGAGGTAGGAGAGTGAATTTTTCTAGTGAGATTGAGGTGATGTAAATAGTAGGGGCTATAGGAATGGGGGGTAATTTATGTGTAGATTGAGCTAGTGCATGGGGTATGTATATAAGGATGGGAGCTAGTGATATTGTGAAGGGATGCCAGATGTGCAAGTAGAGGTAAACATAGTGTTGTAGCACACGTAGCATGTTTGTGTAGCATGTTTGTGTAGCATGGATGTGTGTGTTGTACAGATAACAGTGGATGACAGCATATACTGTATGTTTAGTGAGAGGAAGGGAATTGACAGGGTTATGTAGCTGAGATAGTTGTAATATAACTGGGCTTGGGTTGGGAGAGTTAGTTTTGTTGCAAGTGTATAGCTTAGTAAAGTGAGCTGATTGTGAGTAAGGTATTAATATGTAGGGATGTGTGTGCTTGATGGTGGAGGTTTCGGTTGGATAACTGGAGTGAGGGCGTAGCTTGCTAAATATAAATGTAGGAGTAGCGGGGGTGGGTAGGATATGGCAGCAGGGTAGGGGAGTGGAGTGAGCCCGGAGTGAAGGGCGAATGGAGCGGGATGCACCTGATGTCTGTGTTGGCAAGAACAAAAAACAATCACCAAAAGCCAGCAGTAGCCAGGTAAGACAAAACTAAAACAGAGATGGACTATGCTGAATGAGTGAATGTCTCAGGGTGAATAATGGTAGGTGAAGCTCAATTAGATAAAGGTAGACAGAACTAAGGGGGTAAGAGCTAGTGCCCAGATCATTTACAGCTGGATAGCACTGCTCGCAGATTGGCTTTCGCAAATATGTGGAAGTCAGAACAGGGATCAAAAAAGTCATGGTTTGAGGTAATAGGTGAGGTAGGAACTACAGAAAAGAGAGGTGGTCAGAGGTCCCTAGCAGCTAGCTCACAACAATATAGAACATGTACATCTTAGCTATTACCAGTACATACATTTACTTGTTGCAGTTTGTAAAAGGGGGGTATCCCGCACTGAAAATAGAGTGTTCCGGCTTGAAATTTACAGGGCAGAGCCTCAGGAAGCCTGTGTAACCAGTGCTAGAGGTGTGGGTTAATTTACTTGTTGCAGTTTGTAAAAAGGGGGATATCCCACACCAAAAATGGAGTGTCTGTGCTTGAATTTTACAGGGCAGAGCCTCAGGAAGCCTGTGTAACAAGCGCTAGAGGTGTGGGTTAGAGCACGCTGCTTGGCGATGCTTTACCAGATGAGTATAGGATTTTACAAATACGATTTACTACCATGTGACTTTAGTGTTGCAAGGCATGTTCCATATGTAGGGCATCGGGATTAGTGTAGGGCTGTAGGCCTATAAATAGGCTGCAGCTTAAGTCTCCCAGTTTAGGTCCTGCAACAAAATGGTCACCTTGACCAAGCAGTACTTAATTAACTGATCTGGACTGAAAGGAGCCTATCTACACTACAGTTCAATTGTGTGCCAAAGCCGGACAGTTAAATTTAACAAATTTTCTCTTAACTCATTGCATCCGAGTGATGTGTACAGGTCCATCTGCAGTTAACTCCTACTGATGCCTCTGGGCGTCAAATATTGCTTGTTCATATTTGCATCAATAATTCCAAAACCATGCATTGCACAAGGTTTTAAAATACTTCATCTTAAAGCTTACACAATGACAAACATAACTGCATTAATATTTGACCTCTGTCAGGTGCAGGTAAAGAGAGATTAACTGTTGCTTTTAAGATATTCATTTATATAGATATATTTTTCACATTTTTCTAAATATCTCAGCAACCAAGTAACACAGACAGAACTCCTTAGCTTCATAGGAAAGCTCTCCACAAGATGAATAAAAGACTGCTGGCAGTATGCGAGTAACTCAAGTGGTTGCTGAGATATTGTAAGTTGTTTACAAAATATTACAAACATATTAGTTACTGTGTTTACTGTGACTTATAAAATTCCATTTAATACCTAGAACCTAAAGAATACTACCACTATAAAAATAGTTTGTGCTGAAGTGTTTGCCATTTATACTTCTTTCATAACCCGTAGGATTCCACAGATATAAACATTTGTTTGAAATGTGAGGACATAATTTGATTCTGTCAAAAGACTTAAGCTCTGCCCATTGGTAGTTACAGTGCGAACTTCCTGAGCTCCATGGGAGTAAAGGAATTAAAACCCAGGCAGAAATATCCATTAACAAAGCTCCTCTGGGATTGTTTCTGAAAAGCCACTCCTAATGACAACAGTCTTTAACCTAGCATTAAGGACAGTTGAACTAGCCTTGTTTCTCCTGCCAACCTTCTTGACTTGGGGCTCTTGAGGCATTGTAGCAATTGCCTCATGTAGACAGACAACCCTTTACTAATAACACAGTCTAGTACAGAGTAAGAGAGATTTATTTACACCAAGAATCTAGAATCCATGCTCTCTCTCACTAAAACAGTAACATAGAGAAGGCTGTCAACTCACTTACCCCTACATATGCACATATTATCACTACTCGCACATATTACCACTACTCACACACATACCACGACTCATACACATAACACGACTAATACACATACCACTACCCATACACATACTACGATTCATACACACACCACTACTCATACACATACCATGACTCATACACACACTACTCATACACATACCATGACTCATACACATATCACTATTCATACACATACCATGACTCATACACATACCACTACTCATACACATACCACTACTCATACACATACCACTATGCATACACATACCACTACTCATACACATACCATGACTCTTACACATACCATGACTCATACACATGCCACTACTCATACACATACCACTACTCATACACATACCATGACTCAAACACATACCATGACTCATACACATACCACGACTCATAGACATACCACTACGAGTACACATACCATGACTCATACACATACCCCGACTCATACACATACCACGACTCATACACATACCACTATGCATACACATACCACTACTCATACACATACCACGACTCATACACATACCATGACTGATACACATACCATGACTCATACACATACCACGACTCATACACATACCACTTCTCATACACATACCACTACTCACACATACCACGACTCATACACATACCACTACTCATACACATACCACTACTCATACACATACCACTATTCATACACATACCACTACTCATACACATACCACTACTCATACACATGCCACTACTCACACATACCACAATTCATACACATACCACTACTCATACACATACCACAATTCATACACATGCCACTACGCATAAACATACCACTACTCATACACATACCACTACTCATACACATACCACGACTCAAAGACATACCATGACTCATACACATACCTCTACTCATACACATACCATGACTCATACGCATACCAGAACTCATACACATACCACTACTCACACACATACCACTATTCATACACATACCACTACTCATACATATACCATGACTCATACGCATACCACAACTCATACACATACCACTACTCATACACATACCACTACTCATACACATACCATGACTCAAATAGATACCACTACTCATACACATACCATGACTCATACACATACCACTACTCATACACAAACCATGACTCATACACATACCACTACTCATACACATACCATGACTCATACACATACCACTACTCATACACATAGCACTACTCATACACATACCATGACTCATACACATACCACTACTCATACGCATACCATGACTCATACACATACCATGACTAATGCACATACCACTAGTCATACACATACCATGACTCATACACATACCATGACTGATACACATACCATGACTCATACACATACCATGACTCATACACATACCACTACTCATACACATACCATGACTCATACACATACCACGACTCATACACATACCATGACTCATACACATACCACTACTCATACACATACCATGACTCATACACATACCACTACTCATACACATACCACTACTCATGCACATACCACTACTCATACACATACCACTACTCATACACATACCAAGAATTCATACACATACCACTACTCATACACATACCACGACT
This sequence comes from Protopterus annectens, assembly GCF_019279795.1. NCBI lineage: Eukaryota > Metazoa > Chordata > Ceratodontiformes > Protopteridae > Protopterus > Protopterus annectens. Next base: position 771,684,982 of record NC_056751.1, read on the forward strand.
CATACACATACCACTACTCATACACACACATACCACTACTCACACACATAGCACTACTCATACACATACCACTACTCATACACATAGCACTACTCATACACATACCACGACTCATACACATACCATTACTGATACACATACCACTACTCATACACATACCACGACTCATACACATACCACTACTCATACACATACCACTACTCATACACATACCACTACTCATACACATACCACTACTCATACACATACCACGACTCATACACATACCACTACTCATACACATACCATGATTCATACACATAGCACTACTCATACACATACCATGACTCATACACATACCACTACTCATACGCATACCATGACTCATACACATACCATGACTAATGCACATACCACTACTCATACACATACCATGACTCATACACATACCACTACTCATACACATACCATGACTCATACACATACCACTACTCATACACATACCACTACTCATACACATACCACTACTCATACATATACCATGACCCATACACATACCACTACTCATACACATACCACTACTCATACACATACCACGACTCATACACATACCACTACTCATACACATACCATGATTCATACACATACCACTACTCATACACATACCACTACTCATACACATACCACTACTCATACACATACCACGACTCATACACATACCATGACTCATACACATACCACGACTCATACACATACCACTTCTCATACACATACCAGGACTCATACACATACCATGACTCATAGACATACCACTAGTCATGCACATACCACTAGTCATACACATACCACTACTCATACAAATACCACTACTCATACATATACCAGCACTCATACACATACCACGACTCATACACATACCACTACTCATACACATACCATGACTCATACACATACCAGTACTCATACACATAGTATGCATCAAACACATAATTCCATGTACGCAGAGGTTCTCTCAAAAACCTTACTGAAACACCAGAGACCTCCAAAATACAAGTCTGCTACAGCTAACGCAGTCTCCACAGCACCCATGACACATAACACCAGTGTTTCACCCACCCATAAGGTGTAACACTCAGAAACAAAGTTTTCTTGTCATTGGAGACTCAATAGTGAAACACATGGATGTCCCACTCACCAAGTTGGACAAGGAGAAAGTCACGGTTAGCTGCCTGTCCAGTGCCAGGATCTGGAACATCACACACGCATTCAGGTCTCTTAGCAACAAGTACTGTTATGACTCTGTCATAGTTCATGTTGGTGTGAATGACCTGAGATGTACCTTACTGGACTATATGAAGAGAGACATGTTCAAGCTCTCTGAGTATGTGTCCCAGGCAGGTATGTCCCTAGCCTTGTGCAGGATACTACCCTCACCTAGAATGATGCCACAGTATAAACAAAAAATGATTGATTCCAATAATTGGCTCAGTTTTTGGTGTCAATCCAAGGGGATCCAATTCCTGTCTGCCTGGGATGCCATGATCAAAACCTTGCTGCTTTGCCAGAGATGGTTTGTACCTGAAAACCCTAGGCTTTTGGCTGCTGGCAAAGGCTCTTATGTCTCAAAAACAACATTACTGACATGAAATTAACCAATCAAGAGAAAATAAGGGTCATGCTGCTAAATGCTAGGAGCTTAAACCAAAAATTGCACTCTCTGGAAGTACTTCTATCACTAAAACATGTAGATGTCTGTGTAGTCACAGAAACCTGGTTTAAGGCCTTAGAGAGTACCCTGGCCCTACAAGGCTACAATGCCTTCCACACCTTTAGACCACAAAATGCATGTGTGAAAACCAAAGGAGGCAGTGTTTCAGTCTGTATTAGAGATAAACTGACCTCATGTCTAGTTTGACTGGACAACTCCATGGAGTTACTCCATCTCCAGGTTATGGTGGGTAAGACCCACATCCAAATCCTAGCCAGTTATAGATGTCCCTCCATGGGTCATGACACCCATGAAGCCTACTTAACCAAACTGAAGACAATCCAAATTTTACTGAACACACTGATTATGGGGGATTTCAATTATCCCACCATCAATTGGGAAACCTACTCTAGCCCAAACCCGCTAGCACAAAAGTTTCTTGACTTTGTGAATTCAAATGTCCTGGAGCAAACTGTCCATACCCCAACAAGAGGAACAAACATTCTAGATCTGGTCCTCACCAACATGTCAAACAGGGACACTGCTGCAACTGTTGGACACTCATTAGTTAAAACTGACCACAAATCAGTCACCTTCAAACTGGCACTAACACCAGAACTCACAAAAGGTGAAATCAGACTAATAAACTTCACCAACTATGCCAAACTTTACACTAAAGCCCTGTACAATCACTTGCATCAGTGTATAAACTCGGCTGTACCAGATAGAGTCAAAGTCAGAGTCCCAAGTAAAATCAAGCTGCCATGGTGGACTTCCAGCATTAACAAACTCTACAACTTTGCTATATCCAGGACTGTTTGTAAGCTTCTGAGCTCCCCCTAAGCCTGTCTGTGTTGGAGGGAAGCCTGCTAGCTTATCGGTGGGAGTGGTAAGCACTAGGTAACCTATCTACCACATAAGGAGTGGTTTCTGGCCCAGAAATTGTAGTTATTGGTCGTTTGATTAGTTTTGGCATCTCTCTGAACTTCCTGATTCCGCATTTGCACTTGTTCACCTTTCTTTAACTAGTCTAGTCCAGATACGGATTTGCTGTATCCAGGACTGTTTGTAAGCTCCTGAGCCCCCCCAAGCCTTTCTGTCTTGGAGGGAAACCTTCTAGCTTATCAGTGGGAGTGGTAAGCACTAGATAACCTATCTACCACATAAGGAGTGGTTTCTGGCTAAGAAATTGTAGTTACTGGCCGTTTGGGCAATTTTTCCATCTCTCTCAACTTTCTGATTTAAAAGCCGCAGTTGCACTTGTTTCTTTCCTGTAACTAGTCTACATCAGATACAGATTCTTAGTTTTAGCACTTGAATTTGCTTATTCGTGCTCAGCACTTGTTCAGAACTTGTTATAAGCACTAAATACGCTACAAATTACTACAGCACTCAACCTTCCTCATTACAGTTTTTGTACTTACTTTCCTCACTTGCTTAGAGAAAAACAGCTCTTGTACTCACTGCCCTCACTTGTCTAGAGGAAAATAGTTTTTTATTCAGGCATGTCCAAGGGTCAGCTCCCAGTGTTCTCTCCTGTCTATCTGATGAAATCTGGGCATCTTGGAACAATGTAGCAATTGCCTCATGTACACAGACAACCCTCTCCTCTTACCACCCAACGCTACAACCTGTGAGAGATGCACTTACCTAGCCAAATTGGAAGTAAAACTCTCTCCATCCAAGGCTGAACTTGACAGTTAAGAGGAGAAGGTAAACATTTTCACCACACCACACAGATAGCATAGTCCCACTAAACCTACACCACCAAAATCCACACATAGAAACACAAAAACGTTTGCGGAGGCTCTCAATAAAAATCTGCTCAAGCAACAGAGACCTCCAAAGCAGAAACACAATCAACCTCCACCCCCTAAAACAATCTAAATGACACATAGCCCACAGACTCAGTGTGCCACTCAGCCACAGCCCATATGCAAAACAACGTACCCAACACATTAGTCATAGGTGACTCTATAGTCAGGCACACTGATGTCCCACTCACCAGGCTAAACAAGGAGAAGGTTATTGTCAGCTGCCTGTCGGGTGCCAGGATCCGCCACATAACTCATGCACTCAGGTCACTCCACAACATGTACAAATATGACTCTGTCATTGTCCATGTTGGTGTGAATGACCTGAGATGTACCTCTCTGGACTACATGAAAAGAGACATGGAAGAGCTCTCTGATCTTGCAGCCCAGGCAGGTATGACCCTAGCCCTGAGTAGCATCCTGCCATCGCCCAGAACGATACCGCAGTACAAGGACAAACTGATTGACTTCGACAATTGGATAAGCTTCTGGTGTCATTCTAAGGGGATCCAGTATCTGTCTGCCTGGGACAACTTGGTCGACAGACCATGATGCTTTGCCAGAGATGGCCTGCACCTGTCACCCCCGGGATTCTGGATACTGGCTAAGGCTCTTGACACCCCTATAGCACCTTTTTAGGCAAGGTTCAAATGAATAATTCACCACCGTAACAGGAACAGGCAAGCAAAAACTGAGGGTAATGCTACTCAATGTTAGAAGTCTAAATCTCAAAATGCACTCCATTGAGGCACTCCTTAAAATGGAGAACATCGATATCTGTGCGATGACTGAGACCTGGTTCAAGGCTCCAGAGTGCACCCTAGCATTACCAGGCTGTAACTCATACCACACTTTTCAGCCATCTAACGTGGACCGGAACACCAAAGGTGGAGGTGTGTCCATATTCATTAAGGATATCCACACCTCCAGGCTAGTTCCTCAGCATAATGCATCCGAGGTTATCCAAGTGCAACTAACTCTGGGCAAAACTGCTATCCAAATTGCAGCTTGCTACAGATCCCCCACCATGCCCCAGGATTCCCACTCCTCTTTTCTTGATATACTGGAAAATATTAGGGTTCAACCAAACACCCTAATAATGGGCAATTTCAACCACCCCAGCATTAACTGGGAAATGGTATTGTATGAGGAAGTCAGGAGTGTCAGAGAAGTATGTAAGAGTGGTACAGGATATGTACGAGGGTAGTGCGACAGCAGTGAGGTCTGCAGTGGGAGTGATGGATGCGTTTAAGGTGGAGGTGAGATTACATCAAGGTTCAGCTCTGAGCCCTTTCTTATTTGTAATGGTGATGGACAGGTTGACAGACAAGATCAGACAGGAGTCCCTGTGGACTATGATGTTTGCAGATGACATTGTGATCTGTAGTGAGAGTAGGGAACAGGTGGACAGAATATATGTGTGTGAATGAGAGGGAAGATAGAGGAATGGTGAGGATGCAGGGAGTAGAGGTGGCGAAGGTGGATGAGTTTAAGTACTTGGGATCAGCAGTTCAGAGTAATGGTGAGTGTGGAAGAGAGGTGAAGAAGAGAGTACAGGCAGGATGGAGTGGGTGGAGAAGAGTGTCAGGGGTGATTTGTAACAGACGAGTACCAGTAAGAGTGAAAGGGAAGGTCTACAAGAGGGTAGTGAAACCAGCTATGTTATATGGGTTGGAGACAGTGGCATTGACAAAAAGGCAGGAGTAAGAGCTTGATGTGGCAGAGCTGAAGATGTTAAGATTTGCACTGGGTGTGACGGGGATGGACAGGATTAGGAATAAGTATATTAGAGGGTCAGCCCAGGTTGGAAGGTTTGGAGATAAAGCCAGAGAGGCAAGATTACGTTGGGTTGGACATGTGCTGAGAAGGGATGCAGAGTATATTGGGAAAAAGATGCTAAGGATGAAGCTGCCAGGTAACAGGAAAAGAGGAAGGCCTAAAATAAGGTATATGGATGTGGTGAGAAAGGACATGCAGGTGGTTGGTGTGACAAAGCAAGATGCAGAGGACAGGAAGAAATGGAAACAGTTGATCTGCTGTGGCGACCCCTAATGGGAGCAGCTGAAAGAAGAAGACCATTAACTGGGAAAACTACTCATGTATCAACTCCTTTGCTCAACGCTTCCTGGAATTCATAAATTCCAATGCCCTGGATCAACTTATCCACACCCCCACCATGGGAAACAATATCCTAGACCTAGTCATTATCAACATGAGTGGCCTGTGTTCCACACCTGAAGTCAACTCCTTGTTGGTCAGATCCGACCATAAGCTAATCACCCTAGATATCCACATCCCACCCCTACCCCTCATTAAGGAAACCACAGTAAAAAATGTATCTAAAGCCAACTTCATGCTTCTTAAGACAGAAGTGGTGAACTTCATGACACCCATGCAGACGGACAATACAGTTACGACTGCTGAATCCAGCACAAATGCACTCTAAACGCACTTACACGAGTGCATGGATCATGATATTCTGAACAGAACCAAGACGCTATCCTCCAAAAAAATGAAGCCAATCTGATGGTGTCCCCTGCCATAAACAAACTGTACAACAGAAGGAAGAAACTGTTGCAAAAGAGAGTAAAATCCCATGAGTGGAGGAGCTCCCTGGTTAGCCTCAATAAGAAGCTAAGATCCCTTAGAAGATCCTACAAAGCTAGCTCCGAAACCAAAATTGCCACTGATTCTAAGGACAACCACAAAGCATTCTATAGCTATGTCAGGAATCTCAGTGGCAATACCCAGATCTGCTCTGAGTTACAGCATAACGGCACGAAAATTACAGAACCAACTGATATTGCCAACATCCTGGCAGATAGGTTCAGTGCTAACCTTACCCCCCTCTCACCCCCTAAAGGGCCCATATCTATACAGGAAGAATGCAGAGTCCCTGTAATCACAATTATGCAGGTAAAAGCTGTACTCTCTAAAGCCAAAAACACAGCATCCATGGGACCAGACAGCATCCCAGCCTGCTCTTTACACAAATTTCAGAACAAACTGGCTCCCCACCTAAGCACCATGTTCAGTCATAGCCTCACATCAGGCTTTGTGCCCAGTGAATGGCGAACAGCAACAGTTATCCCACTCCACAAAGGGGGAGCCACCACTGATCCCAGGAACTATCTCCCTATTAGCCTGATGAGCCTGGTCTGCAAGGCCATGGAACGTATCATCATGGAACTCATAAACAAAGACATTGGTAACCTCCAAACTCTGGACTCCACCCAGTTTGGGTTTGTGAAAGGTAAATCATGCCTCCTGAACCTGATCGACTTCTTTGAAGCGGTCACCAAAGCCATAGATGAGAGTAAGGTGGTTCACACAGCCTATCTTGACCTTGCAAGGCTTTTGATACCATCCCCCATTTTGGAATTATAGATAAACTCACTAAACTAGGTATAAATCCTTACATCACAAGATGGGTTGCCAACTGACTCACTGATGGAACCTACACTGTAAAAGTTGCAGACTCCAAATCTGACTTCAAACCAGTGACAACTGGAGTACTACAGGGTTCAGTCCTGGGATCTCTCCTGTTTGATACCTACTTCTCTGAAGTACAGGCTAACACAGAAGGCCTTTGGCTAACGAAGTAAGCAGATGACTGCAAACTAGGAAGCATAGTTGAGTCCCCAAATGATGTGGACATCCTACAGAAGAGTCTCACTGAGACAGATGCCTGGTGTCAGAGCCATGGCCTCAAGCTCAATGCCAAAAAGTGCATTGTCATCCCCTTTGGTAAAAACTCTGTACCCATGAACTACTACATAGGCAGCAGTCTACTTAATGCCGAATGTGTGATAAGAGACCTTGGGACCCAGGTGGACAGCAGTCTCTTCTTTGATAATCACATCACCACAGTAGTTAGGAAATGCTTTTACATGGCACACCTCATCACAAAAATATTCTCATCCAGGAAAAAAGAGGTCATTGTTCGCCTCTACTTGACACTCATTAGACCCATTATAAAGTACAATGCCCCTTTTGGAATGTACCTCACAAGACATCTTCAGCAGCTGGAAAGGCCACAGAAGTACCTCACAAAGATGATTACTGGCCTCAAACATATGCCCTACACTGACCATCTCAAAAAACTCCAGCTTTACTCCATAGCATATCGCCTACTGCAAGGTAATCTCTGCCTAACATATAAAGCTATGTCAAACCCAGAGCTGTTGGACATGCTTTCTTTAGGTCGTAAAGAAATCCAAATTCCTCCGAGTTACACACTCTAGGGACCTAAACCTTGTCACCACAATAAACAGAACATGCTGGAGGGATATATTCAGGTCCCAGAGACTTCCCATACTCTGGAACTAGCTACCCATCTATATCAAGCAAAGTTCCTCATTAGCACTCTTCAAGAAAAATCTTGATGAGTGGATGGGAAATAGGAAATACACCAAGGGGATCACTTCTGTGGCTCTGCTCGACAGGGGCACAGGAAAATAACTTTCTTGGGTGGTGTAAGCCAGGGAACCTTGTTGGCTAGGCTTACTTAGACCCTTGGGCCAATAGCCTAGTACCTACCTATGAACCTACAATAAATGCAAAAAGCTACTGTCCAAGAAAATAAAGACAAGGACCTAACAATGAAAAAGCACCCTCCTCAACCTAAACAGACAAATAAGACAACTTGTCAAATCCTCCAAGAGCTCCTTTGAAAGAAACCTAGAAAGTACTGGTAAGGATAACCATAAGGCCTTTTACAGCTATGTATGTACCCTATAAGGGTAGGACTTAAGCTTGTGCAGAACTGGTGGTCAACGGTATCACACACAGACTGACCCCACAGAGATTGAGAACCTGCTAGCAGATAGGTTTGGCAAAAATTTCACTCCTTTATCCCCTCCTAACTTATAACAAACCTTCCCCCAAACTTCCCCCACCTTACATATCTGAAGAGCATGTCCTCAAGGCCCTGTCCAAGGCAAAGAACATGGCTTCTATGGGACCAGAAGACATCCCAGGATGTCTTCTAAACAGGCTAAAAAACTAGCATCACCACTAAGTACCCTTTTCAATAATAGCCTAACCACTGGGTTTGCTCGTGCAGAATGGAGAACAGCTACAGTTATTCCCCTCCACAAAGGTGGCCTAGCAACAGACCCGGGGAATTGCAGACCCATAAGCCTAACCATCCTCATTTGCAAGGCCATGGAACATATCATTATGGACCTCATAAATAAAGACATAGCTGACCTCCACACACTGGATCCTACTCAATTTGGCTTCATGAAGGACAGATCCTGTCTGTTAAATGTGATGGATTTATTTGAAAATGTGACCAAGGCCATTGATGAGAGCAAATCTGTGCACACAGCATACCTTGACTTGGCAATTGATTTAGACTCGATCCCACATTCAGGCATTACCAATAAAAGTAGCAAACTGAATGTAAACCCCTTTGTTGTAAGATGGGTTGTCAACTGGCTCACAAACCAGACACAGATTATCAAAGTGGGTGACTCCACATCAGCTCGCAGCCCTGTTACCAGCAGAGTGCCACAGGGGTCATTGCTGGGCCCCCTGCTGTTTGGTATATACTTCTCAGCAGTTCAGGTCAAAACTAAAGGGTTGTGGCTGACCAAGTTTACAGACAACTGCAAACTAGGTGCAGTCACTCCCCAAATGATGTCAGTATACTCCAGGAGGGTCTCACACAGACCAGCAACTGGTGTATTAGTCATAGTCTCAAAATGAATGCAGAGAAATGCATCATCATTCACTTCAGCAAGAACAGTGTCCCTTCACACCATCAGATCAATAACAATACCCTAAGTACCCATGAAGTGGAAAGAGATTTCCACGTAGTTCACTTGATAAGTAAAGGCATCGCCTCGAGAACAAAAGAAGTTATAACCCCCTATACTTGGCACTTATCTGGCCTGTAATTAAGTAGAACATCCCATTTGATATGTACCGTACTAAGCACCTACAGCAATTAGACAGACCTCAGAGGTTTCTAACAAAGAAGATCAAGGGCCTCCATTATGTGCCTTACACGGACCGACTAAAATCCTTGTCACTATACTCTGTATTGTATAGACTTCATAGGGGAGACTTATGCCTGGCCTACAGAGCAACCCAAGACCCAAACCTAATGAACTTACTGCATATCCATAAATCAAATGGGTCTAGGGCCACCCATTCCAGGGACTTAAATATGGCCTGTGACTTAAATAGGACATGCTGGTGGGAAAGATTTATCTCCCAGCGACTGAAGCATCATTGGAACAGGCTACCAATTCATATGAGACAGAACACCTCTATGACACTTTTCAAGAGAAACCTGGATGAGTGGCTGGAGCTAAATTCTTACCGGGGATAGCACCCACAACCCTCCTGGACATGGGTAGTCATCACTAAATGCAATCTTGGGTATTGACTACTACCTCTACGGTATTATATTGGGTTGAAATGGCAACACTTAAAATGACCTCTGGGTTGATAGCCTAGTAATCTCCAATGACCCTATGATCCTATGACCCTATGACCCTATGACCCTATGTCTCCAGGTCTCTAGCAACATTCCCCTCTGTGTGCTGGATGTCTGCATATTTACTGATTGTCCATTTAAATCAAGAACACTTGTTCTCACCACCTCCCACAAGCAATTTTATATTATGTTTTTATTTTCGTTTATGTTATTTTTGTTTACCGGGAAAGTCCGACTGTGCGGAAACGTATTTTCAGCAGAGGCCCAGGGAGAAAAGCTCCACATACTAACAATACATAAAAAAAAAAAAACTTAAATATAGTGATGATTTTTATACAATGGAATAAATATGACATAGATATAGTAATTAAAGCACTGATACAACCAATAATAAGACACAGAGTTTGTACAGTTTGTATGATCTTGTAATATTACAGACAGCCTAGATCTAGTGAGAGATGAACCATAGGGTAACTATTATAACCGTGGTTAACAGATGGTAAAAGAATATAAAGTATATGTTTGCAGTTAGTGATAAAGAAAAGAATTGGCACAGACAAGTTATTTATAATCACTTTCTGTTCAGTAGTAGTAAAGAAGAGATGTGGGGGAGAGGGAAGTCAGGATGAGAACCCTTGAGGGACAGAAGAATATTTTTTCAGATGTCAATTTTTTTCAAATAATCTGCAAGCCAGGTTATTTGACAATGGTCCCAAATCTATGCATGTGTATTTTTACTATGCAAAGACTATAATAAGTTATAAATTTCTTCCTGCTTTCCTGTGTCCTCCAGAGATTTGATACCATGAGTAAAGCACCCTCCTGTTTCATATTTAGGATATGGAACTAAAGAATTGGGTAGTAAAACACATTGTGGATGCATGTACCAACTGGGGGAAAAATACAAATGCTACCTAGCAAACGTTATAATATCTGAAGCTTACTTTGATAACATCCTTGTTATAAATGTCTGCAATAATATTGTGATATTACATTTTTCTGCCTGAAGACACTGCATTTGCAATTTCATGCTCTTGTCAGAGTTCGCAGTTTGTAATGTTTCAGAGCTGTGCCTGGGTGAAATGTATTTCTCAGTCTCAGGCTGCAGACTTGCAGATAACTTGTATCATTTTAGGTTCAGAAGGGAAGAGTATGTTATTAGTAAGGGAGGGGTGCTGATGCTTTTTGAGTACAGTATACTGACAGTATCTTTATTTTTTTTCTGCAGGTCTGGTAGTACTTATTGTCACTGACATCCAGCAATGAACGCTGCACGACGCTCAGCAGTGGTCGGGTCAGACCTCACCTCTGTGGCTACAGAGCGTGCTGCCACCAACATCACTGAGACACCGAGTAAACAAGATGTCTTCTCACACATGAAAGACAAGTTCATGAATGAGCTGAGCAAGATTCCAAGTAGGTGGAGCTTTATCTGTGTACCTGGGAAAGGGGAGGGGCTGAGAGATACAGATGCACATTCTGTATAACTTTAAAGCTAAGTATTTGGCTTCAGAGTACAGAGGGAAAAACACATCAGAAAGTAACTAAGCAGACCACAGCTGCTTACAAAAATGTATTTATTTTATTTATTTTATTTTATTTTCATTTGTTGACCGGGCTAGTCTAACTGGATATATGTCCATTTTCTGTAAAGGCCCGAGGAGAAAAGCTCCGAGAAAAAACAAATATCATACATAGAGTCAAAAAACAGTGAAAAATACAATTACATAAGTATGTACACAAAAATGTAGGTCTTCTTCTTCTTCTTTCGGCTTTTTCCCAGTTAGAGGTTACCACAGCAATTCACCTGTCCGCTCATGATTGGCAGTCGAGTTTTACGGTGTCGAGTTGCCAGCCCAGCGTCCAACCTTCCACAGAAGGCGCACACACACACACACACACACACACACACACACACACACACACACACTCATACCTAGGGCCAATTTAGAGTGTCCAATCCACCTACAGCATGTCTTTGGGATGTGGGAGGAAACCGGAGCACCTGGAGAAAACCTACACAACCACAGGGAGGACAAAAATTTAGGTCTTCAGTCTTTAAAATTCATGACAAAAATATGGTCTAAAGAAGCATATTGAGAAATAAAGTAAAAAGCATTATTTGTCTGAAAAATGCAGTGATGGATCATATACAGATGTGTAGCGTAGAAGACCATGACATTGCAACTAGCATATGCTGTAGAGAAATGACACAGGTCGACCTTTAACTATGGCCAGGATTTAATGTTGTGTTGTATTTGGATCACTCCTCTGGGAGAGGAACATTCAGCTTTAATAAGAATACATATGATTTCATTTATTCATACACATTGATGATGAGAGTGAAGTCAGATGAAGACAGCAATCACTTCAGTATATTAATGCACAAGCAGTAAACACAACTGTACCACTGATTTATTTATTTTATTTATTTATTTTACATTTGTTGACCGGGATGGTCCGACTGGATACATATCCATTTTCAGCGGAGTCCCGGGGAGAAAAGCTCCAGACACATAACAATTTACAAATTTTAGGTAAATAGCAATAAGTAACAGTGAATACAGAAAGAAAAAGTAGATAGTACAATAATTTCAGTTACAGAACATACAGGCTGATTACAGGCATAGCAGAATACATCCATCCATGAGGCATGAGACATACTTTAAGTTGTGGTAGTAGGTAATTGTTACCTTATTACCTAGGGTTTAGGATATTTTATTTAGGCAATATCCCTGATGACACAGACAAGATGCAATGTGCTGCACAAAGGCTTGCAGGAAAATTCTGGACCTCTGTACAGAACAATGTTATTCCAACTATATCATAACTTTAACTCATAGGTTCATAGATTAGTACTAGGCTAACTGCCCTTGCAAGCCATTTTAAGCCTAATTAATTATCCCCTGTGTGATTCAAACCCTGTATCTTGTGTTTGTAAGGCAAACACCTTAACCATTCGGCCACCCTCCCAACTAAAATGTGCCTGATATGTTTATTCTATACTGCTTGTCCCTTAAGGAAGTTACCAGTAAAATTCATGCTTCATAAATATAGAGGACTCATCCTAGGAAATATTTTACCATAAATAGACAGGCAGAATATAGGTATCCACAGCAAGCAGCCTGTTTAAAGAAAGCTGCAAGCACAGATGTCAGTAGACAGACAGAGAGTGTGTATGTGTGTTTGAACTGAAAACCTCAGAATCTCTGCCTAGATGACTTGTTTATCAGTGGTTATCCCCTGTGGGTAGGCTCACAGATAAGGCCAGAAATGAAACTTTTATCTGATTGAAGTTACACACCCTTTCAAAGGTATTATTTGTGCATAATGTGAGATTAATTCTTGCTGGCTGGAGTTTCTTTTCTTTACCTTCTTGAACGGTTTCTGCTTTTAACTTTGAAGGTACTTTTTATCAAACTGAGTTCCCCCATAATAGTACCCTTTGGGAAGATGGATACCCCTGGAAACTACCACATTGATAATATACCCCTAAGAGTAGATGCAGTGGTCGGGGATTTGAGATTACATGTAAACAGTAACCTGACTTCTGACCATCGTGAATCTATGGCAGTTGTGAAATCATTTTATATTGCACAACTTATAAACAAAGGTACGACATCCAGGTCGAAGGATGTCATTGTTCTACTGCACTCAGTCCTTATCAAACCAATCATCGGGTACAACACTACCTTCACTATGTACCTGACCAGGCATATGCAACAACTGGAGTGTCCACAGAGGTTCCTCACAAAAAGAATACAGGGCATAAACAACATGTCTTACTCGACCTTGCAATGCTCTGTCCCTGTGTTCTCTCTCCTACAGGCTGCTGAGAAGCAATCTATGCCTGGCCTACAAACCATCCTCTGATACTGGTCTGATAGATCTATTACACATCTGCAAAACAAACCTCATCAATATTACCTGAGCATGGTACCTAAACCTCATCTGCGACATAAATTGCACATGTTGGAGCATCAGCTGTGATATCAATTCAAAATGAAATCTGTAAAAAACAGTTTGAAATGCATTACCTAAAACTGTTCATATAAATTATTTATAAAAAGATTTAACATGTGTAAAAATATATTGATAATCTGTTTTGTATATAAGCACTACAGATTTCATTTTGAATTGAGAGCACCTTCAGCTGTGAGTAGTATTCCTGGTACTGTTACATGTTGGAGCATCAGGTATGGTTCCCAGAGACTATCCCTTGTCTAGAATAGGCTTCCCATCCACGTGAAGCAGAGTTCTTCCCTAACCCAAATCAAGCATAACTTGAACCAGTAGATGGGGAAATAGGAAATTCATCCTTGGTTTGGCACCTATGTCTGCAGTATAGAGCGGCAACTGTAAATGCTTGACCATGCATGTCCAAGCCCATACATGACCCTTAAAATAACTCCAGGGTATCAAACTTGTCAGATCCATTGGGAAGTATGGCGAAGATTACAAAGGCTCCCTGGGGCTGTGAGCCTAGTAATCACCTATGATTCTATAAGAAGAGGTTGCACTGTTGCTGAGGTTGCTTGGAGACAGCAAACTCAGAGACTGTTGGCCAGCGAATTCCAGATTTTGATCTTACAATCTGGTTTCTTGAGTTGCAGTTTTAACTTCCAAAGAGTTTTTGTGGTATTTCATTTGGCCATTGTAAGTTACTATATATTTAAAAATAAATTATTTATACAGTACTAAGCCCTGTGCGACTGGTGTGCAAAAATCCTTGCTTTAATGCAGATGACTTTAGTGTTCATATGAATACTTGTGTTAGTGTATAATTCATTTCACTTAATATGGAGGATCTTCCAGAAAAAAAGGCTGGAGTTATCCTCCAAACTGTGATTTTATCAATACAATTGGTGAGTATCCCCCAAACTGTGATTTTATCAATACAATTGGTGAGTATCCCCAAACTGTGATTTTATCAATACAATTAGTGAGTATCCCCAAAATTGTGATCTTATCAATACAATTGGTGAGTATCCCCTAAACTGTGATTTTATCAGTATGATTGGTAAGTATCCCCCAAACTGTGATCTTATCAATACAATTTGTGAGTATCCCCAAACTGTGATCTTATCAATACAATTGGTGAGTAACCCCCAAACTGTGATTTTATCAGCACGATTGGTAAGTATCCTCCAAATATTATCAACTTTAGTTAAGTTTCACCGCCAGAAGAATAAGTATGATGACCAAGTCCTACACCTAGACCTTGGTGACTCTGTGGAGATTAGTCAGTAAAAAGGCACAACATGCTGTGCTGACTCTCACCATGAGTGTTTATTGTTGTTGAGAGGTATCTGCTGTTATAGAATTTAATTGTCTGCGGGGTGGATATTTTGATGGTTATTTATGGAAGAGTGTTTGCATTCAGTTGTCCCGCTGAGATCATATTTAGCTGCATGATGCTGACTGAGGAGCAGACTTCAGTGGGCGTCTGAAAAAGATCTTAAACAACATGAAGGTCACAAGGTCATTACATTAATTTAGTTTAATCATCTGATCTGCTATGCATAAGGACTGCTCGCTCTACAGCTTTTGGGGGTCAGTGGTAGGTGCCTTGGAAATTTTGGTCTTGGAATCATAACAATGAAAACCAAAGCATCCTCTCTTCCTTCTGCAATGAATTTCAAGTCTAGAAGAAAGGTCATCTTTGAAAAAGGCTAAATGACTGCACTTGTCCTAGGGATGTGCAGGCATCTAAAGTTTTGACTTCAGGATTCACATAGGTCAAATCCTGAGAGGCCCAAATATTTAATAAAATATTTGTTGAGTCATCCTGCTTCCATTGCTTTCAGACTTACCTGGATGATTCAACACAGATTTTCTTCTACAGTTCCTACTTTGGTAGTACTTGTACTTTTCCACCTTCACCATCCTGTCTCCTTACATGGTCCTTGGATCCTTTACACAATTGTTCTTTATTTCAAAATGAAAAATAAAAATACCCAGGCATATTAATTTCTGCCTTTGTGTCTGACTCTTAGCTTCCTGCTTCCCATCTGTAAATCCATTCCCTGCTTGGCTAGTGCTGAAGTTGCCCCTCAAATGCTTGCTAGGTTCTCTAGTAGTCCAGCAGTAGCAGCCAGAGTGGGATAACTAAACTCACCTCTTGGGCTACACTAACACTGAAGGGCAAAGAAATTTCACAGCAAGACAGAAACCACTACGCCAAACTTTATTCATATGTGGCAGTGCAGACGGTTATCATAAACGGGAAAGGGAGAGAGCAAAGTGCTATTCTTAGCGTGTGGCTGTCATTTAGAAAAGACGAAGCACCTTGTTTCATAGCCTGTTTGATGTATTTGAAAGTGCCACAAAAACAGCAGATAAGATCCCTTAATATCCAAGTTTGTATGTTCAACATATGCATAATAATTTACTGCATATGCAAAGGGGATCGTTCTGACGCCTAGAAAGTCATCAGTAGTTTCCAAAAGTGGCCAGTCGGTTTGAGGTATCTAGTCAGATTGCAAGAAATCTTACATTGCTTTTTCAGAAATATGTCATGCTGGCTCTCACAGCCAAACTTTTGATTGAGGAATAGCCCACACAAAAAGTTGTTAAAATGTCCTTTGGTTTTTCCTATCTTTGATGGATCAGACAGTGTGACCACAGTATAGAAGAAGCACTTCTCCTGCAATGCCATCTAGACAACAACAATACTTATAGGGTGTTACTCAAAATGAGAACCAGTTCAGGCTGGAATAACAAGAGGCATGAAACTGGGGTGCCTTCTGTGCAGAGTCTGCATGCCTTCCATGTGTATGTCTGGGTGTTTGCCAGATGCTCCAGTTACTTCCCATATTCCAAAGACATGCAGTAGGTGGACTGGACTTTCTAAACTATCTGTAGGTGAGAGTGTACATGCATGTGTGTGGTATGCAAGAATAAATTCAGCAGTGCTAAGCATGAGGTAGTGTGAACATTGACTCTAGATGTTTGTCACTAACACCCCAAACACATGTGCAAAATGGGAAAAAAGGGTTATTGATGAATGTGTGGAAGGATGGATGAATTGATGGCTGGC
>NC_056751.1:771706969-771741969 GCF_019279795.1 Protopterus annectens
TCCCAGAGGAATGGAAGACTGCAACAATCGTCTGTCTGCACAAGGGGGGCCCATCAATTGACCCAAGGAACTACAGACCCATAAGCTTGGCTAGTCTTATCTGCAAGGCCATTGACAAACTTATCATGGACCTGATCAATAATGGCATAGAAACTCTCCAAAAACTGGATCAGACCCAATATGGCTTTGCCAGAGAGAGGTCTTGCCTGCTCAATCTGGTGGATATCTTTGAGAAAGTCACCAAGACCATGGATGAGAGTGAAACAGTGTGTACACAGCTTATCTAGAGCTGGCCAAAGCCTTCAGAACAACCGCCAGTTAGGGATCACAGATAAACTTACTGGGTTATGCATAAACCCCTACATCATCAAATGGATAGCCAACTGGCTCACTGCAGGACACATGTTGTCCGGATAGGTGAAGCCACTTCTGACAACAAACCTGTTAGGAGCAGTGTCCCACATGTCTCAGTGTTGGGGACCCTCCTGTTTGGTATATACGTCTCTGAAGTGAAGGCCAATGTTGGGGGCTTCTGGCTCACCAAGTTCACTGATGACTGTAAGCTGGGAGCATCACTGAACCCCCAAATTATGTCAACATCCTACAAAGAGGCTAAAAAATGACAAACGACTGGTGCAAAAACCATGGCCTGAGACTAAAAAATGCAGAATCATACCCTTCAGTAAATCAGATATCCCTGCAAATAATAATATTGACAGCACACCCCTAAAAGTAGACTCAGTGGTGAGGGACCTAGGGATGTGGATAGATAATAACCTAAACTGTGACCACCAGGTAGCGACAGTAGTAAGGAAATCCTTCTGTGTGTCTCAACTTATAAGTAAAGGCCCAGCATCAAGATCAAAGGAAGTCATAGTGCCATTGTATTTGGCCCTCATCAGGCCCATAATCAAGTACAATTCTCCCTTCTGCATGTACCTAACCAGGCACTTACACCAACTGAAGTAGCTCCAGAAGTTTCTCACTGAAAAAATACAAAGCGGAAGACACATGTCTTATGCAGACCGACTAAAGGCCCTATCCCTTTACTCCATCTCATATTGTTTATTGACAGGTGACTTATGCCTGAACTACAAGGCATTCTCTGATCCAGCCCTG
This sequence comes from Protopterus annectens, assembly GCF_019279795.1. NCBI lineage: Eukaryota > Metazoa > Chordata > Ceratodontiformes > Protopteridae > Protopterus > Protopterus annectens. Next base: position 771,708,089 of record NC_056751.1, read on the forward strand.
ATGAAAATGTTACATATTCACAAAAAAAACCTATACAAGGGCTATACATTCCATGGACCTGAAATGTATTTGTGACTCTAACAGAACTTGCTGGAGAGTCAGATTTCTATCTAAAGGATACATCATCTATGGAATAAACTTCCCATCTTCATAAAACAAAGGCTGTCCCTCACTGTCCTCAAAAAGTATTTGGATAAATAGATCAGGAACTGTAAATTCACTTTCAGGGTACTACTGATGTCCCTTATGGACAGAGGCAATCTGTAAAATGACTCAGGGCTGCAACACCCGAAAACCCACTACCCTGATACTACCCTATCCCATATCTGCGGCATTAAGATGTAATACTGTCATATCCTGGGTATTATTGGCTAGGCTTGTAAAGGCTCTTGTGCCATTAGCCTAGTAATCACCTACAAACTTATGAACCTATGTTTTCAATAAACATATTCTCTGTAGTAGACAAATAAGGCAATGCCTCACTAATTTCTGCTCATGCATGTATTTCTCTTTCTGAGGTTGACGGTGATGGCTGTCATCCATGCAGCCACTGAAATCTCATCACAGATTCTCTTTTGAAGAATGAGTTTATGGAGCTTCAACACTATTTACTTGTTTCAGACTTGGAGAATTGAGCCAGCATACCAGTTGGCTTTGCATCTTTGTTATTTTTGATCTCTTGAGGGCCATTTTATTTGGTCCCTGGTGATAAAGATCAGCAACAGAATCTAAATCAAAATGCTGGGATTGGGAGTTTTGATGGTGACATCCATCACAGTTGATTCACAGCCCAGGAATTTCTTGAAGTGCCTATTACATATGACCTACAGGAGTTTATTTTTCTTGAGGGTTATTGGTCATCATTGTGATTTGAGGAGAGTGGATACTGGTCTGCATTGTGATTTGAGGAGAGTGGAAGTGTATGATTATTGATCATAAATGACCTTCATGCCATGAATGATGGTTCATGTGTCATGTCTATCAATGCAGAGATAAACTATCTTTCCATGTGCTTTGCATTACTTGTTTCTGATGTCTCAGATCTTCATATATGCTGTTGATACAATGATAACAAAGGTAAGCCAATTAAGTCAGAAGACCATTTGATCTTTGCCAGTAATTACTTTCATGCTGGGCATCCCCCCACCCACCTTTTCATAAGAGCAAAGCAGATCAGTCCCAGGTGTAGGTTCAAGCTTTTGCTACATGAGATTTTATTCTATGATGTTAATTAAGTTCTGTGGTAGTACAGGTCTTGAACGTCATTAAAGTCTGCCGGTGGGTGATGGAGTCAATAAATTCCATGCATATTGAGTAGATAACTTCCTTAAATCTTTAAAATCTCTTTTGTGTGATATCATATATATATATATATATATATATATATATATATATATATATATATATATATATAGATTCATACGTTCATAGGTGTTTTCTAGTCTAATGGCTCTGGGGCCTTTACAAGCCTAGCCCATAGAAGTGCCCTGGCATTGTGCCATCTGTTGTTAGTTCCCATTCCCTCTATCAAGTAGAGCTACTGGAGTGATCCCCGGGGTGAACTTTCTAGTTCCCATCCATTCATCAAGATTTCTCCTAAAGAGGGCTAGTGAGGTGCTCTGCTTGACATGTATGGGAAGTCTATTCCATAGCATGGGCAGTCTCTGGGTTATGAACCTGTCCCTCCAGCACGTTCTGTTGATTGTGGTAATGAGGTTGAGGTCTCTGGAGCATGTGGTGTGGAGGCATTGGGATTTCTTTAGATGTAGCATTTCTAACAGAGCTGGGTTAGATGTGGCTTTGTAAGTCAAGCAGAGATTGCCTCTTAGTAGACGATATGAGACAGAGAATAGCTGGAGTTTTTTGAGTCTGTCCATGTAGGACATGTGTTTAAGTCCTAGGATCCTCTTCATGAGGTACTTTTGTGGCCTCTCCAGCTGTTGCAGGTGTCAAGTAAGGTACATGCCAAATGGGGCATATGATTGGTCTAATGAGGGAAGAGTAGAGAGAAATGATGACTTCTTTCTTCCTAGATAGAAAACCCTTGGTAATGAGCTGTGCCATATAGAAGGACCTTCTCACCACAGTGGAAATGTGGTGGTCGAAGGAGAGGTTGCTGTCAACCTGTGTCCCCAGATTTCTTAAAATGCCTTCAGTGTTCAGTGGGCTCCCATCAATGTGGTACTTAGTGGGAACTGAGTATTTCCCAAAAGGGATGACAACGCATTTTTGGCATTAAGTTTAAGGCCATGGTTTTGACACCAGTCATTGGTCTCAGTGAGGCCTTTCTGTAGGATGTCTGCATCACTTGGGGAGTTAATAATAGCTCCCAGCTTGCAGTCATCTGTGAATTTGTTCAGCCAGAGTCCCTCCGTGTTGGCCTGGATATCTGAGAAGTAGATGCCAAACAGGAGAGGACCCAGGACCAATCCCTGTGGGACTCCACTCGTGACTGGTTGGCAGTCTGACTTGGAGTATGCTACTTTCACACTGTGTGCTCTATCTGTGAGCCAATTTGCAACCCACCTAATGATATAGGGGTTGATGCCTAGTTTGGTGAGTTTATCAATAATTCCTGAGTGAGGAATGGCATCAAAGGCCTTGGCCAGATCGAGGTAGGCTGTATGAACTGCCTTACTTTCATCCACTGCTCTGGTTACTGACTTAAAGAAGTCAATCAGGTTGAGCAGGCATGATCTACCTTTCACAAAACCAAATTGTGTGGGATCTAGAGTTTGGAGATTCCCTATATCCTTGTTAATTAGGTCCATGTTGATGCGCACCATAACCTTACATATCAGACTTGTCAGGCTAATGGTGTGATAATTTCCAGAGTCTGTAGTCGCTCCTCCTTAATGGAGAGAGATGACTGTAGCAGTGCGCCATTTGGTAGGGACAAAGCCTGAAGCAAGGCTGTGAGTGAACAGAGCACACAGATGTGGTGCCAGTTCATTTTGTAATTCATGTAGAGCACAGCCAGGGATATTGTCAGGTCCCATGGAAGCTGTATTCTTGGCCTTAGACAATGCAGCTTTAACCTGTGCTGCAGTAATGCAGGGTGCCTGGCATTCTTCCAGTATTGAGATTGGTCCTTTGGGGGGAGAGAGGGGTAAAGTTGGCACTGAATCTGTCGTCCAGTATGTTGGCAATATCTGTTGGCTCAGTATAGGAGGTACCATTGTGCAGTAACTCAGAGCAAATCTGGGTATTGCCATAGAGATTCTTAATATAACTAAAGAAGGTTTTGTGGTCGTTTTTAATGTCTGCTGCAATTCTGCCTTAATAGCTGGCTTTGGAGGTTTTGATGAGGGATCTCAACTTTTTGTTGAGGCTAATAAGGGAAATTTTTCCAGTCTTGTGACTTCACCTTTTTCTGCAACAGTTTCTTCCTTCTGTTGTAGAGTTTATTAATAGCAGAGGACCACCAGACTGGCTTCCTTTTTTTGGAGGAGAGTGTCTTGGTTCTGTTGGGTATGTCTAGTTCCATGCATTTATGTATGTGTTCATACAGTGCATTGGTGTGTGATTCGGCAGTCATTCATCTATTTTCCATTGGCATGCTGTATCACACTTTGCTCATAAATTGTTTCAAAGTACAGGGCTTGGATCAAAGATATTACTGGAAGTTGCCACAAAATGCTTTTTTTAAAGGGGTTTGGTCTTGTATTTCCTTAATAACAAAATGACAACAGGCAAACTTAAGGTAACCTTACTAGCTCGGTCAGTTTTATTGTTTTCTAAGCTAATATGACTTCCTGAAGGTTATCTTTTGTCATGTCATTATTTTTATTTTTATCCGTTGTTATGTTATTGTTCCTTCCTGATAGCATGTTCTGCATGTAAGATTTTGATGCATGTTGGGTATTCATGACAGATACACAAGTTGATGGTTCGCTGAGTTATCAACAGTTCTACATACAGGCTTTGTGATGCAGAAATCATGCAGCAACTTTGCACTTAAAATGATATCACTGTTGGAAGGCTGATTCATCTGATGTTTGAGATTATCAAAATAAGGCTGGCAACAAGTTTCTTAAGTTTAAAAAGAAGCCACAGAAATTGACTAATGATCTTATTTAGGATGACAATGCAGGATCTGCAACTGTATCTGTCTGAGCAAACTGTCGTAGAATCTGAAAATCTGTAACAGCTGTCTTCTTTGAACCTGCCTTTATCTGTTTGTCTTAAATCAGTCAGAAGAGCAACATTAACGTTACACCTTGAAACCTTATTTTTTTTTCCTAGTTATTCACTGCCTTGGTTGTCTCTCTTAGTATAAATTTGTAACCAAAATTACCATAGAGTTCCAATAAGTGCTCCAACACCACTGAATTGTGTTACCTCTGGTTCTGTTGTGCGGCCAAACAGCTAGTAGCAGAACAGAATTCACTTTCACTGTAAAATACTGTCACTTGTTCCAAATTAAAATCAACCACTGTAGTCGGAACGTTGCTGTTATTCATCTAAGCAGTACACCAGCCTCGGATGTTAAAATAACCAATTTATTGAACTTTAACACTCGTAGTTAAAAACTCTTTGCTACAAAACTCGTTGCTAAAAAACTACTGCTTGTTCGCAATAATAATAACACAAGCAGATGCTAAATGCGTTAAAATAAAAAATGCGATAAAAAACATTTGCGATGTAATAAAGCTTAATTTGGAACAATTGACAGTATTTTACAGTGAAAGTGAATTCTGTTCTGCTACTAGCTGTTTGGCCGCACAACGGAACCAGAGGTAACACAATTTAGTGGTGTTGGAGCACTTATTGGAACTCTATGGTAATTTTGGTTACAAATTTATTCTTTGGAGATCTCTTAGTATAAATGTTAAAAATTGCGAAAGCTGTTGACTTTTATGATTTAACCCAAGAAGAAAATAAAACTATCGTGGTGTAACTGCTTAACTTAGAGATAGTCGGGTAACAAGAAATTGGATATTCCATCTTACGCAACTGTTTGTAGGAAGATTTACAACATATTTAAAAAGTTTGCTTGGTCACAACTGCTATCAAACTGTGGCATAGGATCAGTTCACACAGAAGATGATTCTAAAGGTATCATTGCCTATGAGAAGGCAGTGTACGCATATATAAATAAATAAATAATGTCCCAGAGAAATACACGGTGCCCGAAGGTGAGGTGCAAGGAGAAGTAAATCCACGCAACAAGCACTCCAGCACTCCGACACAAGAAAAGCAGCAAACACAGTGGTGCCATTTCTGTTTAATCAACAGACAGTCCATAACCCAGACCAGTTTCGCCACATGGCATCATCAGTGAGTGTATCTGGTTTACTATCATGTTGTCGAGACAGACTCTGTCGAATTGTCATACGACTGTGAAAACTAACAGTGTCAAAATCTGATACTGTTGAATTACAAATCGAAAGCGATTTTGGGATGAGCGTCAACACAGATCGAGATGGGGGTGTGATTTGTACTTCCGCATTATCGGTGCTCGACATTGCCAGAGTTCAAGGTTCAGACCTCACACGAAGTGTATTTGACCAAGTCCATCTCGACAACATAATAGTAAGCTGTATATATATATATATATATATATATATATATATATATATATATATATATATATATATATATATATATATATATTCAACAACAAAATACTGGCACTGCAATGATCTTTCAAAATCTTTTTACTATCCGAATGGATGAAAGGCTAGTTCCCACAAAAGACAGAGCAACTTAGGTTTTAACCAAGGTTTTTCATTGTTGAGGGATTCCACTTCATAATTTATATTATACAAAAATATCTGTATGCATCAGTCATAGTTGAAAACTAATTCATCACTTAATTATTTCATCATCCACACAAAACTCCTTGGAGTCATTATTGGCAAACACATGAAATTCGACCTGCATATACAACACAACATTCACAAAACACACCTTAAACCTGCCCTCCTTTAAACTATACTGGGGCTCCCATTCCATCATCACCAGGTTGGCATGCGTTGGCACAGCTGGTGGCCATGGCTACTCCCATTTTTTGGCAGTAACACCTGTCCCGGAAAATAAAGATATTGTTCTCTAGAACCAACTCCAGTAAAAGGCAAAGTAAATGCCCTGTCTCAAACTTGCCACACCTGGTTAAACTGGCGTTTACCATCCTGATACCTTCCTGGTTGGGGATGCAAGTGAAGCACGAGACGACGTCCATTTAAAGGAGGGCAACCCACATATAATTATATACCGACGTTTCGTTGGGGTTTTGGGGGGTTGGAATTGTGATGAGAAGGACTTAGATTCCTTCTTTGATTATTTAAACAATAGCTGCAAGTTTCTTAAGTTCACCCTGAATAAATCTAAGGTTAGCATTGACTTTTTGGATGTAACAGTGATGCGGAAAGGGGCTGGACTGTCTACAAAGATGCACAGGAAAGAATGTCACAGGCCCGCATACTTACATGCATCCTCAACATATTTTCCTAAACATAGTGAAGGGGCAAGCGATGAGGGCATCACATCTATCTTGTGATAACATGGACTTTATTTATTTATTTATTTATTTTATTTATTTTACATTTGTTGGCTGGGCTAGTCTAGCTGGATACATGTCCATTTTCAGTAGAGGCCCAGGGAGATAAGCTCCAAGCATTAGTAAATTACAAAAAAGATTACAATAGTTAAAAAATGACTAAATTCAAATACAAAGAAATTAAAAAAGATTTAAGAGAATCAAAAATTGTTTCTGTGAATAATAGCTCGCAGGCTGTGCAAGGTTTAAAATACAGTTGAGTATAAGGACACTCAGAATTCTGAAGTAATGATTAGTAGGTCTGAGAAAGAGAAAGAGAGAGCAGGAGGAGGCAAGAATCACAAGGGCAAGAATAAGGTTAGATTCTATTGATTAAAGCTGTAGAGGGGACAAAGGTTAGAAGGAAGAGGTATAGAAAAAAGAGCATTTAGGGGGAAAAGGTAGGGTTTAGTCTGGTTTAGAACAGGGACAAAGCCAATAAAATTTCAGATGTTCTTTGAGATGTTTCTTGAAGAGTGGTGTGGATGAGAGAGACGTGAGTGTACTAGGAAGATTGTTCCAGATTTTACCCACAATGTTAGTAAAAAGTGAGTCCCCAGCTTTATTGTTTGATTTAATATTGGAGATTAATAGCTTATTTGCTGAGCGAAGTGGTGCAAGATTTCTATAAGGGGAGATCAGGTTGGAGAGGATTGGGGTATTGTTTGGGTGATGAATATTATGTGAGATAAGCAGTTGCTTATACAGTAGATGGTTTTGTAGTTCTGACCATCCAAGTTGTTTAAGGTTGTGATGGTGGTGGGTTCTGAAAGGGGTGGCAGTGACAAATCTAGCTATGTTATTATAGCTAGTTTCAAGCTTGTTTAGATTGTGTTTTGATAGATTGATGTATATGGCGGAAGCATAGAATAGAGTAGAAGTTAGGTGAGTTTGGGCAATGGAGGTTTTGGCTAGTGGTGTGAGGAAGGGTTTGATTCTATACAGAGAGCCTATTTTTTTATTGACAGTCTGTATAGTACTGTTGATATGTTCGAAGCTGAGGTTATTATCTATGGTTATGCCCAGTAGACGTGTGGTAGTGTCAGGGGAAATAGTAGTTCCATTGTTAGAGGTAATTGTGAAGTGGAACTCTGGTGACTTTTGAGTGGGGGCAAAGAGTAATAATTTTGTTTTTTTAGGGTTAAGTAGGAGGTAGTGATGGGTGAACCAATTTTCAATGGTGTTAAAAACTGCTTGAGTAAGGGTCTGAAGAGAGATAGATGACTTAGCAGTACAGATTAAGGTAGAATCATCAGTGTATTGTATGCATGTGGCTTGAGGAACAGCAGTATTTAGATCATTAATAAAGATGGAAAATAGAAGAGGGCCAAGGATAGAGCCTTGAGGGACTCCAATGTTTACAGGAGGGGTGTGGAGAGATTATTGTCCCAGAGCACTGCTTGTTGTCTATTTTTTAGATAGGATGTACACCAGAGTATTGCTTGTGGGTCAAGAGATTGGGCTTTTAGGACATTGATTAGTAAGTCATGGTTAACCATATCAAAGGCTTTTGATAGGTCAATGAATAGTGCAGAAGATAGAGAGTTATTATTTCGATTCTTGTTAATGCAGTCAGTAAAAGATAGAAGGGCAGTAGTTGTACTATGAAAGGGCCTAAAGCCGTGCTGACAGTTGGCAAGTAAGTTATTGTGGAGCAGATGTTGGAGTAGTTGATGATGAATGCATTTTCCATTATTTTGGCTAGTGGAGAGAGTAATGCAATTGGTCGGAAGTTGGAGATATCAGTGGATTTGCCTCCTTTATGTAAGGGGATTATATGGGAGACTTTCCATATGGATGGGATGTTACCTTCTATGATTGTTCGGTTTATAAGGATGGATATGGGATATGCTATGACTTTGGAAGCTATTTGAAGGTATTCTGCTGGTAAGTGGTCGGCAGAAGGGTGCAAGGTTTGAGTTTTGAAGGAGTTTGCAGATAAAGGATGTTGGCACAGGTTGTATATGGAAGGGAGGCACTGAACTGTCAGTGTTTTGTAAAGTGCTGGGGGAAATGGGAGATATTGTGTTTGCAAGAGTTTGTATAGTTTCTGTGAAGTAATTATTAAAGGCATCTGCTATTTGCAAAGGGTTATTATGGGGAACTGAAGATGGGGCTGGAGTTTTGGTATGTCCTGGATGGAGAAGTTTATTAATGCCTGACCAAAACATTTTAGGGTTATTTGGGTGTGATTGTTGAAGGTGGAGATAGTAGTTTTTCTTGTCTAAGACAATGTCATTCTTGGTTGCATTTCTTAGCTGTTTAAAATATAGGTGGTCAGCAGAGCTCTTAGTGGCTCTCCATCTGGCCCATATTTTGTTCCGTAGGAGTATTTTGCCTTTGTTTGTTTTGTGAGCCATGGGGCTGTTTTAATCCTAACTCAGGAAGAGTGAAGGGGGGCATGGAGATCTAGGATTTGTAGGAACTTGGTATTAAAGTAAGAAACTGCTTCATCTAGATAGAGTTGTTTCAGAGGTGACCAGTTACAGGCCTTTAGTTCATTCTGAAAGCTCTCTGCTTTAAAGTGTTTTTTGGAACGATAGGTTATAAATGTGTTATTAATAGGTGTGTGAGCCTTTTGTTTTGTTATATAGGTAAGTACATGGTCACTAACGTAATCTGGAAGTGTTCCTGAAGTTTATGTAAACTGAGGGAAGAATTTACTGGATGGTTTTACCATTGTGTAGAGATCAGGCCTATCGACTTGTGACCCGAGAGAGAGGGATGGAAGGGCTAAGCCTTATTTTTCAAATTATTATAAGGAAAGGAAAGAACATGTAGAGACTCCAAAGGGAGTACTTGTCATTTTGTCATACACCCCAGATGTGGACAAAGTCAGAGGGGTGATTCGGAGAAATTGGTACATTCTCCACATGGACCACAGATTGAGTGAGGTGGTAGGTGATAGACCTATATTTATTTATAAAAACAAAGTTGAAACAACATTTGTTTTATCCTAGACTGTATGATCTCCCTGATGTATCTATGTTAGGCACCCATAAATGTAGGGCATGTGCCTTTTGTGATTTTATTGATGAATCTAGATATTTTAAACATCCTGAATCAGGTCATTTATGGCAGCTTAAGGTAAATGCTGATTGTAATGCCAAAAATGTTGTGTATGTAGCCCACTGCCAACTTTGTTTTAAATTTTATGTGGGTAAATCCAACCTGCACCTAAAGGATTAGGGACCATCTTTATTATACTAAGAAGGGTCACAAATGCAGTGCTTTAGCTAAGCATACTTTGCAGACTGGTGCGAAACATATTTTTATTTCAAGCTTTACATGTGTTTTTTGAGCACCCTAGAAAAGGTGATCTTGTTAATAGAACTGAAAATATAGAACTACAATAGATATCAAGACTAGGGATGCATAGGGGTCTTGGGTTAAATGATCACATCCCCTTAAAGCCTGTTTTAAAATCTAGTAGCTTAAAATAAGGTACATGCCTGATATGCTACTGTTACTGTGGCTTTAAAAATGTGAGGATTTTTTTCCCTTGAATGCTTTTAAACTGATTGGTTAATTAGTTTGATTTTACTGTTTAAAAGTGTTTGCTTGTTTTAGTTTTTGTCTGATGAAGTGATGTGGAACACTGCGAAAGCGCTATCTTTTTTAATAAACCCATATTGTATATCAGCTACTGAAGGCTCTTGAGTGCTTCTGAGTGTTATCCTTTGCCTACATCCACCTGGGTTTTGTGTTTGAAAATGCGAATAAATAAATACATTTCAGTGAATGGAAACACACACAGTATTTTAAAGCAACAGTACTATGTGCTAGTAAAATGTGAAATAATATCCTTTATTAAAACATTATTACTAAAATACTTCAGTTAATCCAGGCTTTAAAAAAGCCCCTAAATTAGTTATCCATCTCCTCAGTTTTAGACCTATTATCTGCTGTCTACTTTTCTTACTATTAATATTTTCAAACAAACCATCAATGCCACTAAATGAAAATTTGGCGGTTGGATGTTTCTCCAAATGTTTACATAAGGTACTACATTCCATTTTAAACCTCAAGTCACTTGAATGTGTAGGTACACACAATTTCCATGGAAGTGAAGTTTGTCCCACATAAAAATGGCCACAATGACAAGTAGCAAGATTGACCACCTGTGGTTTATTACAAGTGACCAGATCTTTAATTTCAAATATCTTGGCTATGTTAATAGTTGTAAAATGTTTTGGTTTCATGAAATTGACAGAAATAACACCATCCCCAAACAAAGAACAGCCTCACAAAGCCTCTGTTTAATCTTTCTTTATTTTGACACTGCTGAAAACCAAAAAAAATTTTTTTTCAAGGTTTTACTCTTTCTATAGCTAAATTGACATCTACTATTAACTTCTCTTTCAAGAAAACTGTAATTTGCAATAAAGCCCCAATGTTTTCTATGACCTATTTAACCATAAATGCATGTGTTCCTTAAGTCAAAATGCATCTGTTCTTATTTTATCTTGTTGCTATATACAACCTTTTTATTTATAAGTCAAAGCATTCTCCCTCGGAAACAATTCCACCTGTTCTTAACTTCATATACACACTGTGTAGACTATCCACGTTTATCCAAACACGTAATCAATTGATCTGCCTCCTGATTATATAGTGACACATCACTACAAATTCTCATTAGTATCAAAAAATTGCTGTGAAGAAATTGGACACTGTCATTTGTGCTGGCATGTCTGGCTGAAGTTTTGTGTATGGTTTCAGATTGGCCTGTGTATTGTATGCCAGCATAACTAGTTATGATATTGTAAATAGGTTCTGACATGTTGATTTATGATCTATTTGTACCCAATGTTTAAAGACTTGAACAGTGTCCTTTTACATTTCTAACTGCACATGTTTGTGAAGAAAGATTCTAAAGGGGAACTGTCTCAGATTCAGCTGATCAGCAAATTATGTCATCAGAATGTTGGCAGCTGCTATGTGTTACTATCAGAAGCTGAAACACAGGAAGGAACTTTTAGAAAACAGCTGTTGGTTGTCTTTCAAAATATCAAATGAAAATTAGAATGGGAACAGTTGTGATAAGCTAGTCTATAAAAGAGCCTTCTGAGGACAGTTATCAGTCATTTGTCAGTTGCAGCCAGTTAACAGCCAATTGAGTGTTGTTCATAGATGTACTGTGCAGTGGATACCCAAAAGGACTCACCAAGAAATGTAAGCCTGTCTTAGTTCTGTTGTAATATTTTAGTTTAGATCAGGGACAGTGTTCTTTAGTCAGATAGGAAAATTATAGCTAGTCAGTTAGATCAGTTAGAGTTTTTCTGAATGCTGGATATCTATCCTTCAGTACTGATTTCATTTTCCTAATGATTGAGTTATGTTCGTTTACTTGAAATTACTGTTTTATATTTTTAATCATTTTGCTCAATATTAAACATTTTTGTTAACTTACATTGTGGCTGGTCAATCACTGTTTTCGTTAGTGATTTGAGAGTGCTTATACTTGCCTTGATAACTTCCAGGGCCACTCTGAAAGCTTGGCTGGTTTAGGTCATTTGCTATCATTTGTTTTAATATCTAATTTTCATAATTGGACACCCCATTAAAAGGGCATGTAGGCTCTCTGATATGGGGAAGGGACACATCTGGAAATCTGTGTCAGGCTTTCCCAGAAGTGTTTGGAAGTGTGAGATTTAATTTATTTAAATGTGAGTGTATCAGAGGTCTTAAATTGGGACACATTGCTCTGACGTGTGTAATAAGGAGTTACATTAGGGGTAGGCAGAAGTATACAGTCAACTCATAAGTCATAGAGTGTGTTCCTGTTGTGCTCTTAGGGGAAAATTGTGAAATATTACTCCTGTTTAAGTGACAGTCTCACACTGGAGTGAGTAATGAGGGTTGAAACTCCTTAGGTATTGACACAGGAGAGTAGGGGGCATCACATTACTTGGTGGCAGTTTAGTGGGATATTATTTAAATGTCACATTGTGAACTAGAAATATTTTCTGCCTTATGTTTTGGATGACAACTTTTAACATGCAACAAGGAATTCTCATAGTAAGGGTTCCTATAAACTGTAGTGGTAAGTGTCCCATTAATCATTTTTCTGATGGATGCATCCAAAAAAATTAATATTCCCCAAATCTAATTAAATAGTAAATTTAATGTAGGGTTGCCACCTTTAAAGCGGGCCAAATTGGGGCATGGGGGTGTGGCCAATATGACACTGGCCACGCCCTCTACCATGACGTCACCACAGGAGTGGTGAAGGACATGCTGTTATGGGTACAACGGATGGCTGCTGAAGTAGCTAGCTAGCTGACCAGCTGGCTGCTGGAGTGACTGGTTGGCTGGCTGCTGGAGTGGCTAGCTAGCCAGTTGCTGAAGTGGCTAGCTGACTGGCTGGCTGGCTGCTGGAGTGGCTAGATGGTTGGTGGAAGTAGAAGCTGTATGGATGAATGACTGGATGGATGGCTTGATGGATGGATGGCTGAATGAATGGATGCCTGGCTGGATGGATGGCTAGCTGCATGAATGGATGGCTGGCTGCATGAATGGATGGATGGCTGGCTGACTGCATGAATGGATGGCTGGCTGCATGAATGGATGGAGGGTTGGCTGGCTGCATGAATGGATGGCTGGCTGGCTGGATGGCTGGCTGGCTGGATGGATGGATGGATGGCTGACTGCATGAATGGATGGCTGGCTGCATGAATGAATGGATGGCTGAATGAATGGATGGCTGGCTGGATGGATGGCTGGCTGCATGAATGGATGGATGGCTGAATGAATGGATGGCTGGCTGGATGGATGGCTGCATGAATGGATGGCTGGCTGCATGAATAAATGGATGGATGGATGGATGGCTGGATGAATGGATGGCTGACTGGCTGTATGAATGGATGGCTGACTGGCTGGCTGGCTGGATGGATGGCTGGCTCATTATAAAAAAAAAAAAAAAAAAAAACAAATCTTGGTCATTTTTTTAGTGGCTGTTGAGGCACTAAAAACAAAGTGCTCCTACAGCTGCAATCTTTGTAGGGCTGTTCCTGCCCCAATCCCCACCCCTTTCATGAATTGTAGCCAATTGCTGCATGAATTAAAGCACCTTGACCTAACAGGCAGCAGCTTTGCCTGCAGGTCTGGGTTGGTGATGTAACTGAATTGCCGTGGAAAAGCTGGAAGTAATTACGGCTTTTCCACAGCAATTTAGTGCGAATGAAAAGTAGTACTTGAAAAGTCCCACTACTTTGCACAGTAGGCAATGGGATGAGGCAGCTCAACCCATGAGTGTCCCGCTGACAACGGGACGAGTGGCAACCTTAATTTAATGTCAAATCTCTTATTGTTAATAAACATCAAAAATTCCCCCAGTTCATCTTCTTGTCCATCTTAGATCAACCAGCGGGCATCTAGATATTGAAACCATGCAGATCTGTCCACAGAAACCTTGTACAGGCATGTTAATAGCTGCAGACAGGCAGCTGTACCCACAAGGAAGAAGTACATAAATAACTCAAAAAACAAGCCCCCCTGGTGGAATCACAAAATCAATAGGCTGTATAACAGGAGGAAGAAAATCATGGCAAAAATTAGGAGGTGCAGCACCCAGCAGGATAAAGACATTATCATCAAACTAAACAAACAACTCAGAGGACAAATAAAGTCTACCAATGCCAAATTTGAGATAAATTTGGCCTCCCAGGCCAAGGAAAACCACAAGACATTCTTTAACTATGTGTACAACCTCAAAGGCAATACACAATTGTGTGCAGAGCTCATTGTAAATGGAGCCACCTATACTGCGCCAGAAGCTATAGCTAATGTCCAGGCTGATAAATTCAGCTCCAACTTTATTCCTCTCACCCCCTAAACCTTCCCTCAGGAATTATCATCAAATATAACTCCCCCTACTGTCACTAGGGAACATATCCTTAATGCTCTCTCTAAGACCAAAAACTTAACAGGGCTTTTGGAATTACTATTTAACTGTAGTCTCCAAACTGGATTCATGACTCATGAATAGAGAATAGCAACAGTCATTCCCCTGCAGAAAGCTGGGCCATCTACAGACCCTGGAAACTATAGACCCATAAGTATCACTAGTCTTATATGTAAAGCCATGGAAAGCATTATCATAGAAATGATCAATAGAGATATAATAAACTTCCAGACATTGGACCCAACCCAGTTTGGCTTCATCAAGGGCAGATGATGCCAACTCAACCTGGTGGACTTCTTTGAGAAGGTAACCAAAGCAATGGATGAGGGAAAAAAAGTTCACACTGCCTACCCTGACCTGGCCAAGGCATTTGACACAATACTCCATTTGGACATTGTTAACAAACTCAAGAGGTTAGGTAGAAACTAGTATGTCATCTGGTGGATAGCCAACTGGCTCACAGACAGAACTCAGGAAGTTAGAATTGGGGAGTCCACCTCTACAAAGAGGCCAGTCACAATTGGAGTCCCTCTGGGATCAGTCCTTGGACTGTCACTTTTTGGCATTTACTTCTCTGAAGTGAAGGCCAATGTCAGTGTTCTCTGGCTGACGAAATGTGCAGATGATTGCAAATTAGGAGCTGTCATTGAATCCCACACTTACCCAGAAGGGGCTGACACAAACAACTGGTGTCAGAGTCATGGACTAAAACTAAGTGCCAAGAAATGCATAATAGTATCCTTTGGGAAGTCATCCACCCCTGGTAACTATCATATTGACAACACACCCCTTAGAGTTGACCCAATAGTCAGGGACTTAGGGACACACACAGATAATAATCTAGCCTTTGACCATCACATGTCACAGTAGTGAGGAAATCATTCTATGTTTTGCAACTTATAATCAAAGGTATGGGATCTAAGTCCAAGGAAGTTATTGTTCCACTGTATTTGGCATTCATCAGACCTATCATTGAGTACAATGCCCCCTTCGGTATGTACCTAACCAGGCATATCCAGAAACTGGAACAGCCACAGAAATTCTTCACTAAGAGAATACATGGTGTAAGTAAAATGTCCTTTGCAGTCTGCCTCAAGGTCCTATCCCTGTATTCTATCTCCTACAGGCTTTTGAGTGGAGATCTATGCCTGGTAGACAGGGAATTGTCAAGCCCCACTCTGATGGACCTCTTGCATATCCACAAAACACACAGCGCCAGAATTACCCATTCTAAAGATTTAAACTTTGCCTGTGATATAAATAGGACCTGCTGGTGAGACAAGTATGTATCCCAGAAATTACCCTGTCCCTGGAACAGGCTCCCCATCCATATAAAGCAAAGTTCCTCCCTAACCGAATTCAAGTGCAACTTGGACAATTGGATGGCGATCAGGAAACTCATCCCTGCTTTGGCAGCCATGTGTCTCTAATTGAGACATGCAACCCGTAAATGTTTCATTTCCTAGGCCCCTGCTTGTAAATGGTTCATCTCCCAAACCCCTGCTTGCACTTATCAAGGGTATCAGAACTTGTCAGAGATTTGGGATGCAGGGTTAGGCTTAAAAAGGACATCGTGGTTGTTGGCCTAGTAAACACCTGTTAACCTATGAACTTATGATGTTATATATTTAAAAATTGCATTATTCACTAAACTCCGAACATACTCTTCCTCAAAGAAACCCATAAAAAGTTCAGCATATATGGGTGCAAACGTAGCACCAGTAGCAGTACCACTTAGCTGAAGAAAACATTCATCTTCAAAATAAAACACAGTTTTTGTCAAAATTCATTAAATGTATGAGCAAATTTCTTATATCTGATCAACAAATTGCTAACTGCTTGAATCTCTGCTTCATGAGGTATAGTAATATAGAGGAAATTAACATCCAGAGTGATTAAATATACAGAAGCTTTAACTTCCAAAGTTTTCAAAAATGTGTTATATCCCTCATCTTAGATGGAATAAATTCCAAAAAAGGGTTTCAAATAACATTCTAAAAATGTTAATGCCAGTTCAGTTAATGATCTTATATGTAACACAATAGGTCTCCTGGGAAGGGATATTAGTTTTTTTATGGATGTTAGGTAAAAAATATAAAACTTGTTTCAAAGGGTCATCCATCATAAGTTGTAACTTTTGACCATTTGTAAATCTTACATGGTTCACTGCTGAAGTCAAAAAAAGGTTTCTCAAAATAGGTGCGGGATCAGTACACATAGGGTAATACATTCTCCTACCAGATAATTGCCTCTGTGCTTCCAATAAAGAATCCTGTTTTCCTTAAATAACTACCAACCCACCTTTGTCACTAGTAGTTACAATAGCTTTGTTTCGTTGTAAGTCACATAAAGCCTCTCTCTCTTTTCTTGACAATATGTGGCTTATGCATGTGTATGTGTGTGTGGGGGGTGCACTGTATTTAAGTCCAACAAGTTGGCTGTAAATTCTTTCATTTTCAATCAGTCAAATGACAGCACTGTACAAATAAGTGGCCATTTTTGCCAGTCTCGACAAGATGCATGTGAAAGCAACTCATCACTGCATAGTGTTACAGCGATAAGCTTTGCCACACACAGCATTGGATTCTCTGGTGGAATGACTGGCTGTAGCTTATCTTGTGTGGAGTCCGCATGTCCCCTTTATCATTTTATTGATTTTATCTGACTGCTTTCCTTTCCATTGTCACCCCAAAGGCATGACGTATGTAACGTGGCATTCCTCCATTTTGAATGTAGATAAAAATGGAATGTGTGTTTGTGTGTTTATAGACCTAGCTTTTCAGAGAAAGTGTAAATGTATGTGTGGGAGGAATGTGTGTGTTCATAGGTTCATAGATCAGTACTAGGCTACCCTTGTAGGCTATTTTAAGCCTAGCCAATTACCCCACGAAACACCTTAGCCATTATGCCAACCTCCCTGTGTTGATATATTTTTTATATATATATATATATATATATATATATATATATATATATATATATATATATATATATATATAGTTCCCTATCAGAAGCCTGAAACACTATAAGCATGAAAATCAAAATCCTGAAAACTATAGACTGAAAGTTCAAAATCCTGAAAGCCCAAAATCCTGAAACTCAAAATCCTGAAAACACAAAATGGACATACTGGCGTCATTGTGGCTTTGCTATTGTTAGCCCTGTGGTGTTGGGTCATGCGTTGGGTTCAGGTAAGTGTGCGGTTGGTTTTATGTTAGGGTTAGAGGCGGTTTAAGTGAGTTAGGGTTAGGGCGCAGGTTAGGCATGTATGCAATAGTGCCAAATATTGGGGCTACGGGTGGTTTAAGTGAGTGAGGGTTAGGGGTCAGGTCAGGTGAGTGTCGACCTAGTAGGGTTAGTAGGGTTAGGGTCAGGGTCAGTTGGTAGATATTAGTGTCTTTATAGTGACATATTAGCATTATTTGTGTTTTCAGGATTTTGAGTTTCAGGATTTTGGGCTTTCTGGATTTTGAACTTTCAGTCTATAGATTTCAGGATTTTGATTTTCAGGCTTATAGTGTTTCAGGCTTCTGATAGGGAACCATATATATATATATATATATATATATATATATATATATATATATATGGATCTAATTTTCTTCATCGAAATTACACTTGTTCGAAAAAGAAAAGTAGATCCCCACTTCAGCGAAACTGCACTTTTGTTGAAGTATATTCCTGGCTCGGCTAACTAACCTATGAACCTATTAACCTATGAACCAAACAAAAAACAGACAAGCACCCCCCACACCCCCCTTACTTTAATATTCTCACTCTGAGATCACACTAAAGTGGGGAAAAGGGAATATTCCCTTATCTCCACTGTACCACAATTCCAGCACTAGTTTGCTTAGTTGTACATCAACACTAAACGTTGATGTACAACTAAGATTACATGTTTTTATTATTTTTTGTTTGTTTTTTTTTTATTTTTATTTTAATCTTCACACGAAAGTGCATTTATATATATATTGGGCCTCACATATGCAAATCATCTAGCTAGCAGTAAAGAAAATAAAGGGAATACTTAAGTAGTAATAATCTTTCAAAAATAAGGCATAAAATGTATCACAGAACATCTGCACATTCAGAGATCCTGATTGCCTAGTGGCTACCAGCCCACCACCTGTATAAGGGGATTTTGGTCAAGGCTTAGTAAGAGGCATCTTCTTTGGCCTCTGTCCTTGGCCCACATTAGTATAAAACTAGGTCTGAATGGAAGACTCATTATTACAGTATCGATGCTTTATATTTACTGATAGAGTAAAGGTAAAAGTATACAGAAAAAAGGTTCATAATGAGTCCAAAATTTATTACACCTTAAAGAGGTAGACCCCAACCTTTAGACTTTAACTTGTAGTGTATAAACTCTACTTAGAGTGCAAGATCCTTAACAAGGATCATTCCTGCTTGACAAATTATGTGTGCTGAATCAACTGTATACTCCAGTAACAAAAGATGTACTGGGAAAAACTGAGTCCCTGTTCATGTAGCTGGATTTTTGGTTGCTCAAAGAAAGATAATTAGAAAAGAGACTCTGGAGCAGAAGCTGCATAGAAAATAAGTCAAGATTGCAATTCTAAAACTAGCTATGTAGGTTTAAATATTTTATACTGACTTACACATTGAGTGATTGCAAGAAAATAAGTCTGCTTCCTTCTGTTCCCAGGTTGTGCAGAGATTTGGATTCTCAGTGGGCCTTCCTTGTTATCAAAGTGAAATAAAGAGAAATATTTGTTGGTGCTTCATTTTATACCAAAACATTATAGGAATCATTAGAATGGCAGACTATAGCTTGTGCTTTTCTCATACAACATTCTGCAGCAAAATATGTGTGCTCTCTGTCAACAGAAGAAAATTACTGAAATGCAAATTGCATTTTGCAGTATTAAATTTGTGATAACAGCATATAAATGAAATCTGCTAACTTAATTACCTAGAAAGCAATCATTAGATACAGAACATAAACTAAATGTGAACTTCTGTAAAAACATTATTTTGGGAAAATGACTGGTATAATCAGTGTATTTCACAGAAATGTTGTTTTTTATGGCAGATACTGCCCACTTGACCCATCTAGTCTGCATATTTTCCGACCCTTTTCAGTATGTTGCAGATCCCATTAATGGTCTTTTTAAACCAGAGTAAAAATTGTGTTGTGTTTGCCCCATACATTCTTGAACCACCTCACTGTTTTGGTACCATTTTATCATTAGAAAAGTTTTCAAATATCTCCAACCATTTCCATGAAAAATAATTCTTCATATTTCCCCCGAGTGTTCTATGTTGTATCTTCTAACTGTGACTTCTTATGCTCACGTCTTAATTTGGAAGTTTGTGCACAGATTTAGAGTGTATGCCCCCGTCTGGACTGTATGGATTCCTTTGCGAGAGTCAAATGTTTCTGTAGTACCTCCTTTGCTTTGTTTCTTTAAGACATACTAGTTGTCTGACGTGCTCACCATAACAGTAGTGGTTTGATTTCATTTCTGGCTATGTAGTAGACATTTATTGTTAAAAATCAAGCCAAGGGCTTACCAACTGGCTATAGAAGCATGCAAAAAGCAGATGCGATCACACACTCTTTAGTTGTCTGCAGTGCCTGTTGTGTCTGATAGGCTGTTCCCATCAGTTACAATTCAGAGGAGAGTGCATTAACGAATTTTCAGAAACAATGGCCTGAAAAGTGCATAGTTAGAAACTTCCTTCCGTCCGACAGAAATAGCACCACACTCCAGTACCAAACCATAAAGACAGAGTGTACAAACCAATCACTTTTCAATGCATTTCACACAAGCAACCACAGTGAATATTCTCAGATTTTTAGTTGTGATGTCACAAATTGTCCAACATGACATTTGTGTGTAGCCTTAACGGTCATAGACAATGCATCCAATAAGAAAAACATCCTACATAAGTGGGTAACAAATATACCCAGGCCCTGAGTACAGGACTGCCTGAGATAGTACAAAATCGTTATTCTGTCATATGGCCCTTAGTATGCACAGGGTCACAGCATGGCTGACAACATTGTATAACATCATAAACACACCTCATGTGCCAGCACTCAACAGCAATAAACTAGCAGGACAAAATATAACAAAGTTACGCTAAATAGTCTAATCTAACAAAATTGTCAAACCTCACAATATTAATATAAGGGAAACAGCAATAACAAGAAAAACAACTGCAACAGTGGGAGAATGGAGGACAGGAAATGAATAGTGCAGTATTCGAAGTAAAGTCAATCATTTAATGTTATTGTGTCGTGGAAGTATGTCATATTGTTTCCTTCATTACTGACTTTACTTTCTCTGTAAAAAAACAAACTAACATTCACTGAATAAGTGGTGTAACAAAACCAGCTTATAATGTCTGCTAAAAGTGTGGAAGGATGACTACTTCACAAATCTCACTAGCTAACAAACATCCTTAAAGTTGTTGCCTTTATTAGTAGAACTGGTCTCAACAGATTTCTTGGTAAAATAATAGCAAAGTCCAGTATAAATGACTGTTTAATTAGAGACTGCCACTGTATTCCAAAGATTCCCGAATTTATGCTGTGACAAAAAATCTGGTAAAGCTCCCTTGTACCCTCAGTCCTAGACATATAAACCCAAAGTTGTTGTTTTTGGATCCATCAAGTCTAATTACCTCTGCCCCAGATTTAGAAGTTGAGAATAAAACAATAATAAATTAATCTTGTGGCTAAGATCCATATTTGACATTACTTAAGATATTAAATGATTAGTCATAGAGAAAATGACCTTATCCTTAGGAAACACTATATAATGGAGAACAAAACAACACTTGCGTCTTGGATGTCTTTCTAGGTAAGCTGATTGCAGCTGAGAAAGTGTAGTCCAAGTTAGAGTCTTCAAAGGGACAGAGGACGTTGGTACAATGAGTGCCTTTTCAGTTTTGTTAATAAAGGAAATCAGGTCCACACTAGAAGAATGGACTTCCTGTGAGGTTTTAGATGCAAAAAGTCTTTCAGATTTTTTTCTTTGACTATCCAATTAATTTTATTGAGATATAATTTAGATTACAACTGTGGCGACATAAATAAAATCATCTCAGGTAAAAAGTCCCTTGAGACATACATTGTAACTGTCAATCAAAAGACTATTTATTTATTTATTTTATTATTTATTGCATTTGTTTTCCGGGAAAAGTCCAGTGGACTGGACTGGCAGGTACATAGCCAGGAAGGGTTGTTATAGAGCACGTACAGAGCGAGGAACGGTTGTTGTTATAGAGCAGGTACATAGCCAGGAAAGGTTGTCATAGAGCAGGTACATAGCCAGGAAGGGTTGTTATAGAGCAAGTACATAGCCAGGAAGGGTTTTTATAGAGCAGGTACAGAACCAGGAAGGGTTGTTATAGAGCAGGTACATAACCAGGAAGGGTTATTATAGAGCAGGTACATAACCAGGAAGGGTTATTATAGAGCAGGTACATAGCCAGGAAAGGTTGCTATAGAGCAGATACAGAGCCAGGACGGGTTGTTATAGAGCAGATACATAGCCAGGAAGGGTTGTTATAGAGCAGATACATAGACAGGAAGGGTTGGTATAGAGCAGGATCATAGCTAGGAAGGGTTGTTATACAGCAGGTACATAGCCAGGAAGGGTTGTTATAGAGCAGGTACAGGGCCAGGAAGGGTTGTTATAGAGCAGGTCCAGAGCCAGGAAGGGTTGTTATAGAGCAGGTACAGAGCCAGGAAGGGTTTTTATAGAGCAGGTGCATAGCCAGGAAGGGTTTTTATAGAGCAGGTACAGAGCCAGGAAGAGTTGTTATAGAGCAGGTACAGAGCCAGGAAGGGTTGTTATAGAGCAGGTACAGAGCCAGGAAGGGTTGTTATAGAGCAGGTACAGAGCCAGGAAGGGTTGTTATAGAGCAGGTACAGGGCCAGGAAGGGTTGTTATAGAGCAGGTACAGAGCCAGGAAGGGTTGATATAGAGCAGGTACATAGCCAGGAAGGGTTGTTATAGAGCAGGTACAGAGCCAGGAAGGGTTGTTATAGAGCAGGTGCATAGCCAGGAAGGGTTGTTATAGAGCAGGTACAGAGCCAGGACGGGTTGTTATAGAGCAGGTTCAGAGCCAGAAAAGGTTGTTATAGGGCAGGCACAGAGCCAGGAAGGGTTGTTATAGAGCAGGTACAGAGCCAGGAAGGGTTGTTATAGAGCGGGTACATAGCCAGGAAGGGTTGTTGTAGAGCAGGTACATAACCAGGAAGGGCTGTTATAGAGCAGGTACAGAGCCAGGAAGAGTTTAAGTTATAGAGCAGGTACATAGCCATGAAGGGTTGTTATAGAGCAGGCCAGGATGGGGTGTTATAGAGCAGGTACAGAGCCAGAAAGGGTTGTTATAGACCAGGTACAGAGCCAGGAAAGGTAGCCATGAAGGGTTGTTATAGAGCAGGTACATAGCCAGTTAGGGCTGTTACAGAGCAGGTACATAGCCAGGAAGGGTTGTTATAGACCAGGTACAGAGCCAGGATGGGTTGTTATAGAGCAGGTACAGAGCCAGAAAGGGTTGTTATAGACCAGGTACAGAGCCAGGAAGGGTTGTTATAGAGCAGGTACAGAGCCAGGAAGGGTTGTTATAGAGCAGGTACAGGGCCAGGAAGGGTTGTTATAGAGCAGGTACAGAGCCAGGAAGGGTTGTTATAGAGCAGGTACAGAGCCAGGAAGGTTTGTTATAGAGCAGGTACAGAGCCAGGAAGGGTTTTTATAGAGCAGGTACAGAGCTAAGAAGGGTTGTTTCATAGCAGGTACATAGCCAGGAAGGGTTGTTATAGAGCAGGTACATAGCCATGAAGGGTTGTTATAGAGCAGGTACATAGCCAGTTAGGGCTGTTACAGAGCAGGTACATAGCCAGGAAGGGTTGTTATAGACCAGGTACAGAGCCAGGAAGGGTTTTTATAGAGCAGGTACAGAGCTAAGAAGGGTTGTTTCATAGCAGGTACATAGCCAGGAAGGGTTGTTATAGAGCAGGTACAGAGCCAGGAAGGGTTGTTATAGAGCAGGTACAGAGCCAGGAAGGGTTGTTATAGAGCAGGTACATAGCCAGGAAGGGTTTTTATAGAGCAGGTACATATCCAGGAAGGGTTGTTACAGAGCAGGTACATAACCAGGAAGGGTGGTTATAGAGCAGGTACATAACTAGGAAGGGTTGTTATAGAGCAGGTACTTAGCCACAAAGGGTGGTTATAGAGCAGGTACATAACCAGGAAGGGTTGTTATAGAGCAGGTACAGAGCCAGGAAGGGTTGTTATAGAGCAGGTACAGAGCCAGGGAGAGTTTAGAAGTATAGAGCAGGTACATTATAGCCATGAGGGTTGCCAGGTACAGAGCCAGGAAAGGTTGGTATAGAGCAGGTACAGAGCCAGGACAGGTTTTATAGAGCAGGTACAGAGCTAAGAAGGGTTGTTTCATAGCAGGTACATAGCCAGGAAGGGTTGTTATAGAGCAGGTACATAGCCATGAAGGGTTGTTATAGAGCAGGTACATAGCCAGTTAGGGCTGTTACAGAGCAGGTACACTGGGAGGGTTGTTTTGAGACCAGGCAACCAGGAAAGGAAGGGTTGTTATAGAGCAGGGGGTTGTTGTAAAGCAGGTACATAACCAGGAAGGGCTGTTATAGAGCAGGTACAGGCCGGGAAAGGGAAGTTTTAGAGAGCAGGTACATAGCCATGAAGGGTTGTTATAGAGCGAATTTTTGCATAGGACCAGGTACAGAGCCAGGATGGGTTGTTATAGAGCAGGTACAGAGCCAGAAAGGGTTGTTATAGACCAGGTACAGAGCCAGGAAAGGTTGGTATAGAGCAGGTACAGAGCCAGGAAGGGTTTTTATAGAGCAGGTACAGAGCTAAGAAGGGTTGTTTCATAGCAGGTACATAGCCAGGAAGGGTTGTTATAGAGCAGGTTCATAGCCATGAAGGGTTGTTATAGAGCTTGTTATAGACCAGGTACAGAGCCAGGATGGGTTGTTATAGAGCAGGTACAGAGCCAGGAAGGGTTGTTATAGAGCAGGTACAGAGCCAGGAAGCGTTGTTATAGAGCAGGTACAGAGCCAGGAAAGGTTGTTATAGAGCAGGTACAGAGCCAGGAAGGGTTTTTATAGAGCAGGTACAGAGCTAAGAAGGGTTGTTTCATAGCAGGTACATAGCCAGGAAGGGTTGTTATAGAGCAGATACATAGCCAGGAAGGGTTGTTATAGAGCAGGTACAGAGCCAGGAAGGGTTGTTATAGAGCAGGTCCAGAGCCAGGAAGGTTTGTTATAGAGCAGGTACAGAACCAGGAAGGGTTGTTATAGAGCAGGTACACAGCCAGGAAGGGTTATTATAGACCAGGTACAGAGCCAGGATGGGTTGTTATAGCCCAGGTACAGAGCCAGGAAAGGTTGCTATAGAGCAGGTACAGAGCCAGGATGGGTTTTTATAGAGCAGGTACAGAGCCAGGAAGGGTTGTTATAGAGCAGGTCCAGAGCCAGGAAAGTTTGTTATCTAGCAGGTACAGAGCCAGGAAGGGTTGTTATAGAGCAGGAACATAGCCAGGAAGAGTTGAGATGATTTTTCAGTATTTGTTTGAAGGTGGTGGTGCTGCCTGTGTTTCTTATATAAGGTGGAAGTGAGTTGCATAGTTTGGTGATGGTGAAGGAGTAGAACAGTTGACCGGCTGGGAAGGTGGACTTTTCTAATTTTAGTAGATTATTTTCAGATCTTAGTTGCCTGTTGGGTTTGTATTTGGCAAGTAGAGTTGATAGAGCAGGACAGTCTATGGGTCTGTGATCATTTTGTGTGCTGTAGTTAGTTGAGTGAATGAGAGCTGGTGGGGGAGTTCCAACCAGCCTAAATGTTTCAGTGAGTTACAATGGTGGGATGAGAATTTGGCCATGGTGGCAAATTTGGCTATTCTGTTGTAACAAGTTTGGATTTTTTAGAATTTTGGATATTAGTGAATAGAGAGGCACAATAAAGGAGAGGGGGTAAAAAATATAGTTGCTAAAGTTTGTCTAGTAGAGAGGCTAAGAAAGTATTGGTGGCTGTACAGCATACCAAGCTTTTGGTGTGTTGTTTTGATGTTACTGTTTATGTGTAGGTCAAAGTTCAGGTTTTCATCTATTATAGTGCCTAGTAATTTAGTGTGTGGAACAACTTCTATAGTGGTATTGTCTTGGGCTTGTATACTGAAGAGTTTTTTTATCTAGGGGAGTGGTTTTCTTAGGGGTAAAAATTGCTAGTTTTGTCTTTTTTTGGATTTAGGGCAAGATTATTGTTAAACATCCGAGATTCAGTAGAGGTGAGGGCATTCTGGGTGATCTGCTGGAGTTCCAAGGTGGAATTTATAGTGCATATTATTGTAGCGTCTTCAGCATACTGGATTACTGAGCATTGTGGGACAGTGGTGTGAAAGCTGTTAATAAAGTTGCTAAATAAGACAGGACCAAGTATGGAGCCTTGGGGTACCCCTGTGTAAGTACTGAGGAAGGGAGAGTAAGACTGTTGCCATTTGGTGGATTGCTGCCTATTGGAGAGATAGCTATTAAACCATTGTAGGGTAGGTGGGGAAATGTGAAGGGTAGATTATTTAGAGAGGAGGATAGTGTGGAAAATGGTATTGAAAGCTTTGGAGAGGTCGAGGAAAAGAGAAGCGATTATTTTACCAGAATCCCGTGCCCGGTTAACTGTATCAAGGAAGGAGAGAATTGCAGTAGTGGTGTTGTTCTCTGGTCTGAAACCATGCTGAGTGGGTGACAGAATTTGATTTTCAAGCAGGTGGTTGAGAAGTTGGGCATGGATGCATTTTTCCAGCATTTTAGAGAGGGGTGAGAGAATAGCTATGGGTCAAAACTTTGTGGTGTCTCTGTTGGTGCCGCCTTTGTGTAAGGGGAGAATGAATGCTTTTTTCCAGATGTCTGGGACAAGGGACTCTTTAATTGATCTGTTAATGAGTATGCTGATGGGATAAGCTATACAGTTTGCAGCTAGCTGCAGTAAGTGTGGGGGTAGATTGTCAGGGGCCAGAGAACAGGGTTTAAGCTTAAGTATTTTTTTTTTATTGTGACAATGGGTATGGGGGAGAATTTTAGGTTAGAGTTGTGTGTAGGATTGTTTTCTGGGATGGTTTGGTCATCAGCTCTCTTGGTGGTGGTGGTGGTGTTAACCATAGGAAAGGTGGCAGTTAGGTTAGCTATGGTGTCTATGAAGTAGGAATTGAAGGGGGGGGCAAGTTCAATGGGGGTTTGTGTGGGTCAGGGGATGGGTTGCTTTGAGACCCTGGATGTAATATATGGTTGATAGTGACCAGAATTTTTGGGGATTATTTATGTTGGCTTTGTAGGTAGAGGCAGTGGGCTTTTTTATCACTGGTTATTAGATGTTTTGCCTGGTTACGGGGTTGTTTGTATTGTATTAGAGTTGTAGGGTCTTTGTTTTTCTGCCATGATTTCCAGATTTTATCCCTTGTATACATTACTTCTTTGGTGGATTTTGAGAGCTAGCTTGCATGGTTATGTTTTATTCTTTTATGGCGGGTGGGTGCTTGCCTATTTAGGATGTCTAGGAATGCTGAGTTAAAGAGTTCAATAGCCTCATTAAGTGGCAGGGATTTCAGGGGGTCCCAATTTACTTTATCTAAGGTTTCATTAAAAGTATGTTTTCTAATATTGGTATGTTGTTTCCTGGAGGAATATACAGAGCAATTATGCAAATGTTTTTATGGTTGTTAAGTTTTAATATAGAGATTAGTACTTCAGCTGGGGAGAAGTTGGGTGTTGGTTTTGAGTAGGGAATTAATGTATATTTGCTAGGGAAGAATATTGCTCCTCCTCCTCTCTTGTTCGGCCAATCGGCTCCCAAGCATGAGTAGCCTGGGGAAGAAACTCCGTGTCTTTTACATACGATTTCAACCAGGTTTCAGTAGCTGCTATAATATCAGGGTTGTTTTGTGAAATCCATGCCTGGAGTTCAGGTATCCTGTTTCTAAGGCTTTGGAGATTTATGGTTGACAGCAAGAGAGATTTGCTAAGTTTGCTAGGGCTGGGGAGTGTTGGACCTGGGTTGGGTTGTACATCACCACACTGGGATATAATGCTTTGCCAAATTATGAGAGCTATATTTATTTTTTTCTTGAAAATGGCATAGTTGCTGCTGGTGGTGTGATAATGGAGGTGTCTGTGGAGAGGTAAAGTTTTTATTTTGGATAGTACAGAGGTATTAACTGTGAATAAGCTAGGGTGGATGTGTGAGTAACTTGGTAAATGTGGTTTATGTGTGGTGGTTGTACAGGTGGATGTAGGAGGTATGCTGGGTATCTGGAAGGTTGTGATTATTATTAGGACAGAGAGTGTAATTGAGAGAAGTGAGAGCATAGAAAAAGTAGTGAGGGGACATAATGATGGTTGAATGTAGTGTGATAGCACTATATGGCCCTTTTTAGAATGGGTGGAGTGGTAGATTAGTTAAGAGGTAAGGTATGACTGTAGGAAATAGCTAAAGAGGTTATAGGATAAGTGGAAGAGAGGTGTGGGAGGGGTAAGGTTAGGTATAAGGATGATGTTGTGGGAGGAGGGCGGGGATGAGGTCAGGGAGGGGAGCAGAGCGAGCGTAGCGAACGGAGCAGGTACAGCCCCTACAGGGAGAATGGATGAAAAACTATCAGTGTAAGGTGTATAATAAGCTTACAATGATCAGTATCTAACAAAAGACTGATCTGAGTAGCTGTGGAATACTTTAAATAATTATCACTGCAAGTACACAAACAGGGTTGTTTGGCAGTTATGGAGAGAGTTGAGATTAGTATAGAAACTATAATGAAAGTAAAAGCAAAACTTTACCAACTATATCAACACCTAACAATAACAATAAGTGCAATTTACAACAATAACAAGGATTAAACTTGATAACATGTTTAGTCTATACTCCAAGCAAATTACTTGCTAAAAGAAAAAAGTCATCCTTGATGTCAGAGAAGGGTCCTAAGGATACCAACAAGGCAGAGTAATGAGTCATTATAAAGGAACAAGACAAACCTCAGCTTAAAAAGCAAGCAGGAAAACATAAAACATGAGACAGGATGGCTTGAATAAGAACAGGATTATTCTGATAAAACAAAGCCAAGACCATCTTCCATCTGGATGGATACGACTTCCTGGTTATGAGTTTATTTATTTAACATTTGTTAACCAGGAAAGTCCGACTTGGAACTAAGACAATTTTCCATGAAGGCCCAGGGAGAAATGCTCCAGATGCATGTCTTTGTAACATGGGAGGAAACCGGACCACCTGGAGAAAACCCACACGAATGCAGGGAGGACATGCAGACTCCACACAGAAGGCACTCCAGCCGAGAATTGAACCGGAGAACCTCTTGCTGTGAGGTGACAATGCTACAGTTGCACCATTGCGCTGTCCATCTGTTTCCTAGATCTTGAATAATCCACACTGTCTCCAAAGACATTAGGCAATCCTGGAAGTGCTGGTAGAATTAGTGCAGGCTATGCACAAGAACCCAATGACAAATGTACGAACAGTGTTCAGACTCACAGAGGGGTTCCCAGTGGGAGTGGGTGTACATCAGGACTCAGCTCTGAGCCCAAACTGTTCATACTGGTGATGGACTATATTAGCAAACAGGCTGGATGTAGACAGATCAACAAAGTTACTGTGTGCAGATGATGCGGCATTACAGGCAGACTCTGAGCAAGAACTTCAGCAAAGGACAGGAGAATGGAATGCAAAACACAGAGCAGAAGCCAAAGTCGCTCCAATTGCAGAAAAGGTGAAAAATAACAGATTAGGCAAGAAGGCAGAAGAGGATTTGGGAGAGACATAAAGAGGGCAAGATGAATAGAGGATGTCCATCAAAGAGAAGGATGGATAGAGTGACAGAAGATCTGTGACAAGCAGCTGACTGTCAAAGAAGGTTGAAGAGTAGCTTTGATTTGAGAAAGGCAGTGATGGATGGCAAGACAACCTGACCCCATGTACAAAAAATGGGAAATGGGGGTGGATGATGATTATTTTTCCTTAATGCTTCAAAATGCTATGTAAAGGATTACAGAGATAGAGCCAAAGGCAAAGTATTTACAGAGTAGAGAGGTCACCTTTTTATTAAAAAAAAAAAAGAACTTTCTCCTCAAATTTTTCATTCTTTCACACTGTAATATTTCAACCATTAACTCCACCAAGGCAGCAAAATAAACATTCTCAGGACTGATGTAATCGTTCTCCTCACCATTGTATTCTGTGTCTCCAGAATCACAATCACACTCTCCTTCTTACAAGAACTAGAACTATCGTCACAACTGAACATGCCTACACATCCATCACCTAACCCTGGGAACTATCGTCAGGGCTGAACATGCCTACACATCCATCACCTGACCCTGGGAACTATCGTCACAGTTGAACATGCCCACACATCCATCACCTGACCCTGGGAACTATCATCACAGTTGAACATGCCTACACATCCATCACCTGACCCTGGGAACTATTGGCCAATAAGCCTAACCAGCCTTCTCTACAAGGCTATGGAAAGATTCATGATGGAATTTATCCACAGTGACTTAGGTGAACTTCACCAGTCTTGTCCAGACTCATATTGTTTTTGTCAATGGTAGAGCTTGCTTATTAAACCTAGTGTACTTCTTTGATAATGTCCCCAAAGACCTGGATGAGGGAAAACAGGACATACCACCTACGTTGATTTAGCCAAGCTCTTTGACACAATCCCCCATTCAGGTATCATAGAGAAACTCTCCAATCTGGGGATTAACACATACATTACTAGATGGGTAGCCAAATGTCTCACCGATAGAATGTACACTGTCAAAGTTGGGGAGTCCACCTCCACCAGTAGACCAGTTACCAGTGGAGTGTCACAAGGATCTGTGCTAGGCTCTTTATAGCTGGCCTGTGGCTTACCAAGTTTTCGGGAGACAGTCAACTGGATGCACTCATATAGACACCCCCAACAATGTTAACATATTACAGAAAGGCCTGACACAGACAAATGATTGGTGGCAAACTCACGGACTGAACTTTAATGCAAGAAAATGCCTCACTGTTCCATTTGGCAAAAAAGTAGACCTGCTAATTATGTTATGCATAGCACCCCTCTAAGCTCAAACTCAGTGGTGCGAGACTTGAGAACACAGGTTGATAGCAATCTAAACTTCAATCACTATGTGTCCATAGTGGTAAGACACACATTCTACATTGCCCACCTCATAACTAAGGGCATCACATCCAAGACCAGGGAGGTCATAGCTCCACTGTACTCAACCCTTCTCTGACCACTAATTGAGTACAATGCTCCCCTCTCTATGTATCTCTACAGACACCTGCAGCAATTGAAGAGACCACAGAGGTTTCTGACCAAGAGAATCCAGGACCTGCAAAACATGACATACATGGAAAGATTGAAAGCTCTGTCACTATACTCTGTATCATACAGGCTACTGAGAGGTGACAGGCATCTGGCATACAGAGCAGTCTTGGACCCTTCCCTAAAGTAAATGCCGGGTATCTGCAAATCAAATGTGACAAGAATAGGGATGTCAGTGTAGCCTGTGATGTAAACAGAACATGCCAGAGAGACAGATAGATCTTCGAGCGATTGCCACTCCTCTGTAATAAGCTCCCACTGCATTTGAAGCAGTGCTCCTCAAGCATGTCTGCAGTTTCCTTTGAGTGAAGACAGGTACATTTAAATGAGGTAGGTGTGTACTTTGCAAGTTTATATATACCAGGAGAAGTTTCATCCATCCTGTAAATGGAACTGAGTATGTATTAAATAGTTCAAGTGTGATACTAAACATTTGGTCTATTTAGCCTTGTGCAATCATTGTCAATTTTATTACGTTGGCAAGAACAACCAAAAATAGAAAGACTGTATTGGAAATCATATTTCTGAAATGAATAGGCATGTTATAACAAATGCTCTCTATAAGCATCAGATAGAAATGATTTTAAATTTTTAATATTGAATGTTTTAACTGAATCCCTAATAGGAGGAGATATTGTGCATGCTACTGAATATAATGAATACCGATGGGCAGTAAGTTTAAAAGGACATATACCACCAGGGCTCAATGGTTGTGTGTCTTTAAAACCTTTAGTAAGAGAGCTACACAAACGAGTTTTACTAAATGTCTTACTTAATTGTTTTGAGCTTGTGACTTTTTAAACTATTTATACTGTTGGATGATTTTATCATATTAATCTGCCTGAAGAAGCCTTGAGTTTGGTGAAAGTTTTTAAAACTTGCATGAATTTTATTAAATAATTTTATCTAGTTTCC
The DNA here is from genome assembly GCF_019279795.1 of Protopterus annectens. Taxonomy (NCBI): domain Eukaryota; kingdom Metazoa; phylum Chordata; order Ceratodontiformes; family Protopteridae; genus Protopterus; species Protopterus annectens. The sequence goes on from NC_056751.1 coordinate 771,739,852, forward strand.
GTACTGTTTCTGGTTCTAGTTGTTTGTGTTTGTATTAATTGATTATAACATTGCATACAGGTATAGCAGTGTCCCTCCTAACACCTCCAGCAGAAGTAACATTGTCAGTACGGTGTGCATGATTACCCTCAGAGAGTGCGGACATATCATAATAGTTATACAAATGTGTTTGTGCAGAACCATCTCTAAATCACATATGTTATGTCAGAGGCATGGGATTACTGGTGGTATTATTCTGGTAGTTCTGATATTGTCCATGACTATGGTTGGTTCTTTAATGTTGCCCATGAGCCTTTACCTTTGCCTCACTTGGAGACCTCTGCTGAGATTACATCCATATTCAGGCAAATCAGTTTGCACAGCTTCACAATATGCACCCAACCCCAGTTGTATGTCAGATCCCTGATAGATGCCCTCTGCATTATTCATGTAAGGATTCTTATCTCATGCAGACAACTTCCCCATTATGTCACCTTGTGTGGCAGTCATATAATACACATTTACACTGTGCAGACTCTACTGTACCATATTGATATGTGATTTGTGTTGCTGCTAAAACTGTCTTCCATTGACATTCCCTCATCTGAGGTACATTAGGGTGTTTCACCTGTCCTCTTTCCCTCTGTTCAGTCCTACAGTTCATGTGTGTGTCCCTATTCAATACACACACTTCCCGAGTGTTTATCTTACATGGCAGTCCATGTACCCTTACAGATCATTTACACAACTTTTGTACAGAAGGCCAGTAATGGGATTTCACAATATGCTGCACTGTATGCACTGTCCTGTGCTGTGTTTGGACCATATACATAACTATCATACCTCCAGATTTTCTCAGAATTTCCAGATTTTTGCTTTATATATTTTTTGGTGTGTTCCTTATAAACCCTGTGGTTTTCTGCCATATCACTGGGATGATCTCAGGACTGATGTCCTGCAATAATTACATACATTTGAGGTGCAGACTTCAAATCCTTCAGAAAATGTATCTTCACACAATATTCTAGCTTATTTCTAACTTTAAATGAGCAAATATGTAAAATCTGTCCCTATTTCTGGGTCATTGTCCCCCCATTATGCTGAGCTTTGTCCAGATTTCTTGCACTAAGAGATTGAGAGCTATGATAAATATATGTTAAGCCCTGGTGATAATTGTGGCATTCCACGCAAAACCACTAACCTACTGTGCTCTGAGTTAAACAGGTTTGCTATCCATGTTGCGTTACATGGTTTCCTGGCCAGCAATACTGTTGCCAGCCACGAAACCATGCTTATTTGTGTTTAAATGTGGTGCGCGGCATTAATATGCAATTAGCTCTGCTGCTCACTGCGCATTATCGCACACACATATAAATGCCATGTAGACTTCATGCAAAGCCAACATGGCGTTTATTGAATCCCAGTGTCAGTCTTTAATTTATTTGGTGCTTGTTTTTTTACCAAAACAACCTATCAGTGTTTTCTGAATGTACGCGCACACACACACACACACACACACACACACACACACACACACACACACACACACACACACACACACACACACACACGTATGAATATATCTATATATATATATATATATATATATATATATATATATCTATCTATATATATATATATATATATATATATATATATATATATCTATATATATATATATATATATATATATATATATATATATATATATATATATATAGGTCTACCTGAAAATATCAAAAGCCCACAATATCACAATATCGAAGTTCAAATTGTCGAGACAAAAGCATTGAAACCTCACTTCAGTGAATGACCAGCTCGGCGAATCCATTCCCATGGTAAGTAACCTGTTGGTGAACAAGGTGGACTTTGCCCTTTTCCCAACTGCAGTGCAATCTTGGAGTTGGTATATTTGGTTGGGGGGTGTGAGTGGCACAGTTGCCCACCTGGGTGGGTTGGGGATGGTACAGTTTCATTTTTGTTAGTTGTGATATGAGTGGTTACTTACCCTGGGAATGGATTTGACGATCCATTCATTCACTGAAGTGAGGTTTTGATGCTTTTGTCTCAACAATTTGGTCTTCGATATTCTGGGCTATATATATGTGTGTGTGTGTGTGTGTGTGTGTGTGTGTGTGT
>NC_056751.1:771746969-771754469 GCF_019279795.1 Protopterus annectens
ATAGCTAAGCTAACTAAAACATTCCCAAATAAGAATCCACCTAACTCCCACCACACAACACCCAACAACCCAAATAACAATCCCCTAAATTTCCATCTCAACCCTGTATCCACCATTTTTATAAAAAAGCTTTTATCCAAATTAAAGCCTTGCTCAAATGCTCCAGACAACATACCCTCCTCCTTCCTCAAATGTGCAGCTGAAGGTATTGCTCTCCCAATGAGTATCCTGATTAATAGTTCCTTAAATAAATCATATGTGCCCAAACTCTGGCGTTCAGCCTACATTCTTCCTCTACACAAAGGAGGCAAAAACACCTCTATTTCTAACTTTCGCCCCATTGCCCTCCTCTCACCAATATCTAAAATTCTAGAAAAATGTGTCCACCACCAACTTTTGCCTTACTAATTCAGAATCACCTTCTAACTCCCACCCAGCACGGCTTCTGTCCTGGCCACAGTACCATAACTGCCCTACTATCCTCCCTAGAAACTGTCAATTTAGCTCAAGACTCTGGACTCTTTGTATCCACAGTACTGCTAGATCTTTCTAAAGCCTTCAACACCATCTCCCATACACACCTTCTCCTTCATCTTGCCAACTTTAATCTCTTCCCTAATACTCTATCCTGGTTCTCCAGCTACCTGTCTGACAGATCTCAAGTTGTCAAATGGAAGAACTCCTCCTCTTCCTTTTTGCCTACACCTACTGTCGTCCCTCAAGGATCCATCCTCGGACCCATGCTTTTCAACATCTTTATAAATAACCTTCACATCGTCTTCCCTGACACTACAGTCATCCAATACACTGATGACTCTACCTTGGTCTGTGCCGCCCCCAACATTCCTGAACTACTGACTAAAACTCAAATAGCGTTTTCTGCTACAGAGAACTGGATGCACCAAAACCACCTTTCCCTCAACTTCAATAAATCTAAAATAATAATTTTCCTCCCCTCCAAGGTTACCTCCTTTGACAAAAACACTTTCAATGTCCTAAGCCAATCAAACACTGCGATAGAAGTAGTCTCCTCTGCAAAACTCCTTGGCATTACCTTAGACGAACACCTCAAATTCGATCTTCACATTCAACATAACATAAAGAAAACCCACCAAAAGCTAGGTATGCTATATAGGAACAATCAATTTCTTTCCAACTCCTCTAGGCACACCCTGGCAATCATCTACCTCCTACCTTCTCTTCTGTATGGAGCCCCTCTCCTAACCAATCTGTCCACTTCCAACACCTCTAAACTTGAAGCTTGCTATAATAAGATCTTCAAATTTGCCACTAAATCCAAAACATCAACTCACCACTGCCTCTGCCTTCAATCTCTGAATTGATTAGAACTCCCGAACCACCTAGACTATCTCCAACTAACCTGCGCTCACAAATTAATATTCTCCCCTGATAAATGCCCAGCCTTAAAGAACATTCTTCCCCCTTACATCCCAAACAGATCTCTTTGATCAGAACACCAAAACCTAATCTCCATTCACAAACCCAAACGTCCCGCCGGCCAGCTTCTACTCTCCTTCTCTCTAGGAAAAAATGGAACTCTCTCCCTCCTTCTCTTAGGACTATACCTAACACTGAATCCTTCAAAAACCAACTCTTCCTACACCTATCTTCCAAATGGGAATACTCCTGCTTTCACCCTACATAACTCTTCCCACTAAGCTCTCCATCCTCCTGCTCTACTATACTCTTAACCTTATTCTAATTTCTCTAAAGAACCTGAACTAGCTGACTTTAAATAAACTCCAAGCTTGTAAATATTGTGAACTTCCTAAGAGTAAAAAAAAAAAAAAAATGTGTTTTGCTTTTTTAAATTGTCTCATGATGTATATTATACTTGCTATTTTTTTTTTGAATGTATGAATCTTACTCTTGTATTTGATCTCAATCATTATGTAACCTTTTTTTGTATTTGTAACCTTTATTGTACTGTATTGCACATGGAGCTTTTCTCCCCGGGCCTCCACTGAAACCGGGCACTTCTTGACCCAGTGGACTTTCCCGGTAATCAAACTGAAAATAAATAAAATAAATAAATAGTGTAATGCTAATAATGTAAAGGGAAAATGTCTTTATGTCTTTAAATCGTATGTTCCACTGCTAGTAGTAACTGTCCTATTCATCACAATACCCAAAATAAATGAATGACAGTAAATAGCTTAGTCGCAATAACACATAATATGTTTTCTCAAGGTCAGTTTACTTCAGATACAGAAGTTTCGTACTATTTAATGCAATAAAGTTAATTGAATTGGTAAGCAGGTGAAAGATAGAAAGCCTTTAGACAAGCAAGGAAGGAGGAAATGTACTGCAGAGTAAATGCAATCTCTTTACTTTAACATTCAGTGTGACAGAGATGCGATATGTGCAGCACAGCCCTCCCTAGGCTACACAACCATGAGGCAAGCATACGCATGAAGTCACACACACTTTATCCAGCTATATATGTATATATATATATATATATATATATATATATATATATATATATATATATATATATATATATATATATAAAGATATAAAACATGTACACACACATACACATAACATACATGAGTCCATATATAATAACCCCCTTGCAAAAGCATTGACCATCATTTAGTTGAATATAAAACATTAAATATGTAATGGTCAGGAATACACATGAATATAGACAACCACTCACACAAACTAGCTGCAACGCACCTTTACCCTTATTACTTTTATTAATATGAAAAGGTTTACATGATAGTTTGTACTCTTATATATTAGTCCTTTGTCTTTAAGCTTCCTGTTGCTACAACCTTATTGTTATATGGAAGTTTGCTTCCTACAATTCCTTGCTTCTGATTTAGCCATGCAGTAACAAACCATCAAACATAAAGGGACAACACAAAAGGCGAATACTTCCTTTACAAGGCAGAATAGGAAACATGCATAAAATGGGTGGGCCCTGTGCCTTTTTAGGTATTCAATACCCATAACCTGTACATTTCTGCCTGTCCATGCAAGTGCATTTACTTTGCTGGCAAAGTCCAGAGAGAGTGAAGAAATATCGGCGAAAGCACCAAAATGGACCAGCGACACTCCTAAACTGAGAGGACACAATGAGTGCCAGTAAAACTGCAGTACAACAAAGGATTGCTTGATACAGGTCTGTCCTCACTAGATCTACAAATTAAAGAAAGAAAGAAAGCATCCCTCAAACATATGATCTTAAATGACAATAATACGGCCCCTCAAGCCTCTGACCCTTCAGTCACTATGTCAGTAGTAGCAGGCTTTGGATTCACAAACCGACATAGCTTCATAGGTTCATAGGTAGGAACCGGGCTATCGGCCCAAGGACCTATGTAAGCCTAGCCAACACGGTTCCCTGGCTTACGCCACCCAAGAAAGTTATTTTCCTGTGCCACTGAAGAGCAGAGACACAGAAGTGATCCCCGGGGTGTATTTCCTATTTCCCATCCACTCATCAAGATTTTTCTTGAAGAGTGCTAATGAAGAACTTTGCTTGACATAGATGAGTAGCCTGTTCCAGTGTATGGAAAGTCTCTGGGACAGGAATCAATCCCTCCAGCATGTCCTGTTTATTGTGGTGACAAGGTTTAGGTCCCTAGAGTGTGTAGCTCAGAGGGATTGGGATTTCTTTAGGTGTAGCATGTCCAACAGTTCTGGGTTTGACATAGCTTTATATGTTAGGCAGAAATCACCTTGGAGTAGGCGATATGCTACGGAGTAAAGCTGCAGTTATTTGAGGCGGTCAGTGTAGGGCATTTGTTTGATGTCAGTAATCCTCTTTGTGAGATACTTCTGTAGCCTTTCCAGCTGCAGATGTCTTGTGAGGTACATTCCAAAAGGAGCGTTGTACTCTATAATGGGTCTAATGAGTGTCGAGTAGAGGGGAACAATTACCTCTTTCTTCCTGGATGAGAATCCTTTTATGATGAGGTGTGCCACGTAGAAGGACTTCCTGCTACTGTATCGATGTGACTATCAAAGGAGAGACTACTTTCCACCTGGGTCCCAAGGTCTCTTATCACACATTCAATGTTAAGTAGATTGCTGCCTATGTGGTAGTTCATGGGCACAGAGTTTTTACCAAAGGGGATGACACTGCACTTTCTGGCATTGAGCTTGAGGCCATGGCTCTGACACCAGGCATCTGTCTCAGCGAGGCCCTTCTGTAGGATGCCCACATCATTTGGGGACTTGACTATGGCTCCTAGTTTGCAGTCATCTGTGAACTTCATTAGCCAGAGTCCTTCTGTGTTAGCCTGTACTTCAGAGAAGTAGATACCAAACAGGAGAGGTCCCAGGACATAACCCTGTGGTACTCCACTTGTCACTGCTTTGAGGTCAAATTTGGAGTCTGCAACTTTTACAGTGTGGGTTCTATCAGTGAGCCAGTTGGCAACCCATCTTGTGATGTAGGGATTTATACCTAGTTTAGTGAGTTTAGCTATAATTCCAGAATGGGGGATGGTGTTGAAAGCCTTGGCGAGGTCAAGATAAGCTGTGTGAACCACCTTACCTTCATCTACGGCTTTGGTGACTGCCTCAAAGAAGTTGATCAGGTTCAGGAGGCATGATCTGCCTTTCACATACCCGAACTGGGTGGGATCCAGAGTTTGGAGGTTACCAATGTCTTCCATGATGATGCATTCCATGGCCTTGCAGACCAGGCTTGTCAGGCTAATAGGTCAACAGTTCCCAGGATCAGTGGTGGCTCTCTCTTTGTGGAGTGGGATAACTGTTGCTGTGTGCCATTCAGTGGGCATAAAGCCTGATGCGAGGCTATTATTGAACATGGTGCTTAAGTGTGGAGCCAGTTTTTTCTGAAGTTCATGTAAAACGCAGCCTGGGATGTTGTCCGGTCCCATGGATGTTGTGTTTTTGGCTTTAGAGAGTGCAGCTTTTACCTGCATAGTTGTGATTACAGGGACTCTGCATTCTTCCTGTATAGATATGGGCCCTTTACGGGTGGGGGGGGGGGTAAAGTTAGCACTGAACCTATCTGCCAGGATGTTGGCAATATCAGTTGGTTCTGTAAACATCAATATGTTTTCCCCTTTTTGCACCATCATGCCGGGCACAGCCTAAGCTTTCTATTTCTGAAGCAAATGTCTAGCACCAGAACTACAGCTGTTACTACAAAAGTTATTGTAGCCAATAACTGACAAAACATAGTGACACATCAGGGGTATACTTGACCTGTGTTGGAGATTTGCTTATAGTTTATCCAGGACAAATGGCCCTGATATACTGGCAGAATTGCCTTTTTTAAATAACCAGGATGGTGCGCTTTCTCTAGATGAGTAAAATGAGTGGTCATTGCTGCCTTTCAGAATTAGAAGATGGTAAAGGTGCCTGTGGATCGAAAATGGCCAGCCCCACTCACTGTAGGAGTTTGGGCAAAAAAATGCCTACAAGTCATGTATGGCATTGCTAAATCAGTCCAATAATGCCTCAAGATAATGGCTGAGGAAGATCAGAGCGGCATAGTGACAACAGAGCTGTGTGGGTAGCTACAGAATGGGGTTAAACTGCACACTGTCATTTGAAATAGTAATCTACAATGCTCAGGTTTAACCTTAGACTTGCATCTAAGGCTGAGAGATCAGCCTGCTGGTTACTGTTTTAGGATAATATCAAGAACCATGAAGTATGGGTAATCTCGGTACAGCTAAGGGATTTCCACTCACTAGAGCCTTTTAAAAGAGATGAAAACCTATCCTAGTTTCAATCAAGAAATTTAACAATAGACATTTGCAAGAGTTTAAGGCGTACTAGGACTATTAATGAAACTCTTACATTTTAAGGCAAAAAGGGCAAGATGAATGTTTCTTTATGTTTTAGAATGAGTTGCAGAATGTTTTGGAAAGGCAGGAGCAAAACTTTTTCATGTTTTTGTTTGTTTTCTGTTAAAACAGTCTGATAACATATAATAAAAATAATTATTAGGTGAGGGTAGCACTTCTACTGAAAATGTTTACTCTCCTTATAACCACAAGGACCTTATGTTAAAACTGTGTAAGCCTGCATGTATTCTGACAGAATATAATGAGACAGTGCCAGGAATTGGGAATGGAGTAAAGTTTAATGTGGGTTATAATGGCAATCATCCTGAGTGAAGGCCTGTCAGAGTGCACTCTGATTCTAGAAGATATGTGGAAGGTGTCAGGCACTTACTTGTTTTGCTAGTGACTGTAGCCCATGAATATGCATCATTGGTTAATAAAACTATTCATTGGAATATAGTCTGAGTACCGACTACAGTCTCACTTCTAAAACTGACTTTGTATGACATAATCGTGAGACTGATGACAGCTTACATTTTACAACTAAAGTCCTGAGATAAAGTACTGTCTTCCTTTGGGAACAAACTATTTAGTGTACAAATAATTTCAAAAAGGGGTTTTGTGGTTATGTGAGCAGCAGTGGAGGTGAAAAGCAGATAATAAAAATTAAATACTTTTCTTACGCTTTGAATGTTTATATTTATGAATGAGAAACACTCCAATTACTGGACTGGCTGGGACTGACTACCCGCTTGACTGATTGATTGATTGATTGATTGATTGATTGATTGATTGATTGATTGATTAAATGACTGATTTTTCGGTGGGAAAACAGGATTGCTAAACACAAGGTCAAGGATGATAAAAGAGGATTATAGTTCGAGTCCACACAAGCGCTGGTAGAATTATGTTTTTTTATCAGATGTGAATTAATGGATTATACTGATTTGCTCACTGAGATGTGCAAGATACAAGGTTATGAGTAATACCTGTTGTGATACAAGAAGAGGAGACTGACAATCCTACGATCTGAGCTACTGATAAATTATGTAGCAGAGAAACTTGCAAGGAATGAATATGAATGAAACATTTAGTGTGGAACAGGAAGTAGCCCTGTGCATGACCTTTGAAGGTCAACAGCAAAACAGTGGGTTATTAAAGAATTCTGCAACACGATTATGCATCAAAACTGTGCTGGACAATGACTGAGAAATTTGGAGTGCATATCAGTGGGATCATTTATTTATTTAGTTATTTTTGCTAGGTCTTCTGTAGATTAATGTCATGCTTAACACATACCATAGATGAATTTGATTACAGGGAAAGTCCAACTAGGTTAAAGCCCATTTTCAGCCGAGGCCCGGGGAGAAAAGCTCCAAATTTATTTCATTTTAAGAACAATAATTTTACAATTTTCAAAAATAAAACAAAAAACATCTGCAGTTTAAGTAATTATAATAAATTAAATGTAATATAACAATACTGGTTAAGAATCGATACAATGTATATGACAATTATTTAATATCTAGAGAAATTTTAGACAGTTTTTAGAGAAATTTAAGGTAAATTAGTCTAATACAAAAAGAAATTGCAATATGCCGTGAGGGAAAACCAGGCTTACTGTATTTTGAGAGAGAAAGTCAGGGAAGAGAATTAGATAGTAAGGAAGTGAGTGAAGACTGGAAAACAAGGCGGTATA
>NC_056751.1:771759469-771784469 GCF_019279795.1 Protopterus annectens
CTGGTTAACAAATTAAAAATAAAGCACAAAGGTTGTTTAATATGCAACTGTCAGCGAACATGTAATTTTTCTGTAAATGAAATGTATTACCAAGGTTCATAGGTTCATAATAGGTTACTAGGCTAATGGCCCTAGAACCCTTACAAGCCTAGTTATACTTATCCTAAGTTGCCGTAATTGTCAGTGGTTAGGTGAGTGAAGTTCACAGAGGTAAGTGTCTATGGTAGTTAGTACCAACTTCCTCTGTCCAGGAGGGACATGGGCACCACCACAGAAGTGAAATTGTGGTCACCCATCCATTGATCTAGGTTGCGTTTGAAGAGGGTCAGGGAGGGGCTCTGTTTCACATGAATTGAAACCTTCGGCCAGAGAAGTGGCACTCTCAGGGAGATGTACCTATCTCTCCAGTATGACTTTTTCATGTCAGAGGCTAGGTTAAGATCCCTGGAGCAAGTGACCCCACTGCAGTTTGATTTAAGAATGTGGAGCACTTCCATCAAGGCAGGGTTAGAGACTGCCCTGTAAGCCAGGCACAGGTCACCCCTTAGTAACCTGTAGGAGACAGAATACCGTGACAGGTTTTTCTGTGATCCTTAATTCCCAGCTAGCTGTAAAACAGGGGGTTTTGCTTAAATTTAGTTTTTAGGTGTCTTTTAACTTGTAAATAATATAAGTAAGAAAAGTACAAATTCTACCACTGATCTTTTATCAAGAAACACTGTCTTTCTGAAATATTAATTCTGTCCACTGAAATAAGGAAAGTATTTTATATTAATGTAATGTGTGGGATTTATCGACTGTGTATGACATATATCTTAAGCAATACAAAATAAAAATAACTAATGCACAATATTCTCAAAAAGGAAACACATTCCTGAAGAATACAGTCTGTGTAATAGTATATTTGATGGGAGTAAACCTCACGTACATTCTTGATTGGGGTTGTTCTCCTTACCCTAGTATTGTTTATTATCTTTTGTAGGTTGTACAGTCACAAAGTTCACTGCAAATCATAACAGTGTGTAAACGTGGATCCTACACTATTCTGCAGTTCTATACAACCTTATCATAAAAGTAATAAGTACTGTAAAATGTGTTGGGTCCAGAGGGGATGCTCACATAAAAACGGCATAGAGGCATATGGTCGCCACAATTTCTGCAGTGCAACAGCTTTGATAGCTTCAGTACATAACAGTGTTGACAACTCCAGTGCTGTAACAGCTTTACGTGCCACGTTTTGCGATCATTCAGTCATCATTATTGTTCGATTCAAGATATTCTGTTTTATGTATTTTAGTTTTCAAGAGTTTTACTTCACTGAAAACATACACAAGCACAGTTTGTGGATAATTGCAAAAGTGTGCATGCCATATACCAAATAGTACAGAAATGAGAAACAGTGCAAACCTCTCAACCGTCCAGATTTCCGCAGTAAGTCCAGATTTTGCCTCATTCTTTTTTTTTTTTTTTTTTTGATCTCTTTCTCATAGAATTTGTGGCTTTGTGGCAAATCACAGAGGAGTGAAGTCACTAAATAGTGACAGACATTTGAGTTTCAGACTTAATGTCCTTTACAAACTGCATGCTAATGCAAAACTTGTTATTCTAGCAACTTTATTATAAGTTTATTAGTGCAATATTTTAAATCTGTCTGTATTTTTGAGCCTTTGATTCCTGTTCATTTTGGCTTTGTCCAGATTTCTTGTGCTAACATATTGTGAGGTATAGGAATTGTGATAACAGCATTCGATTATTTAATTGTGCAGAAGTGTGATGACTAGTATAAGTCATAGCAGTGATTTCCTTACTAAGTAGTATTTCATGTCTGGACTGGTCAATACCCTGATCTCATTTAAGTGTTTCTATATGAAAATTCAAGAATTTGGATGATTTATTTCTTGGTTGCAGTTGGCATTACCCATGTTTAGTTGAGGCCAGGGAACTCCAATGAAGTCCACCTGAACTGCCCCATTACGTCCATAGTATCCAAACATAATATTAATTATTTAGGGTCATCAACAGATCAGACACTGATTTGGTCTGCTGCATCCAGAGAAGAGTTTCTGAGTGTATAAGGGATTTAAGACTGCTGCCTTTACTTTCTGATGCCATACCTTGAAGTATTGAACTGCAATTTGTTCTGAACCCAGGGAGGTGGGGTATTTTCTGATAATTTTTTCGGTTATTCTATGATAATTCTATATTTCTTTCTGAACCCAGGGAGGTGGGGTATTCTATGATATTTTTTTCTGAACCCAGGGAGGTGGGGTATTCTATGATAATTTTTTTTCTGAACCCAGGGATGTGGGGTATTCTATAATAATTTTTTCTGAACCCAGAGAGGTGGGGTATTCTATGATAATTTTTTCTGAACCCAGGGAGATGGGGTATTCTATGATAATGTTTTCTGAACCCAGGGAGGTGGGGTATTCTATGATAATTTTTTCTGAACCCAGGGAGGTGGGGTATTCTATGATAATTTTTCTGAACCCAGGGAGGTGGGGTATTCTATGATAATTTTTTCTGAACCCAGGGAGGTGGGATATTCTATGATAATTTTTTCTGAACCCAGGGAGCTGGGGTATTCTATATTTTTTTCTGAACACAGGGAGGTGGGGTATTCTATGATAATTTTTTTCTGAACCCAGGGAGGTGGGGTATTCTATGATAATTTTTTCTGAACCCAGGGAGGTGGGGTATTCTATGATAATATTTTCTGAACCCAGGGAGGTGGGGTATTCTATGATATTTTTTTTCTGAACCCAGGGAGCTGGGGTATTCTATGATAATTTTTCTGAACCCAGGGAGGTGGGATATTCTATGATATTTTTTTCTGAACCCAAGTAGGTGGGGTATTCTATGATAAATTTTTCTGAACCCAGGGAGGTGGGGTATTCTATGATAATTTTTTCTGAACCCAGGGAGGTGGGGTATTCTATGATAATTTTTTCTGAACCCAGGGAGGTGGGGTATTCTATGATAATTTTTTGGAACCCAGGGAGGTGGGGTATTCTATGATAATTTTTTCTGAACCCAGGGAGATGGGGTATTCTATGATAATTTTTTTCTGAACCCAGGGAGGTGTAGTATTCTATGATATTTTTTTCTGAACCCAGGGAGGTGGGGTATTCTATGATAATTGTTTCTGAACCCAGGGATGTGGGGTATTCTATGATATTTTTTCTGAACCCAGGGAGGTGGGGTATTCTATGATAATTTTTTCTGAACCCAGGGAGGTGGGGTATTCTATGATATTTTTTTCTGAACCCAGGGAGGTGGGGTATTCTATGATAATTTTTCTGAACCCAGGGAGGTGGGGTAATCTATGATAATTTTTTTCTGAACCCAGGGAGGTGGGGTATTCTATGATATTTTTTTCTGAACCCAGGGAGCTGGGGTATTCTATGATAATTGTTTCTGAACACAGGGAGGTGGGATATTCTATGATAATTTTTCTGAACCCAGGGAGGTGGGGTATTCTATGATACTTTTTTCTGAAGCCAGGGAGGTGGGGTACTCTATGATATTTTTTCTGAACCCAGGGAGGTGGGGTATTCTATGATAATTTTTTCTGAACCCAGGGAGGTGAGGTATTCTATGATAATTTTTTGGAACCCAGGGAGGTGGGGTATTCTATGATAATTTTTTCTGAACCCAGGGAGATGGGGTATTCTATGATAATTTTTTTCTGAACCCAGGGAGGTGTAGTATTCTATGATATTTTTTTCTGAACACAGGAGGTGGGGTATTCTATGATCATTTTTTCTGAACCCAGGAAGGTGCGGTATTCTATGATAAATTTTTCTGAACCCAGGGAGGTGGGGTATTCTATGATAATTTTTTGGAACCCAGGGAGGTGGGGTATTCTATGATATTTTTTTCTGAACCCAGGGAGGTGGGGTATTCTATGATAATTTTTTTGGAACCCAGGGAGGTGGGGTATTCTATGATAATTTTTTCTGAACCCAGGGAGGTGGGGTATTCTATGATAATTTTTGGAACCCAGGGAGGTGGGGTATTCTATGATAATTTTTTTCTGAACCCAGGGAGATGGGGTATTCTATGATAATTTTTTTTCTGAACCCAGGGAGGTGTAGTATTCTATGATATTTTTTTCTGAACCCAGGAGGTGGGGTATTCTATGATCATTTTTTCTGAACCCAGGAAGGTGCGGTATTCTATTACACACCATGATAGAACTACTCCTTTTCCTCATATTTAGGCTATTCCCTCTCACTTTCTGTGCAGGCTTTTTCCTGAGTACCTCCACACCATCTGGTCACTGGGAGTGGGTTATGTGCTGAAAATGGTTACATCTTACCCTGTGGGCTGGTCATCTATGCCTATGTATTTTGACATAAATAAATCACCTGCTAGTGAGGTCTGTTTCAGGATAACTTGAACATGTGACATTGCTTTCATTGGATTTGTTCCTAAGAGCCATTCTGAGCTGCACTAAGTGGTCATCTCTGTCTTAACCTGCAGATATGCTGAAGTGTGGCCAGTTCAGTTCTACATCACTGACTTCAAAATGGTTCTACTGTAAGAAATCAACACATAACTTCTTGTTCTCAGCATTACTAACTCTGCCTGTTACATAGACTGCAACACAACAGCTTAAAATAAATAATTTATTTTATTTAAGTACCATCATACACACTAGATGCTCCCCTGTCCCACAGCTATGTGTGCTCCCATAGATTCATAGATTATTACTAGGCTAACTGCCCTTCTGGACCATTTTTTTAAGCCTAGCCAATTACCCCCTGTGAGACTCAAACCCTGCACCTTGTGTTTCTAAGGTAAACACCTTAACCATTACACCAGCCTCCCACCACCCTCCCCACTCTGAAGTGCTGCTCACTGTTCGCAGATCCACCCCTCCCTCCAGCTGGTCCCATTCACCTCGCTGCCTGTTGTAATTCCCGCTCAACTAAGGACACACAGAGCCTACAATATAAGAATTGAAACTTACTGTTAAGGTAATGTAGGTGCTTTCCTGTGATAATACCTGTGAATAACTTCAATTTATTGGCAAAGTACTACCTATATTAAGTGGTGTGCATACTTGCAGGAGGGACAGCAGCTGATACCGCTCCCCCCTTTTTTCCCACTCCTTGCCATGCTCACTTTCTGCCACCAACTGGCAGTAAAACACCACTCTTTGAGGCTATTCCATGTACTAACAAGACTCAGTCAAGCTGTTTTCCCCACAGAGACTCTAACTTAGTGTTTCTCAGCTGAAAGTGAAGCTTACAAAGTATGTTATTGTAATAACAAAAGTACCCCAGAAAACTAGCAGTCACAGCTCTCACTTACTTACCGTTCTACAGTTTCAGTTCCAAGTCTCACTGATAATTTTTTCCCTTAGCAGCTGTTGGCCTGGCTCTGACTTGTGTTTCCTGTGCTACACTAGCTGCATATCCCACCCACCTAGCAGCTTATAACAAAAAAAAAAATTCTTCCAAAATACTCCCTTAACCAAAACAGAATATCCCTATGTGGTGACATCCACCCCAACCCAGGACCCTCAGATATAACTACATTCAACCAAACTTCATTTTCTAAAAATCTACTCTTAGCAACCTTAAACATCCGTAGTGTGTAACAAAATTACAGACTTCCATGCTTGGCTAACACAAAACACCCCTGACATCCTAGCAGTCACCTAAACCTGGCTAAACCCCAAATCCAAGATATTGAAGTAACACACACAGGTTATAACATACTATGGAAAGACAGAACCAACAAAAAATGGAGGTGGGGTATCCCTAATCTATGCTGACCATCTCACAATACTACCCTTCTATAAAACACTCCCATCATTTTCAAATGCTGAATTCTTAATAGGAACCCTACAAATTAACACATCTAAACAGCTATGCTTAGTTAGTTTGTATATCCCACCAGGACAAAATATCCAAACCCTTGAATGCAAGCTCACCTGGATGTCAGAAAATACGTTTCTGCAACAAAACTATTATTATGGGAGATATAAACATCAATTGGCAAGATTTAATAACTGACTCCCCAACAAACAGCATAAACCTCTACAAGTTCACCCAACTCGTCACCAACCCTACCAGAATGCTCACCAGCAATACACCAGGAGCCACCCTCAACTGGATCCTAATTTCAGCTCCACTTAAATACTCAAATCCAAACACCCTACCCAATATACTCACCGACCACCTACCTGTTTTCACTTATAGATCCACTCCACGTATATCCAAATTTCATAACTATAAAGCCACCAGAAACCAAAAACATTTTGAACAACAATAATTTATCAGCAGTCTGAAGCTGTCAGACTGGCACCCACTAAAAACTCTCCCATTGGATGATGCCTTATACTATTTAAATAAGATATTCAGCCAAGAATCGAACCAGAGAACCTCTTGCAGCAGTAGCATTGTCGTCTCACAGCAATAGGTTTTCTGGTACGATTCTCGGCCGGGGTTCCTTCTGTGTGGAGTCTGCATGTCCTCCCTGCATTCATGTGGGTTTCCTCCAGGTGCTCTGGTTTCCTCCCACATTACAAAGACATGCATCTGGAGCGTTTCCCCCTGGGCCTCCGCTGAAAATTGGCTTCATTATAAGTTGGACTTTCCCAGTTAACAAATGTTAAATAAATAAATAAATAAAATATTCCTAGACACACTCAATAACCTAGCCCCTCCTCGTACGAAAAGAGTAAAATCAAACCACACTCCCTGGCTAACAGAGGCCATTAAACAACTCCTACAAAATGGGGACAAGGCCTGGAAAGAATGGTATAAAAACAAAAATGAATGCAACCTACAAAGCTAAAACGCTAGTATGTACTGTACTGACAAGAGAAACTTTTTCTCTAACCAACTGAGTAACCATAGAAACAACCCAAAACAATTCTGTAAAAGAATCAGTAATCTCCTTATCCCTGGCACCAAACAGAAACCATTACCATTCCCAGAACAAACACTCCCACACATAACCACTATGCTCAACTCACATTTTGTAAATAGCATACATAAATTAACAACAGACTCCTCTCCCCCTACTCTCACCTTATAAAATCCCTTTCCTCCTCCTCCACCTCTACTCCACAAAAGCATTCTTACTTAGAAAGATCTTCTCCCTCCGTAGACAATTTTTCTCCCCTTCACCAAAGCAGTATTACACCATATAGCCTCATCTCACCACAACCAATACCAACCACAGAAATTCAGAGACTCCTCAGAAAATTGGAACTATGCCCTCTCTCCTCTAATGGCCTCCCACCATAGCATACCTTGTTAGCATTCTGATCAACTGCTCATTTACAGAATCCTATGTCCTCAACCTCTGGAAAAAACCCATCATCACCCCAGTTCACAAAGGCGGTAACTCCAATGAATCCTCTAACTATCGTACAATCTCTATCCTGTTCCAGCTATCCAAACTTCTCGAAAAGTGCATCCATAAACAATTACTTCATCATCTCACACAGAACAACCTACTCACCCCACCCAACATGGTTTTTGCCCCTCACACAGCACAAGCACTGCACTTAAGGCCTTCATGGATACTGTACAGAGATCCATCGACTCAGGTAATATTACTTAGGTACTACTACTAGACCCGTCGAAGGCTTTCGATATAGTATCACACAAAAAAACTTCTAAAACACCTTTCTAATATTGGCTGCACCCCACCCACCCACTAATGGTTTAATAGCTACCTCACCAACATCAGGCAATAATGCGTAAAATGGCAAAATATCCTAACAGAATACCATACCAACCAAACTGGAGTGCCAAAACGGTCCATACTTGGACCTTTACTCTTTAACATATTTACCAACAACCTTCACACCGCTTCTCTTATTAGCACTATTATCCAGTATGCAGATGATACAACCATCATCTCCCCCTCAGATAACCTCCAACACCTCCAACAAATAATCCAAGATACCTTCCCCATAAACAAAGTCTGGTTAACTGAATCACAACTACTCCTTAATGCCAAAAAAACAAAGCTTCTACTCCTCACAGCAAAACCCCTCTCACCTGACTCTCACTTTCATATTTTCCCCCAAAACAACACAGAAACTGAAATTGTATCCCATGCTAAACTGTTAGGTATTACCATTGACAATAAACTTACATTTGAACACCATATTGGTAAAGCCATTAAAAACCCACTGCAAATTAGGAACCCTGTACAGACATAAAAATTTAATGGACAGCACCACCAAAAAAGCTCTTGACAACACTTTCTTGCTCCCCTCCCTGTTATACGGTACTCCCATTTTTACTAACCTGCACTCATCTCTACAAAATAACCTCCAGTCCTGCTACCATAAAATCACCAAATTTGCCACAGGTATGTCATACCACTCACATCACTACCAAGCGTTAAATTAATTAAACTGGCTGCAATTTCCACATCACCTTAACCTCATTCAACTGTCCATAGCACATAAAATTGTCTACAATCCAAACAACTGCCCTGCCCTTGAGAACATTTTAATACCCTATAGCCTCACCAGAACACTTTGCTCTGAAAATAAACAACTCATAACTGTATGTGTACCAAACAAAAGAGCCGGACACTGTCTTTACTCATACACTGTCGCTAAACTATGGAACTCACTTCCAACCAGCATGAACACCATTAGCTGCTTCAACAAATTTAAACTCACCCTAAAGAACTACCTACTAACTACTAAAATCTGCCCCTGCATCTGTCCAAATAGATAAACATCCTACCCTCCTTGAGCCTTCCTCTAGCTTACCCCAGTCTTTACCCATCAACACCAGAAGGAAACGCTTTGATCTATAAGTTAAACAACTCTGCACTTACTATAAATATCACTAGCCTTAGCTATCATTCTAATCCCTCACCCCTTTAAAACTACCCCACTAGAGATTTTTCTTTCCCTTTATTAATTCTTTCAGCCTAATACTACCCCTCTAGTGGTCTTTTCCTTTCTTAACTTTCAACCTATTTCAATATTTACAAAAAATGTGTGTGCGTGTGTGTGTGTTTGTGTGTTTGTGTGCGTGTGTGTTTCTGTGTGTGTGTTAGTGTGTGTGTGTGTGTGTGTGTGTGCGTTTATGCGTGTGCATGCGTGTATGTGTGCGTGTGTGCGTGTGTGTGCGTGTGTGCGTGTGTGTGTGTGCGCATGCATGTGTGCGCGTGTGTGTGTGTGCGTGCGTGTGTGTGTGTAAGTGTGTGTGCGCTCACACATGAGAGCATGCGCTTGCACACGTATGTATGCATGCATATGTTTATGACTAAAACATTTCTCAAAGTGATGTACATATCACTTAATTATAACTGGCAGTATGATTTTCCTTACCTAACATAAATAATTTTTTATATTGTAACATACTTCACAGGTTCTGAAGTCTCTTGGCCATTTACGCTGTAGCACAGCTCTTGGTCACGTTCCATCCTGATAGCTTTTGTATAAATAAATAGCTATTTTTTTCAGAAGTAATAATCATTTCTTTGAGCAGTTTTATTATGTCAAACCTATTAGGGTTTGCAATGCATTCCATAGCATTCTGTAATTTTTGATGGTTTCTATATTGTAAAAAAATTGTGGCTATGTCACCCCTAACTTTGTAAGCCAGTCTCTGTCCTCCAGGTTCAAAGAAAATTCTCTAACACGTAAGAACAGCAGATATCTTCTCAGCAACCCCCATTTGGTAAGACTATAGGCTGTAAATATGTCAACAAAGTATTGGATTGACATACGAAGGTGCAAGTTGTCATGGCCGATCACAGTGCATAACAAGGAGCAGACCCAAAATTCCCAAATGTTCCAAAGTGCCATCTGGTTAAGCGACTTTCTCCTAGTCACACAGCAGGCAAATGAAGAGACGGAGAATCAAACCCACCAACTCAGAAAGCATTTGGTTAACAGTTTGTAGCCTTAATCCACTGTGCTAACTACCAAACTAAAAGGTTCACCTACTTCACAGGAGAGAATTGAACTCTGGTCTCCTGCATGACAGGTGGGAGTACCCATCACTATATTAACAAGAAGACACTGAAAGTGTGATGAGTCGCACAGCCTGATGTAGGTTAAGGCTTGTTCTTCTGTTTATGTCTTAAGCCATGTACGTATAAAATATTTATGTGAAACAGTCTTGTATGAAACAGTAAATAAACTTTTGTAGAGTATATTTAGGAAGTCTGTATGCAAAGTACCACAGTAATTCCGGGAAATGTTTTTATTTTTGAGACTTCGGACATTTAACATAGAATTAAGGAAAACAGATGTACTGAGCAGAAACACAGATTAATTTGTACTGTCCGGATTAAGTAGATGACATGCTTGCAGAAAAACTGAAGTAAACTGCATAATTCTGCAGCTGTCTGTGACTGAAAAGAATCTCAAAAGAGTTTTAACAGGGTCTGATAATGACCTTGAGAGCAGAGTCATTGAGATACGAGATTTAAAGTTTGGCCCCAACAGAAGTCTGCTGTGAGAAAAATAAATACAGCTGTTCATTTTGTTTAAATAAGATTTAAGCTATATATAAGGCCTAATGTTTAAAGCAGATAAAAATCATCCAAAATCAAAATGTCTAATTAGGCAATGAAAAAAAGTGCATTAATGTGCTATTCTAGTCAAAAATGGCAATGCCATTGAGCAAAAGGTAGGAGACCATTTAGTAAGGAATGCACATAACAATAATCCAAAGAGAAGCACAAGCCAGTTGTACGGCATAGAGGGAACAGCCTTGACTGTGACCTGCAAGACTTGGGTTCAATTAGCAGTGCAGGCACTGCAGAAACCAGCTAGGCAAAGAGTAATAATGACATTTAACTGAGCTTGTAAAGTTGTCAGACACTAAATGCACCGTAGAGATTAACGCACATAAAGCAATGCTTTCAAGACATATGAGTCATGATGTGGAATATCAGATAATGGTCAGTTAGCAGTCATGGAATTCAAGAGATTTTCAGAGCAGTGGGAATTTCAACAAGTGACTTCTAATCCGAACCACCCACAGTCAAATAGTCAGGCTCAGAGAACAATTCATACTGTGAATAATGTCTTGAAGAAATTGCGAACATTAGCTTGCTAGGGATTGCAAAGCCTCATGAAGAAAGCAGAAAGCATCACCATGCTAGGTTTTACAATGTATTGTATTTTTTCCTGTAATTCTAGAAGGTTTTGATATTGTGAGAAACATTTGCAGCCATTACAGACCTGCCTTTTTAAATTAGATTCTACCATGTTGCACAGACATACATTTAAGTTTGCTGAAATACAGAATGGTCCTTTGCAATGTGAGTTTTCATCAGACCAGGTATTGATGGGTCATAGATTAAAGAGTAGAATACCTAGCTCTGTGTCCTTACTTCAGTATAAAAACCTTAGTTCCCTTAAAGAGAGACTGAAAAAAAAAATAAAGACAGACATTCAACTGTGACCAAAGAGTAACACTTCACTTTTCTGTAAGTCTAGGACAGAGAGCACTGTAAGGTCTATAGAGAAGTAACTAGGCATGAGCAACACAGAATTTCTTTTGTTTGTAGTAAGAATGGAATGTTGCTATGAAGAAATTGTGAGTCATTTGTTCAAAATGAGTTTGTCTTACACCGACAGTCAAATACAATATCTGTGTTCATACAGTCTCCAGAAAATGGATAAAGGGGTAGTCAGAAAAGTGTCCAGAAAGACAGATTATAGGATCATAGGAAGTTACTAGGATAATAGCCCTGGGGCCCTTACAAGCCTAGCCAAGAGTTTATTGCCAAAAATAAACCTCAGTCAGCACCTGTCACCTCTGTCAATGAGGGACACAGGTGGAGCCCCTGTGACAAATGTGTGGTTTCCCATCCACTCGAGGTTGTGCTTGAAGAGGGTCAGCGAGGTGCTCTGATTCACGTGTATGGGAACTCTATTCCAGAAATGGGGCATCCTCTGGGAGACAGATAGATATCCTAAAGCATGTCCAAATATGAATTCCGAGTAGCATTTATGTCCTTAACTTCTGAAAATGCTCTCAACTAAGATGATAGGATCATAGGACGTTACTAGGCTAATGGCCCTAGGGCCCTTACAAGCCCAGCCAGGTTCTACCCTTATTTCCATGATCAGCACCTAGTGCCCCTGTCCAAGAGGAACACAGGTGGAATCCCTGGGGTGAATTTATGTTGACCCATCCAATCTTCCACACTTGCCTGCAGCAGTTTCTGGCACATTAGCCACAGACATGAGAGATGTGCACTGTATACAGTATGAGAGATGAACATAAATAACTTCTTTTGAGGCAAAAATCTCACTTATAAACAAGGTTGTCAAGAGCTCACACACTCCATCCTTCACACATACTACTCACTACACATATAGACCTCCTTATACTGAGGCACTTAAAAGGAACCTCTCCAAATCTCAAAGACCTCGGAAGCTGTCAAACTGCAATACCCACCCTCAGCAACCACTAAAACACACACAAGAAGCAACACCTAACACCAGACATAAGCCAATATTGAATGATCCCCCAAGAACAAAGCCCATATGGCAAGTAAAACACTTTACCTAGTATTCTTGTCATAGGGGATTCTATTGCACAACATACAAATGCCCCTCTCACCGGGCTGGACAAGCAGAAGATAATGGTTAGTTGCCTATCCAAAGCTATAGGGTTCCCAATATCACACAAGCACTCAAGACAGTGCAACACCAGTACAATATGATTACATCATAACCCATGTGCTTGTAAATGACCTGAGGTGTACCTCACCTCAGTGGACTGAATGAAAAGAGGCATTATGGCTCTCCCTGAATATTTGTCCCAGACAGGTGTGTGCTTCGCATTGAGCACTATTTTACCTTCATCAAGGATGGCGCCACACTATGACAGAAAAGTATTGATTTTAATAATTAGCTTAGTTTGTGGCGTCACTCCAGGGGAATACAATATCGATTAGCATGGGAGGACATGGTTAACAAACACTTTGCATGGGAGGACATGGTTAACAAACACTTTGCATGGGAGGACATGGTTAACAAACACTTTGCATGGGAGGACCTGGTTAACAAACACTTTGCATGGGAGGACATGGTTAACAAACACTTTGCATGGGAGGACATGGTTAACAAACACTTTGCATGGGAGGACATGGTTAACAAACACTTTGCATGGGAGGACATGG
The DNA here is from genome assembly GCF_019279795.1 of Protopterus annectens. NCBI lineage: Eukaryota > Metazoa > Chordata > Ceratodontiformes > Protopteridae > Protopterus > Protopterus annectens. Next base: position 771,772,610 of record NC_056751.1, read on the forward strand.
TTAACAAACACTTTGCATGGGAGGACATGGTTAACAAACACTTTGCATGGGAGGACATGGTTAACAAACACTTTGCATGGGAGGACATGGTTAACAAACACTTTGCATGGGAGGACATGGTTAACAAACACTTTGCATGGGAGGACATGGTTAACAAACACTTTGCATGGGAGGACATGGTTAACAAACACTTTGCATGGGAGGACATGGTTAACAAACACTTTGCATGGGAGGACATGGTTAACAAACACTTTGCATGGGAGGACATGGTTAACAAACACTTTGCATGGGAGGACATGGTTAACAAACACTTTGCATGGGAGGACATGGTTAACAAACACTTTGCATGGGAGGACATGGTTAACAAACACTTTGCATGGGAGGACATGGTTAACAAACACTTTGCATGGGAGGACATGGTTAACAAACACTTTGCATGGGAGGACATGGTTAACAAACACTTTGCATGGGAGGACATGGTTAACAAACACTTTGCATGGGAGGACATGGTTAACAAACACTTTGCATGGGAGGACATGGTTAACAAACACTTTGCATGGGAGGACATGGTTAACAAACACTTTGCATGGGAGGACATGGTTAACACACACTTTGCATGGGAGGACATGGTTAACAAACACTTTGCATGGGAGGACATGGTTAACAAACACTTTGCATGGGAGGACATGGTTAACAAACACTTTGCATGGGAGGACATGGTTAACAAACACTTTGCATGGGAGGACATGGTTAACAAACACTTTGCATGGGAGGACATGGTTAACAAACACTTTGCATGGGAGGACATGGTTAACAAACACTTTGCATGGGAGGACATGGTTAACAAACACTTTGCTTGGGAGGACATGGTTAACAAACACTTTGCATGGGAGGACATGGTTAACAAACACTTTGCATGGGAGGACATGGTTAACAAACACTTTGCATGGGAGGACATGGTTAACAAACACTTTGCATGGGAGGACATGGTTAACAAACACTTTGCATGGGAGGACATGGTTAACAAACACTTTGCATGGGAGGACATGGTTAACAAACACTTTGCATGGGAGGACATGGTTAACAAACACTTTGCATGGGAGGACATGGTTAACAAACACTTTGCATGGGAGGACATGGTTAACAAACACTTTGCATGGGAGGACATGGTTAACAAACACTTTGCATGGGAGGACATGGTTAACAAACACTTTGCATGGGAGGACATGGTTAACAAACACTTTGCATGGGAGGACATGGTTAACAAACACTTTGCATGGGAGGACATGGTTAACAAACACTTTGCATGGGAGGACATGGTTAACAAACACTTTGCATGGGAGGACATGGTTAACAAACACTTTGCATGGGAGGACATGGTTAACAAACACTTTGCATGGGAGGACATGGTTAACAAACACTTTGCATGGGAGGACATGGTTAACAAACACTTTGCATGGGAGGACATGGTTAACAAACACTTTGCATGGGAGGACATGGTTAACAAACACTTTGCATGGGAGGACATGGTTAACAAACACTTTGCATGGGAGGACATGGTTAACAAACACTTTGCATGGGAGGACATGGTTAACAAACACTTTGCATGGGAGGACATGGTTAACAAACACTTTGCATGGGAGGACATGGTTAACAAACACTTTGCATGGGAGGACATGGTTAACAAACACTTTGCATGGGAGGACATGGTTAACAAACACTTTGCATGGGAGGACATGGTTAACAAACACTTTGCATGGGAGGACATGGTTAACAAACACTTTGCATGGGAGGACATGGTTAACAAACACTTTGCATGGGAGGACATGGTTAACAAACACTTTGCATGGGAGGACATGGTTAACAAACACTTTGCATGGGAGGACATGGTTAACAAACACTTTGCATGGGAGGACATGGTTAACAAACACTTTGCATGGGAGGACATGGTTAACAAACACTTTGCATGGGAGGACATGGTTAACAAACACTTTGCATGGGAGGACATGGTTAACAAACACTTTGCATGGGAGGACATGGTTAACAAACACTTTGCATGGGAGGACATGGTTAACAAACACTTTGCATGGGAGGACATGGTTAACAAACACTTTGCATGGGAGGACATGGTTAACAAACACTTTGCATGGGAGGACATGGTTAACAAACACTTTGCATGGGAGGACATGGTTAACAAACACTTTGCATGGGAGGACATGGTTAACAAACACTTTGCATGGGAGGACATGGTTAACAAACACTTTGCATGGGAGGACATGGTTAACAAACACTTTGCATGGGAGGACATGGTTAACAAACACTTTGCATGGGAGGACATGGTTAACAAACACTTTGCGTGGGAGGACATGGTTAACAAACACTTTGCATGGGAGGACATGGTTAACAAACACTTTGCATGGGAGGACATGGTTAACAAACACTTTGCATGGGAGGACATGGTTAACAAACACTTTGCATGGGAGGACATGGTTAACAAACACTTTGCATGGGAGGACATGGTTAACAAACACTTTGCATGGGAGGACATGGTTAACAAACACTTTGCATGGGAGGACATGGTTAACAAACACTTTGCATGGGAGGACATGGTTAACAAACACTTTGCATGGGAGGACATGGTTAACAAACACTTTGCATGGGAGGACATGGTTAACAAACACTTTGCATGGGAGGACATGGTTAACAAACACTTTGCATGGGAGGACATGGTTAACAAACACTTTGCATGGGAGGACATGGTTAACAAACACTTTGCATGGGAGGACATGGTTAACAAACACTTTGCATGGGAGGACATGGTTAACAAACACTTTGCATGGGAGGACATGGTTAACAAACACTTTGCATGGGAGGACATGGTTAACAAACACTTTGCATGGGAGGACATGGTTAACAAACACTTTGCATGGGAGGACATGGTTAACAAACACTTTGCATGGGAGGACATGGTTAACAAACACTTTGCATGGGAGGACATGGTTAACAAACACTTTGCATGGGAGGACATGGTTAACAAACACTTTGCATGGGAGGACATGGTTAACAAACACTTTGCATGGGAGGACATGGTTAACAAACACTTTGCATGGGAGGACATGGTTAACAAACACTTTGCATGGGAGGACATGGTTAACAAACACTTTGCATGGGAGGACATGGTTAACAAACACTTTGCATGGGAGGACATGGTTAACAAACACTTTGCATGGGAGGACATGGTTAACAAACACTTTGCATGGGAGGACATGGTTAACAAACACTTTGCATGGGAGGACATGGTTAACAAACACTTTGCACGGGAGGACATGGTTAACAAACACTTTGCATGGGAGGACATGGTTAACAAACACTTTGCATGGGAGGACATGGTTAACAAACACTTTGCATGGGAGGACATGGTTAACAAACACTTTGCATGGGAGGACATGGTTAACAAACACTTTGCATGGGAGGACATGGTTAACAAACACTTTGCATGGGAGGACATGGTTAACAAACACTTTGCATGGGAGGACATGGTTAACAAACACTTTGCATGGGAGGACATGGTTAACAAACACTTTGCATGGGAGGACATGGTTAACAAACACTTTGCATGGGAGGACATGGTTAACAAACACTTTGCATGGGAGGACATGGTTAACAAACACTTTGCATGGGAGGACATGGTTAACAAACACTTTGCATGGGAGGACATGGTTAACAAACACTTTGCATGGGAGGACATGGTTAACAAACACTTTGCATGGGAGGACATGGTTAACAAACACTTTGCATGGGAGGACATGGTTAACAAACACTTTGCATGGGAGGACATGGTTAACAAACACTTTGCATGGGAGGACATGGTTAACAAACACTTTGCATGGGAGGACATGGTTAACAAACACTTTGCATGGGAGGACATGGTTAACAAACACTTTGCATGGGAGGACATGGTTAACAAACACTTTGCATGGGAGGACATGGTTAACAAACACTTTGCATGGGAGGACATGGTTAACAAACACTTTGCATGGGAGGACATGGTTAACAAACACTTTGCATGGGAGGACATGGTTAACAAACACTTTGCATGGGAGGACATGGTTAACAAACACTTTGCATGGGAGGACATGGTTAACAAACACTTTGCATGGGAGGACATGGTTAACAAACACTTTGCATGGGAGGACATGGTTAACAAACACTTTGCATGGGAGGACATGGTTAACAAACACTTTGCATGGGAGGACATGGTTAACAAACACTTTGCATGGGAGGACATGGTTAACAAACACTTTGCATGGGAGGACATGGTTAACAAACACTTTGCATGGGAGGACATGGTTAACAAACACTTTGCATGGGAGGACATGGTTAACAAACACTTTGCATGGGAGGACATGGTTAACAAACACTTTGCATGGGAGGACATGGTTAACAAACACTTTGCATGGGAGGACATGGTTAACAAACACTTTGCATGGGAGGACATGGTTAACAAACACTTTGCATGGGAGGACATGGTTAACAAACACTTTGCATGGGAGGACATGGTTAACAAACACTTTGCATGGGAGGACATGGTTAACAAACACTTTGCATGGGAGGACATGGTTAACAAACACTTTGCATGGGAGGACATGGTTAACAAACACTTTGCATGGGAGGACATGGTTAACAAACACTTTGCATGGGAGGACATGGTTAACAAACACTTTGCATGGGAGGACATGGTTAACAAACACTTTGCATGGGAGGACATGGTTAACAAACACTTTGCATGGGAGGACATGGTTAACAAACACTTTGCATGGGAGGACATGGTTAACAAACACTTTGCATGGGAGGACATGGTTAACAAACACTTTGCATGGGAGGACATGGTTAACAAACACTTTGCATGGGAGGACATGGTTAACAAACACTTTGCATGGGAGGACATGGTTAACAAACACTTTGCATGGGAGGACATGGTTAACAAACACTTTGCATGGGAGGACATGGTTAACAAACACTTTGCATGGGAGGACATGGTTAACAAACACTTTGCATGGGAGGACATGGTTAACAAACACTTTGCATGGGAGGACATGGTTAACAAACACTTTGCATGGGAGGACATGGTTAACAAACACTTTGCATGGGAGGACATGGTTAACAAACACTTTGCATGGGAGGACATGGTTAACAAACACTTTGCATGGGAGGACATGGTTAACAAACACTTTGCATGGGAGGACATGGTTAACAAACACTTTGCATGGGAGGACATGGTTAACAAACACTTTGCATGGGAGGACATGGTTAACAAACACTTTGCATGGGAGGACATGGTTAACAAACACTTTGCATGGGAGGACATGGTTAACAAACACTTTGCATGGGAGGACATGGTTAACAAACACTTTGCATGGGAGGACATGGTTAACAAACACTTTGCATGGGAGGACATGGTTAACAAACACTTTGCATGGGAGGACATGGTTAACAAACACTTTGCATGGGAGGACATGGTTAACAAACACTTTGCATGGGAGGACATGGTTAACAAACACTTTGCATGGGAGGACATGGTTAACAAACACTTTGCATGGGAGGACATGGTTAACAAACACTTTGCATGGGAGGACATGGTTAACAAACACTTTGCATGGGAGGACATGGTTAACAAACACTTTGCATGGGAGGACATGGTTAACAAACACTTTGCATGGGAGGACATGGTTAACAAACACTTTGCATGGGAGGACATGGTTAACAAACACTTTGCATGGGAGGACATGGTTAACAAACACTTTGCATGGGAGGACATGGTTAACAAACACTTTGCATGGGAGGACATGGTTAACAAACACTTTGCATGGGAGGACATGGTTAACAAACACTTTGCATGGGAGGACATGGTTAACAAACACTTTGCATGGGAGGACATGGTTAACAAACACTTTGCATGGGAGGACATGGTTAACAAACACTTTGCATGGGAGGACATGGTTAACAAACACTTTGCATGGGAGGACATGGTTAACAAACACTTTGCATGGGAGGACATGGTTAACAAACACTTTGCATGGGAGGACATGGTTAACAAACACTTTGCATGGGAGGACATGGTTAACAAACACTTTGCATGGGAGGACATGGTTAACAAACACTTTGCATGGGAGGACATGGTTAACAAACACTTTGCATGGGAGGACATGGTTAACAAACACTTTGCATGGGAGGACATGGTTAACAAACACTTTGCATGGGAGGACATGGTTAACAAACACTTTGCATGGGAGGACATGGTTAACAAACACTTTGCATGGGAGGACATGGTTAACAAACACTTTGCATGGGAGGACATGGTTAACAAACACTTTGCATGGGAGGACATGGTTAACAAACACTTTGCATGGGAGGACATGGTTAACAAACACTTTGCATGGGAGGACATGGTTAACAAACACTTTGCATGGGAGGACATGGTTAACAAACACTTTGCATGGGAGGACATGGTTAACAAACACTTTGCATGGGAGGACATGGTTAACAAACACTTTGCACGGGAGGACATGGTTAACAAACACTTTGCACGGGAGGACATGGTTAACAAACACTTTGCATGGGAGGACATGGTTAACAAACACTTTGCATGGGAGGACATGGTTAACAAACACTTTGCACGGGAGGACATGGTTAACAAACACTTTGCACGGGAGGACATGGTTAACAAACACTTTGCACGGGAGGACATGGTTAACAAACACTTTGCATGGGAGGACATGGTTAACAAACACTTTGCATGGGAGGACATGGTTAACAAACACTTTGCATGGGAGGACATGGTTAACAAACACTTTGCATGGGAGGACATGGTTAACAAACACTTTGCATGGGAGGACATGGTTAACAAACACTTTGCATGGGAGGACATGGTTAACAAACACTTTGCATGGGAGGACATGGTTAACAAACACTTTGCATGGGAGGACATGGTTAACAAACACTTTGCATGGGAGGACATGGTTAACAAACACTTTGCATGGGAGGACATGGTTAACAAACACTTTGCATGGGAGGACATGGTTAACAAACACTTTGCATGGGAGGACATGGTTAACAAACACTTTGCATGGGAGGACATGGTTAACAAACACTTTGCATGGGAGGACATGGTTAACAAACACTTTGCATGGGAGGACATGGTTAACAAACACTTTGCATGGGAGGACATGGTTAACAAACACTTTGCATGGGAGGACATGGTTAACAAACACTTTGCATGGGAGGACATGGTTAACAAACACTTTGCATGGGAGGACATGGTTAACAAACACTTTGCATGGGAGGACATGGTTAACAAACACTTTGCATGGGAGGACCTGGTTAACAAACACTTTGCATGGGAGGACCTGGTTAACAAACACTTTGCTTTGCCATAGTGAGTACCTGTTCCCCATCCCGGACTTTCAGATATTGGTTAAAACTTTATCCAACCCCTTAAAGCCTTGTTTAGGCAATGTCAAAATGACAAACCTACCGACATAGCAAAAAAAAAACTTAAAGCGACCTTAAGGTACAACCGGTCAGTGCCAGGTGCCTAAACAAGACCCTCCACACCCTACAAGCCCCCTTCACTCTGGAGAATGTAGACATCTGTGCTGTTACTGTGACATGGTTTAAAGCCACAGAAAGTACTCCTACAGTGGAGGGCTACAGTGCCTTCCACACATTTAGACCAAAAGATCACAGACAGGCGCTAAAGGTGGAGGTGTCTCAATCTACATAGGCAGCAAATGCAACTCTAGGTTGGTTAAACAGGATGATGCCCTGTCTATATACATATATATATAGAGCTCCCTATCATGTATTGGTCAGCTTCAAGTCACCCTCTATGACCCACAAAGCTCACAGTTCTTACCTAGACCAACTAGAGGCACTTACCATCCAACCAAATACCCAATTCATGGGAGACCCAGTTTCACCTCTATAGACTGGGAAACATACATGGCCTCTAACTCACAGGAACAAGATTTCCTGGCTTCATCAACACAAACACCCTGGAGAGCACAATATACACAGGATCAAACATATTGAACCTGGTACTCACCAACAAGGACCGCATTGCACCCCTCCCCATGTCACATCCTCACTGTTGAAGTTGGACCGCAAAGCTGTCCCCCTCAAAATAAAAATCAACACAGAGAACCCAACTTAACCTGTAACAGAAACTATTCTAAAGTGAACTACGTCCTATTAAACGACAGTTTGCCAAAATTCATGACTCTCTCAAACCCCGAAAACACAACTACCTATACAGAATTATTTATAAAAACCCTGAACAAACATATAAATGGCTGCATTGAGGCTGCTGCACCTACCTATGTCAGGAACCTTAAAGGTAGCACTCACCAATGTACAGAAATGGCACTGACCAGGGTGACATAACAAACCTACTGGCAGATCAATTTAGTTCTAACTTTACCACTCACTCCCCCCCACTACGCCCTGTGACATCTCTTCTAGCATATCCTTCCCAATGGTCAGCAGGGATCAGGTCCTGGAGACACCCACTAAGACTAAAATCACGGCTTCAATGGGCCCTGATAATATCACTGCTTGGTTGTAAATAACCTAAAACATGACCTCGCAGGACCACTTGAGGCACATTTCAACTACACCCTCAAAACAGGTTATGTGCCACATGAATGAAGGGCCACAACACTCACCCCTCTTCATGAGGGTGGACCATCAACCGATTCCAGGAGCTACAGACCCATAAGACTAACAAGGTTAATATGCAAAGTCATGGAACAAATTATCGTGGAAGTAATCAACAAGAATATTGACAATATAACTAACCAAGTTTAGCTTTGTTAAGGGAAGGTCTTGCCTATTTAACCTGGTAGACGTCTTTGACAGGGTCACCATGGCTATGGATGGGGAGGTTCATACCATCTACCTTGACCTGGCTAAGGCATTCGATACAACAGCCCAGTCAGGTGTTGTTAACAAACACTCAGAACTAGGACTAAATCCCTGTAAAACTCACTGGATTAAAAGTTAGTCTCAGTGGCTTAATAGATAGAACACTTGCCTTTCATACTTGAAGATCAAAAGGTTGTGAGTTCTATTCCCACACTGTGTAATTTTGGGGCAGGTTTGGCATAATGGTTAAGGTCTATACATTATAGACACAAGTTATGGGGCTTGATTCTGTCCTCAGGTTATTGGTTAGGCTTAAAATAGCCATTCAGGGCAGTTGGCCTGGTATTTGCCTATGGAGCTTTGATTTCCAGGTGGCTCACAGACACAACCCAAGAAATCAGGATCAGTGAGACCACCTCCACCAAGAGACCAGTTACCAGCAGAGTACCCCGGGGCTCTGTGTTGGCCCTCTTCCTGTTTGGCATCTACTTCTTGGAAGTCAAAGCTAATGTCAAAGGCCGCTGTGTCACCAAGTTTGCAGATGACTAAACTGGAAGCTATCATAGATTCCCCCACAACACCAGCATCCTACAGAAGGCCTAACACAAACAAATGCCTGGTGAAGAAGCCAAGGATTAAAACTCAGTACCAAGAAATACATTATACATATTAGTGCCATATGGGAAATTGTCCACCCAAGCTAACTACTTCATCAATAAAAACGCCTTAAGAGTTTACCCAATAGTTAGGGATCCAGGAACATATATAAACAATAATCATTCATACAACACATAGCCAAGCTAGTAAGAAAATCATTCTATGTCACCCAACTCATAAGTAAAGGTATGGCATCCAGGTCCGAAAAAGTTATAGTACCACTCTACTCAGCTTTTATCAAACCTATCATTCAGTATGATGCCCCCTTTGGCATGTATTTAACCAGGCATTTGCAGTAGTTGAAAAGGTCTCAAAGGTTCATTAGGGGAATCCAAGGTATGAATACCCACACAGATCATGTTACAATCCTATCTCTGTACTCAGTGTCCTACATATTACTGAGAGGCAATCTATGCCTAGCATACAATACATCCTAAGATCCACCTCTGATGGAGCTTTTACACATGTGCAAGACAAACAGCACCAGAAATACTAGATCCAAGGACCTGAGCTTTGTCTGCAACATAAATATAACCTGCTGAAGGTACTGATGTGTATCTCAAAGGATCCCTGTGCTATGGAATAAGTTCCCCACCTCTGTAAAGCAGCGTTCATCCCTGACCGTATTCAAAAGAAACCCTGACCACTGAATGGGGAATTGCAGATTCATACCTGGTGTGACCCTCATGTCTCTGATGTACAGAGATCGACAGTAAGTAAATTAATCCCCAGCTAACATACCCCTCATAACTCTTAGCTAACTCCTTATTAGCATACCCCTCTATATGGGTGCCCAAGGAACTCCGGGACAAAAATGGGCTGGGTTGCATGGTTGGGCTTGTAAACACCCTGGTGGTCATTAGCCTAGTATAAACCTATGAACCTTTGAAGAAGAACAGACCACAGACTTGCCCAAATATTCCAAGGTGAGCACATTATTAATAAAAGCAGCAAAATATTTATGCAAAGACTGAGGATTGAGAAAAAAGGGAATATTCCTTTTAAAGTGCTTTGGTTCTAGTTTTGTTTCTCAAAATGAAAAGTATTAAAATGTCTTCGCATCTGAAATTCTAAAACTTTATAAATGTGTTGTCTTACTATAATGGCCAGAAATGCAAAGCAAATGCATTTTTATTAAGCACTTTGTATTTAATTTATGTGAAAATTTATTTCAATATGGTGGGGTGGGTTTGACATAGTGATTAAGGTCTTTACCTTATAGATACAAGCTACCGGGTTTGGTTCTGACCTCAGGTTATTGGCTAGGCTTAAAATGGCCCTTTAGGGCAGTTAGCTTAGTATTGTCCTAAGTACTTATAAAATCAAAGACTTAATACTGAAAGGGGGAGGTGTAATATATGTGCACAAAGCTTTAAGGGGTTTGGTGCCTCAAATTTGCATCATAACTCAGAACATAGATTATGTGGTCTGGCATCCTCTATCACAAACAATAACAAAGGTGACCACATGCAGTTTTGAGTCCACCTTTTTATTTAGGCCATTCTAAATATTACATGTTATAGGGAGCTGTGCATCCTACAAGAAATTCTATGGGCAGTTTTGTGTATTGGTCTCTGTCATGCACTTTTGATGATTGTATGTTTAGATAACATGGTTATTACAAAAAAATGCAGAGCTGTTGCTTAAACTCAGGCTTTAGCTTATCTGCTCATGTCTGACAGTAATATGCTGTGCTAGTTAAAGCTATGCTCTAAAGGTTTATTCTACAGGCCTATGTTTGATTCTTACATGTTCCAGGTGCATGCATTGTAACTCTGCAAAAGTCATTTATGCAGATTAGAGCTTCCAGTTAATTCCCTTCTTCTTCTTCTTTTGGCTGTTCCTATTAGGGGTCACCACAGCGGATTATCTGTTTCCATTTCTTCCTGTCCTCTGCATCTTGCTCTGTCACACCAACCACCTGCATGTCCTCTCTCACCACATCCATAAACCTTATCTTAGACCTTCCTCTTTTCCTGTTACCTGGCAGCTTCATCTTTAGCATCTTTTTCCCAATATACCCAGCATCCCTCCTCAACACATGTCCAAACCAACGCAATCTCGCCTCTCTGACTCTGTCTCCAAACTGTCCAACCTGGTCTGACCCTCTAATATACTTATTCCTAATCCAGTCCACCCTCGTCAGACCCAGTGCAAATCTTAACATCTTTAACTCTGCCAAAAACACTGACGATAAGAGTTTTAGACAGAAATCATTTGAACTGGCAGAAGACCTCAGAAAGAGGGGTTATAAAGGAGAAGTAATACATTGAGCATTTCA
>NC_056751.1:771789469-771801969 GCF_019279795.1 Protopterus annectens
CTTTATAAACCAACGTGTATGTCAGCCCACTATCTTGGGCTGCCAATGTTCACCTTTCATCTCTTGATTTGAATTTGCCTCTCTTTAACCATTCCTGTGTTTGTTCCTGATCAACATGAGGTTCTTCCAGAAGTTTTCTATACTTGCAACTATATTTATGCATTTTCCACATTTCTTGCCTTCTCCTCTGGTCCTTCACCTTATATTCTTTCTTTTGTTTTTTGACACATTTAGTTGCTGCCTGGTTTTTATCCACTTGTGGTTTGATTTCCATCCCTGCTTGACACCGATATGCTTCTGCTAGCCTAAGCAGGGAAGTCATCTTAGATTTATTTTCCTTATGTTTCAAAACATTCACTACATTTGGGTCTTGTGAGGTCAGCAGATATGTGTGGAGTCCCACGATTGCAGATCTATACATGTAATCGATTTCAAGAAGGCTCACCCCTCCTTTGGAACAGAGAATATATAATCTTGGAATGCACTGATTTTTATAAACCATTTGGTGAGCATGAAGCATCCTTCTTGTTTTCCTATCTAATCTATCCAACATGATTTAGGGCCAGTCAATCACTCCAAAACTGTAAGTTGGGGCAGAAAGCGAAAACTGGTTTATAGCTTGGATTTTGTTCCTAGATGTACTCCTTACTAAGTTTTATTCGCATTTGTTCATGTTTTATTGTTGATACTTCATCAATTCCTAAATATTTATACACTCATTCTTGCTCAAGTTCTTTTATATCACAGGGGTTGAGAGGGTGGCTTAATGGCTAAGGTGTTTGCCTTGCAAACACAAGGTGCAAGGTTTGAGTCTCACAAGGGATAATTGGGTAGGCTTAAAATGGCTCGCAAGGGCAGTTGGCTTAGAACTAAACTATGACCCAATGAACATTCTTGTCCCAAACTGATGTTTTCTTGGTGCTGCAGTTTACCTGCTTTAAAGGTTGCCCTTGCACATTTATCAAGACCAAATGACATTCTTATATCATTTGAAAACGTTTTGACAACTTGCAGCTGTGCTTTCAGTTCCTCATCTGATGAGCTATACAGTTTGAAGTCATCAAAAAAGAGAAGATGAGAAGTCTTTACACTTCATTGTTTTCTAGGAGCCAAATTATATCCATGGCGTAAGCTGTTAAGGGGACAGCTTAATAGATTAAGGGCATGACAGAATAGCAGTGGTGACAGAAGTCACTATGGATTATCCCCTATGGAATTTTTATCCCTGGAATAATAATTTGTCCTTTATCATGGCTTAATTGGTCTGCACTGTTTCATGGTTACTGTAATGTAGTCAATCAGTGTAGGGTGTATCTTATACATTTTTAAGCACTCTTTTATCCATGAATGTGGGATACTATCAAATGCTTTTTTGTAGTCAATCCATGGCATACTTAGATTCTTCCCTTTCTTACAGTTCTCCACTGTGACTTTATTTAACAACAAATGATCATTTGTGCCATATGACTTTCTTTTATTGCCCTTTTGTTCTGCTGCCATAATTGAGTTTTCTTCTAAATGACTATAGACTCTGTTGGCATCAATTCCCATGTATGGTTTATACGTCGTCTTTAGGCAAGTTACTGGTATATAATTTTTAGGGTAGCTTGCATGTTCACTCTTAAGTAGGAGCATAATTTTTTCTGTTATTAACCAGGTCGGTGTCTGTTTGGGGTGCGCGTATAAATAGTTTTTACTCATGTCGAAATCTTCTTGCAAAGATGTTAATACTTTTAACCAGAAATTAGGTACTGCATCTGTCCTGGGATTTTCCAACAGAGTCTTTTTCTTAACTTTGTTTCAATCTCTCTGGCTGTTACTTCATCCCATTTCATATCATGTACATTTAAACTTCTTATTCTTTCTTTTACTTTCTCTGTCCATTTAGCATCTTTGTTATGTTCCCCAGGATCTTCATAAATACTTCTCCAAAATGTATCTACTTCCTTTTTTTTTTTGCTGGTCTTTCAATTCCTTTTGCCTTGTTTCCCAGTTCTCCATAAAACTTTTTTGGGTCATCAATAAATTGCTTATTTTGTACTTTTCCTTTATATTTATGTGTGTGTCTTCTGAGTTTTTTCACCTGTGCTGAAATTTTTTGTTTCTTATTTGCGATAGTGCATGATAGATCCTGGTCTGTTCTAATATGGCACATTACTTTTATCACGTCTATCTTTCTAAGTATTTTTGTTGATCTGTTCCCTATTCTTTACTCTTCTAACAGTGACACTTCTTGTCTTAACTGCTTTACAGTTTTCTCTGTTCGATACTTCTATGATTTTATTCGCTTTCTCCCCTTCCTTTCCCTCACTAGCCCATGTTCTTGTGGTAGAACTTTATCAGTTATTAATTTAGCTGCACAGTAATATAGCCTGTTTACTTCTGTTATATCGCATGGATCTCTATGGACAGTCCTAATTATTGTATTAGTTTTATCAAACTTCTGAGTTTTTGGGTTTTATTGACCTTCTGCAGTCTATTTCTTTCATTGATGTTAATATGTCTGGCTACCTCTATTAAATCAAGTAACTCTTCTCTTAGCTCATTTTCTTCCAAACTGAGGGCACATTTTTTGTTTTACGTTTCCTGCGGACATTCTATAGAAAGTTCTATAGCATCTTCCTGTGGCACATTCTCTTCAGTTTCATCCTGTGCCATCTGTTGTTGTGTCATATGGGAACTCACTGGCCTATCACTCATCTGCATTGACTGCGTCAGAGTTTCCACAGTTTCCTGTTCCTTTCCTTACCATCCAGCTTCAGGTGAACGTTTATACTGGTTTCCTGTGAAAGGGTCCAAAATATCTTCATATGGCACCTGACCAGTTTCTTCCCATTCCACTGGTTTCCCCTTAAATTGGATATCCATTGTTCTATCCTTTTGTAGTGCTTCTGAATTAGATTTTCTACACTGAATCCTTCACTTCACAGGTACTCCATGACCTCAGTTTCTATTTCTTTGACTTCTCCATTACTAATATCTTTCTCTACTTTTCCTCTTTGTCTTCTTATTTTTTGTATTGTAAAGGTTTCCATATCCAGATTCCTTTGCCTGTATTTCTCTTCAAATATCTTTCATGGTGCTCTTTTTGTATTAGTTACTTTTGCTTTCTCCTTGTATAAATATTGCACCCTATTAAATCTCTTTCTTTCCCATGTCCATATTTCTTCTTCAGATGACTCAGGATCTTCCTGCTTCTCCTTACTTTGGGGACTGACTCCATCATGCTGTGATGTAACATGTGTTAGACCTTCTACACCAAATCCTTCACTTTGCAGGCACTCCATAACTTCAGCTTCTATTTATTTAACTTCTACTTTACTAATCTTCTTTTTTGCATTTTCTCTTTGGGATATTATTTTTTATTGTGAAATTTTCCATATCTGGATGCCTTTGCCTGTATTTCTCTGAATATCTTTGGGGCTGCCTTCTTTTTGTTGATTAATTTGGCTTTCTCCTTTGCATAAATATTGCACCATATCAAACCTCTCTTTCTTTCCCATGTCTGTATTTCTTTTTATACTTTTCAAATATCTCTAGGTTTTGTTGTTTACATCTTCGCACTTCTTCAGATCCGTCTTGTTCCAAAAAGATCAAAGTTTCTTGGTCTATATCCCGTTTTTCAAAAATCTCTTGTATCAATGAGCACACATTTTTATTTGAAACTTCTGAAAGTTTTTCTTGTGGAAGTATTTTTCTCTCCTCTAATTTCTCTATTAATCTTTTTGTATACCTTGTGTCTGGAAATTCAGGACTTTTTACATAATAGTAACAATACATAATTTCTTTCTTATCCTCAATAGTCCACTCTGTCGTCTTTATGGCTCTTCTTTGGCCTATCAGATTTTGTGATTTTTTTGTGGGCTGCTGCTTCCTACTACAACAGGGGTTCCATGCTCCTCCTGGGCCTAGCCTGGCCCCATTGTAGGAATGTTTCCTATCCCATAATGTGGGTTTGTAAATGTTTATGAAATCGCTTGTTGGACTGAGCTGCACAGTAACATAACTGCATGGGATCGTAAGCTGACTGTCCTTAATTTATGGGACAAAAATAATGACAATTGTCCAGGTTGTGAACTTGATGCTAATTTAGCAAAGGCAGTCATTTACCTCTGACAATTTTCAAACACAAACCTGCAGTGAAACAAAATTCTTCAAAATACTTCCAAAATGTACTTAGTTTTAGGTGCATGATATTTATTGAGCTATAAAGGAACTTTGTTGTTCACTGTGTAAAACTGCTTTTTTACAAATGGAAAAACTATGTACGTAATTTATAAGATAAGTTCATAAAAACAGTATGCTGAAACAAGAATATCGAAATTCATCAGAGTTATGATTCAGTATTTAATACTGTCCTTCTTCTTCTTCTTCTTCTTCTTCTTCTTCGTCTTCTTCTTCTTCTTCTTCTCCTTCTTCTCCTTCTTCCACAGCAGATCACCTGTTTCCATTTCTTCCTATCCTCTGCATCTTGCTCTGTCACACCAACCACCTGCATGTCCTCTCTCACCACATCCATAAACCTTATCTTAGGCCTTCCTCTTTTCCTGTTACCTGGCAGCTCCATCCTTAGCATCTTTTTCCCAATATACTCTGCATCCCTCCTCAGCACATGTCCAAACCAATGTAATAGTGCCTCTCTGGCTTTGTCTCCAAACCTTCCAACCTGGGCTGACCCTCTAATATACTTATTCCTAATCCTGTCCACCCTCGTCATACCAAGTGCAAATCTTAACATCTTCATCTCTGCCATGTCAAGCTCTGACTCCTGCCTTTTTGTCAGTGCCACCGTCTCCAACCCAAACAACATAGTTGGTCTCACTACCCTCTTGTAGACCTCCCTTTTCACTCTTACTGGTACTCTGTCACAGATCACTCCTGACACTCTTCTCCACCCACTCCATCCTGTCTGTACTCTCTTCTTCACCTCTCTTCCACACTCACCATTACTCTGAACTGTTGATCCCAAGTATTTAAACTCATCCACCTTTGCCACCTCTACTCCCTGTATCTTCATCATTCCTCTGTCCTCCCTCTCATTCACACACATGTATTCTCTCTTAGTCCTGCTGACCTTCATTCCTTTTCTCTGTAGAGCATATCTCCACCTCTTCAGGGTGTCCTCCACATGTTCCCTACTCTCACTACAGATCACAATGTCATCTGCAAACATCATAGTCCACGAGGACTCCTGTCTGATCTCGTCTGTCAACCTGTCCATCACCATTGCAAATAAGAAAGGACTCAGAGCTGATCCTTGATGTAATCCCACCTTCACCTTAAACGCATCCGTCACTCCCACCGCAGCCCTCACCACTGTCACACTACACTCGAACATATCCTGTACCACTCTTACGTACTTCTCTGACACTCCCGACTTCCTCATACAATACCACAACTCCTCTCAAGGCACCCTGTCATATGCTTTCTCTAAATCCACAAAGACACAATGCAACTCCTTCTGACCTTCTCTGTACTTCTCCATCAACACTCTCAGAGCAAACATCGCATCTGTAGTGCTCTTTCCCAGCATGAACCTATACTGCTGATCACTAATCATCACGTCCCTTCTTAACCTAGCTTCCACTACTCTTTCCCATAACTTAATGTTGTGACTGATCAGTTTAATCCCTCTGTAGTTACTACAACTCTGCACATCACTCTTATTCTTAAAAATCAGTACCAAAACACTAAAAAAAAATTATAACAGTGCTTTAACACCTAACATAAAAATAAAATCCGTTCCCAGAGATTAGCTGCTGACTGTGGTAAGTGACTGTTGTTATTGTTAACTTATTTTTTTTTACTCTAAACCCAAATTTAATACCACCATTTTGTCATTTCTATAGAAAAATATCTGGCAACGATTTATGCATTTTACTAAGCTCGCATACAAATGTCCATAATATGCACTTACCTACAGACATATATTCTCTTTTTGCTTGTTAACTTGGTTACATTTATCAATTCATAGTGGATGCATACAGATTCAGATTGTTTCTGATAAAGAACTGAAAGGTTTATGCCTCCCATTACCATAACCTATATTTAATGCACCTTACTAATCCATACTCTTGTAGTCATTCAACATATCTTCTTCCTTTCCTTAACTTACCAGTTTACAGTCATTTTGTTTATACCTGCACTGCACTATAACCAAAACTTTCCTCTTTATAGTCCTGTATTAAGTGGGTTGCCTTTGATTACCTCTAGACCCAAACAGAAAAGTAGAAGTTAAATTTTAAATGCACTGTAAGTCCTTTTATACCTTCTTATGAGAGGATTTGGAGATCTAAGTCTCACAGTCAGTCCCAGTAAGTTTAGCTTTCCAATTCAATTATCCCTGATTTATAGGTTTTCTGGCAAGCGTATAACCTGCTGCCTTTGAGCAGCTCATTTGCCGTAACCTCACATTCACATTTTCTGCTTTACTTAAACATTTCAAGATTAATGTTGATGGAAGTTAATCAGTGATTTCTGATTGCAAGCAGACGTTTACAGCATCATTTACAGAGGTATTGGGTAATGTATCTAAGATATTTTTTTCTTTTATTGATATTAATTTTTAGTACTAGATTCCCTGTTTTGGTCCTGTCTCCCTCTCTGATGCATTTTAGGTATAGACTTTTTAACAGGATCAAATCTTTATAGGCTGGCCATAGGTCACCTGTTACTAACCAATAAGAAACAGAATATTATAAAAGTTCCTCAACAGGACCCTCAAGGTCAAAATAGGCACCTCCACCTCTGATAGCAGACCTGTCACATAGTGGAGCTCCCCAGGGATCTGTCCTGGGACCCCTACTGTTTGGCATCTACTTCTTAGAGGTCTAGGCAAACAAAAGGCCTGTGGCTGACCAAGTTTGTGGATTACTGTAAGTTGGGTGCTGTCACTAACTCCCCAAATGACGTTAAGGTACTGAAAGAGGGTCTCACAGCAACTAATGACTGGTGACAAAGTCATGGCCTCAAGCTAAATGCAAAAAAAATGTATAATCATACCATTCTGCAAAAACATGACCCCTACTGATTATCACATCAGCGGCAACCCCCTAAAGACACAACCTGTGGTGAGAGGCTTGTGTACTCAGGTTGATAACAATCTCACATTTGACCATCATGTCACAGCAATGGTCCGGAAAGCCTTTTATTGGTTCATCTCAGAAGTAAAAGGGTTGCATCCAGAAAAAAGGAGGTTATTACCTCTCTGTACTCCTCCCTCATTAGGCCAATAATTGAGTATAATGCCCCATTTGGTATGTACCTTTCTAAACACCTGCACCAACTGGAAAGGGCACAGAAATACCTCACAAAGAGAATCCATGGCCTCCAATGCCTGCCGTATGTGGACAGGCTGAAATTACTATCAGTCTACTTGGTATCGTACAGATTGCTCAGAGATGATCTGTGTCTCACCTGCAAGGCAATTTCAGTTGTGCCCTACTAGAGATTTTCCATATCCATAAGTCTAACTCCTCAAGCATTAACCACTTGAAGTGCCTGAATCTGATATGCAACATCAACAAAACTGCTGGAGAGACAGGTTTGTCTCCCACAGGCTGCCCCGTCTCTGGAATAGACTTCCCACACACATCACATATAGTACCTTGTTGACCCTTTTCAAGTGCAACCTTGGTAAGTGGATGGGAAACCACAAATTTGTCCCAGGAGTTCCACCTGTCTCCCTCACTGACAGGGGCAACAGGTGCTGACTGAGGTTTCTTTTTGGGGATAAACTCTTGGCTAGGCTTGTAAGAGCCCCAGGGCCATTAGCCTAGTAACATCCTATGACCCTATGATCCTGAAGAATTTCTCAATAGTTTAGCTTTCCCAACTGTATGATTTTTTCTAATAAGCAATCATTGCATGCATTTTCTGTGTTGGCATGAGTTTCAGCTGCTATTCTGGTTTCCTCCCATCTCCCAGACGTATCCTGCTCAATTGGCTGCACTAAATTGTCCATACAGATATGTACATGCTGTATTTAGAATTGTCAGTTTGGGTCCATGAATTAGTTCATCTACCTGATTAGCAAATAATAAAATTAAAAATTAAATGAAGTACAGCTGTTACTTCTTCAAATAACGTCATAAGACTCATAAAAGATTACGTGTGCTCATCAGACCCACATAGTTCCATAGCTGTCAGAATTAGTTCTCCTTGTCATTTTGGATAAGCTATATTACAACAGTGTGCATGATTTTAGTTTGACATAGAATATGGTGCTCAAGCTGATAGGTGGAAAATTGTTTGAGTATGATGTGACCGCCCCCCTCCATTTATGAATGGGCACTAATGTATCCTGCTATATATGTACATGCTAACATTTTGTTTAAAATGATTAAAATGGGTATAGGTTGTTTTTCTTTAATTCTCTGTAGAAAACTGCCAGGTATGTTTTTTGGTCCCATGGAACTTGATATTTTATTTATTTTTTATTTTTTTATTTTACTTGTAGTTATCATACGCATAGTTATACAAGAGATGGCCCCTTGTTTCCACAGCATCTCTTGCATAGCTCTTTGTTTACAATGAAGAGTACATAGGTACATAGGTGTGTACTAGGCTAATGGCCCTGGAGCCTTTACAAGCCTAGCTCACATGATTATCCTGCCATCGTACCATCCAACCTTAGTTCCTAGTGCCTCTGTCAAGTAGAGCCACTGGAGTGATCCCTGGGTGAATTTTCTATTTTCCATCCACTCATCAAGATTTCTCTTGAAGAGGGCAAGTGCGGTGCTCTGTTTGACATGTATGGGAAGTTTATTCCATAGCATGGGCAGTCTCTGGGTTATGAACCTGTACCTCCAGCACGTTCTGTTGATTGTGGTAATGAGGTTGAGGTCTTTGGAGCATGTGGTGTGGAGGGATTGGGATTTCTTTAGATGTAGCATTTCTAACAGAGCTGGGTCAGACATGGCTTTGTAAGTCAAGCAGAGATTGCCTCTAAGTAGGCGATATGAGACAGAGAATAGTTGGAGTTTTTTGAGTCTGTCCATATAGGACAAGTGTTTAAGGCCTAGGATTCTCTTTGTGAGATACTTTTGCAGCCTCTCCAGTTGTTGCAGGTGTCTAGTGAGGTATATGCTAAATGGGGCATTGTACTCAGTGATTGGCCTAATGAGGGAAGAGTAGAGGGAGACAATGACCTCTTTCTTCCTGGATGCAAAACCCTTAGTAATAAGATGTGCCACATAGAAGGACTTTCTGACCCCAGTAGCAACGTGATGGTCAAAAGAGAGGTTGCTGTCAACCTGTGTTCCCAGATCTCTTATAATGCCTTCTGTGTTCAGTGGACTACCATCAATGTGGTAATTCAAGGGAACTGGGTTTTTCCCAAGGGGGATGATGACACATTTTTTGGCACTGAGCTTAAGGCCATGGTTCTGACACCAGTCGTTGGTCTCATTGAGGCCTTTCTGTAGGATGTCAACATCACTTGGGGAGTTAATAATAACTCCCAACTTGCAATCGTCTGTGAACTTTGTCAGCCACAGTCCCTTCATGTTGGCCTGGACTTCTGAGAAGTAGATACCAAGCAGGAGAGGACACAAGACCTAACCCTGTGGGACTCCACTCATGACTGGTCAGCAGTCTGACTTGGAGTCAGTTACTTTCACACTGTGGGTTCTATCTGTGAGCCGGTTTACAACCCACCTAGTGATATAGGGGTTGATGCCTAGCTTAGGGAGTTTTTCTATGATTCCTGAGTGGGGAATGGTATCAAAGGCCTTGGCCAGATCAAGGTAGGCTGTATGAATCACCTTGCCTTCATCCACAGCTCTGGTGACTGACTCAAAGAAATCGACCAAGTTGAGCAGGCATGATCTACCCTTAACAAAACCAGACTGTGTAGGATCCAGAGTTTGAAGATTCCCTATATCCTTATTTATTAGGTCCATGATGATGCTGCCATAGCTTTGCATATCAGATTCATTAAGCTAATGGGGGTGATAATTCCCGGGGTCTGTAGTCGCTCCTCCTTTGTGGAGAAGGATGACTGTAGCAGTGCGCCATTCGGTAGGGACAAAGCCTGAGGTGAGGCTGTGATTGAACAGGGCACACAGGTGAGGTGTCACTTCACTCTGTAGTTCATGTAGAACACAGCCAGGGATATTGTCAGGTTCCATAGAAGCTGGATTCTTGGCCTTGGACAGTGCTGTTTTAACCTGTGCAGCAGTAATACTGGGTGCCTGGAATCTACTGGTACATATAAGAGGATCCTTCTTGTAGATTTTCTCTCATGCGTATCTCTTGTGGGAACGTCATTTACCATGATGCACTGTTTTTAAGTCTGCAAATGTCAAACTAGAAAACTGAAGTTCACTGAAAGTGACTGTTTAAGTGTCATTTTATAGTGCAGTGCTTTGTTTCTGTTGCAACCTGTGTGCAGTGGGCTTTCAGAGACTTGTGTGGCAGCAAAAAGTTTGCTTTTTATTTTTTCAAACTGCAGGCATAGTTTAACTATACTGCTGTCAGTAGTGGAATGCAGCAGATGAGGAGGTGGAACATTTTTCCATTCCTGCAGTGTGTTTGCTTTCTAGGCATGTTGAATAACTATAAAAAGTATTTAATTAAGGTGTGTTGAAGCTGTGCAGAGGTAGCTTACACTAACAAAAAAGCATTTGTTTTGTTTTTGTAGACATTATTTCTGTTATACTGATGTTACTTTCTTTATGATATGGATCATGATTTTTGTACCCACAATGCCCTGTCATCCGCCTAAAGATCTCCATCTGGAGTTCTGCCAGCACAATGGTTGTATTCCTGGGGACTCTGAGAAGAAGCACATCTAGCTCCATGTTTCATCCTTCCTAAATATAGACAGTTCCCTCTCTAACTCGTCCTTCTCTATAGGACCATAGGTAGTTACTAGGCATGCAGTCCAAGAGACCACTAAGGAGTCTGGCTCAAGTTCCCAATTGCCCCAGCACACTACCCAGTTAAGTGATTTGGTCTGGGTCACACAGTAGGTAAATGAAGGTGGTAAGATTCAAACCCTGCACCCTTGGCACAGGGAGTAGCTCATTAACAAGTCAGAGCTTCAGTCTTCAGCACTAACTACCAGACACACAAATGCTCTGCACTATTCTATCCATTCTGTCCTAACTCTAACCTAACACAACACATCTTCCTTACTTTTCTTTGTAATACCTTTGCTTTTTTTCTAATCTTCCATAATGTCTGCTCCTAACTTTGGTCAGGCAGGCTAATGCACTTTAAGCTCTCCAGAATGCATTTTGCTAACTCAATGGTTGCAGTTTTTAAAGCATCATTGTTGTCCATGCGTTGCACCGTATCATTCAGAGCTCACAAGATTTTCTTTTCATGGGGTCACACTTCTGCTATTCCCTCAAGTTCTTCAACAAAACCTTCCTTCAGCACTCGGAATGCTATCAGCTGACAAAACCATTGGTGAGAAACTAAAACAAAATACTGAAACAAACTTTATAATCAGTTGAATGGTTGTGAAGTTGTCTTTCTGTTACACACCGACAAAAGCCCTTTTTTCTCCTTCAGGACTGCTTCAGACAACTCTAGTTCTGCTTTTGATTATCTGCCCTTACCTGATTGGTCATCATTGTGCTTGTTTTTTTTTTGTTGTTGTTTGTTTTTTTACTTTTTTTATTTTTTATTTTTTTTGTACTGTGCCTTTTACACCTCCCCAGCCTCTTACTTCTCTACCTTGCATTCCTTATCTTTACCCAAATCGTTAACCTCACAGTTCTATGTAGCCACATTGGCCTTCTCCTATTTTAGCTCTTTTGCCTCTTCTTCAAATCATTGTCCTTATCACTAAGTATACCACACCCTCTCCACTGCCACAGGCAGGAAGCCAGAAGATTTAGGGTCACTCAATAAGCTGCAACTTGGTGAAGATGGGACAGTTTATAGTGAGCTCTTTAGAGTATATTGGAAGTGATCTTAAATGTTATTCCAAGAAAATTAGCAGCATAAATGCTGCATGTGTCATTTTTAAACTCACACTAATGGAAAATAAATGTGACATCTGTCTGACCTAAAGGTGTTCTGACATTGCAAAAATCAGAATAACAAAATGTTCTGCCATTCAGACACTGGAAAATCTATATGTGTCTGTCATGTCTCATTTAGAACATTCATGCCCTCACAGGGTGTAATTTAACTAGCTCGGGGTTTCCCAGATGCACTGTATGTGCCCCCCAGGAGTACACAAATACAAAGAAGAATATTGTTATTTTTATTAATCATCTTTTGTTAGCTGCATCAAACAATTAATTTAAAATTTAATGTATGAGAATGGAGTACACAGAAATAAGCTTGCAGTTTTAAGTACTTTATTTTAAAACTGTGTAATAATGCACAAATCCAGATTTGTTTGCTTACATGAAAGCATCTGATATAGAATATCAACCAAAGTGCAAACAACACACACCAGATGGCAGAGATCGAGAAGTCTGTACACTGCACACTAGGTGGCTCTACTAACAACACAGATAATGATTATTCCATGATAGGTT
>NC_056751.1:771806969-771871969 GCF_019279795.1 Protopterus annectens
CTTTTTCCAAGTATTCAGGCTATTATATAACAAAATCAGTACTTTGCTTTATATACAGGGAAGTACTTCCCATGGACATGACATCGGGTTAGAAAAAGTGTTGACAAAGCCATGAAAACTGCAAGTTTTGTAAAAGTCTGCCTTCTGAATGCTCGGTTCGTTTCTCAAGTCTGTGCTCAGATGGAGATTGATAACACTCATCTCCCTTTCCAGTTCAAATATGGAAACGTCCACGTGTGCTTGTCTGAAACCCAGGAAAATCTGTATATCTTTTTTTCTTGACAAAAGCTTTAAACTGTGGAACCATGATTGGAAATCTCTGTGCAAATTAGCACGTATTGCAGATTCTTTCTCCTGGGATATCATACGATCTTTCTTCCAGTACAGATTAAGAACAGAGTAGGACTTTAGTTGCTAGGAAAGTCAACATTTATTTATTTTATTTATTTAACATTTGTTGACAAGGAAAGTCTGACTAGGCCCAGGGAGAAACGCTCTCAGATACATGGCTTTGGAATGTGGGAGGAAACCAGAGTAGCACAGTCTACGAAAATGGAGGGAGGACATGCAGACTCCGCACAGAAGACACCCCAGTTGAGAATTGACCTGCAGAACCTCTTGCTGTGAGGTGACAACATTAACCGCCACACCACTGTGCCACCCTAGAAGCTAGGAGCTTTTAATGTTATTTTTTTCCTTTCACACTTCTGAGTTCCTCATATTAAGAAGTGTGTCACCTGCTTTTGCGTAAAGCCTACAAGACTCATTATTATCTCATTTCAGAACTGTTACGACCTTTCTTACATTGGAACTTGTTATCTATGTTTCTTCTTCTCTGACATATCGGACAGTGCTATCAATGTCTTCCTAGACTACTGTGGGATTTGCTGTAGTCTCCACAGAACTGTAATAATATTCACTAAACCCCAAATTACCTTTGCCTGAAAAGGCATATGTCAGTTAGGCAAATCTTAAAAAGGGTACATAATCATTCAAAGATTAAGACATACAGAATACAAGTCTACCAGAGTAGATGTTTCCTCATTCTGTTCTTTTAAACCAAATTAACAGATGGTCTAGGTGACATCAGAAAGAACATCTACAATTCTCAAGTTCTTTTACACCTAGGAGTAAAAAGAGTGAGACAACAGTTTCTGCCAAGCTCCTATCCAACCTAATGACGTCCACAGAGCTGTAAGCATTGCATTTATTTTGCACTTCATTTATAGATTAACACTAATCACTTCCACATTCTTCTTTCTCACAGCTTCAGAAAGAGATCCTTCGGTCTGATCTTCTTGTAAATGGACTCATTTCTTATTTTCTTTCTCTTGTGGTTATTCAGTTGCCACAGAGAATCAGGAATTAAATGGGAAGCATTCCAGATCTGGTTTTGCCTGCCTTTCTAGGTCCACTTGTCATTTATATTTCTGAACCAAAATAAGGGAGTTCAGATCATCATATCTAAAAGGCCCACAGGCCCCATAAATAATTCTGGATGGGAACACAAACCTACTGAAAACAAGCATCCGTGATGCTCGGCAGGGCAGCATCACTTTACAAACATTTAAACCTACTGACAAATGTACAGCAGGCTGTCCACTGCTCATGTTCAGTTCATTATTTTACCACACTTCTGTCTGTACAACATAATACAGAAAAATTACAAAACGACCTCAGAACAGTAAAAGTCATAGATCATCGTCTACACCTGGCTTTCCACCAGCATTTCTCTGTCTGGGTGAAGATATTGTACACGTAGTAAGCATTTTCCTCTGTAGTGCCATAATGGAAAAGGAATATGCAGAATCTAGAAAAAAGTTGTGATTGTACTTTTTCAGTGACGGACCAAGAGATAAAATCAGTAACACCATGATGTTTTACAGGCTCCACTAGAATCAGATCCAGCAAAACTGAATCCGTTTCACAGATTGCTATATTTATCAAATGTGTGCGAATGTATCTTTATTGTGATTTTAATATTTTCATGTTAGTGTAGCTCATTGCGTCTTGTGATGCTCACCTTTTATGTAAGGGGATTTTAAATATATATATTTTTTTTCTGTGGCTGGTGGCTCACGTCTTTGAACTGTAGGAGCACTTTGTGTTTTACTTTTATTAACAGTCAGATAGTGCACATTTGGTTGTCTGTCCTTTTGTTCCAGTTGTATGACCATGGATATAGCATATTTAAGTAAGCGATAATGCTGCAAATGTTTTAATTGTCTTTTTACATTTTGATATACTAATCTTTGTGGTACACCTATGTGCTTCTTTCAGTTTTAATGGACATGCTGTCTGTCTCCATAATGGTATGTCATGAATCCATACGTAGCATGAGGTCAAGGTAATGGAAAAACTTATACAAAAGCAATGTCCACCTACTTTAAGCATCACTGACCTTCTAAGATATACAACATATGTTCTGAAAAGGGCCTTGCATGGATCCTGCATGCTACATTAATGTATATAACCAGCAAAATAACAAAAAAGGGCTACTGTGTGTCTGCAGGAACTGTATTACTGGACCTCAAAGCATTTGACATAGTCAACTATATGCTTTTATTGGACCAATTAAAAGCCATGGCCTGGATATCCAATTTTCTCATAAACAGGAACTATAAGCTTAAGTGTTTGAACTCCATTACCTCTCTAAGGATATCTAGTCTAGCGGTTGTATAAGAATCTGGATTAGCTCCCCGGCATTTCATATGTTTTACCACCAGCATTTGGTAGCATTTTGGCAAATCCTTAATCATCTAATATTTAGAATGATGAATTACTACTGTATCCAGCAAAAAATGCTTTTAAAATGCGATATCTCTAGTCCACACTCATTAATATGAAGCAGTGGTTCCCCTGTAATGACCAGATTCTCAACTCTTTGAAAGTCAAATGGATACTGTCTGTTAGAGTTACATTTACAAAAGGCAGATGTCCACTTCTCAGGAAATCTACACCACTTTACAATTACGCTCACCAATAACCAACAGAATTGGTAACCCACTTCACATATACTGAATTAGTTAAACATGCAGGTTTGACTGTAGAACAATAACTCCTAGTCACGTGTGGAACTCATATATGATGACTATTATAGCTAAAATACAGCAATGGCCAGTGATGTTCTTCAGATTTTTGCTGGGTACTATCTCCACATAGGCTAACATTGTACAGGTGTGTTTTTGTACTTATGCGGATGATAGTGTAACACACCATTCAAGTATAACCCATAAGCATAAATTAGTTGTAAAGCTGAGTTACACCTTTGCAAGTACATTATACTATGTCCTAACATGTTTAGAAAAGGTGCAACAACACTTTGAAGCACAGTCTGTCACAAATGAGATATGTATGCAGGCTGCCAGCTAAGGTACAATCGGTGCAGTCACATATATAAAGCAAAGCACAGGACCACAGAATTTTAACTCACACTTCTGTCTCTTTATGTGTGTGCTTTATATTCCACACGCATTATATATGGTTTACACTGCACTTAAAAACATGACTTCTGTTTAAGATGGAGACTGCAGCATATGTCTATTGTCATATCATGAGTAAAATGTCAAATTTATATATAGGGTAAGGTCTTTGCTTCCCATGCACAAGGTACAAGGTTCAATCCTGACCTCCATGCCTGTTTGGAGTTTGCATGTTCTCCCTGTGTTTCTGTGGGGTTTCTCCCTCCGAAAAACACGTTGAGTGTTTCCATCTCTACTTACCTAGTAATGCAGCTGTATGCAACAGCACATATTCTAGATGGTGCCCTATAGGGGAGAGTAAAATAAACCAACTGCTTTGAGTATCGACTGTGGAGAGCAGTATCTTCAAAGACAGCAGAACACGGATCACAGGCTACATGCCATGGCAGGGTTAGTCTCTCAATGGTGTAAAATACGGCTCTAGGTGATTCAGTCAGGTTGACTAACATGACCAAAATGGACATGGGTATTTACTGGTGATAAGTAGGTTGAGGACCTGGTCTACTCTACCCAACATCAGGGACCCATGCTAATAGTGGGAACATGTCACCAGTGGCAGGAGTGTATGTGCCCCTATTGGCCAGTGTGCGCCCACTCTAAAGACAGCAGTCCTGGGTCATAAAGCTAGTGGCTGCAAAAGCTGGATATAAAACCAATTAACCTGTCAAATGCTACACTGGACAAGGCTTGGAAGTAGATGATTTAATGGTAAGTAGGAGGCTGGACATCTTCTTTATCGAGAGAGAGAAGGAATGGAGGACAAGCTAGAAATGTAGTGGGAAATGTTGTGAGGGAGAGGCAGTGAGGATGTCATCAGAATTAGTGACAAACTCATGGCAATCAGAATCCAGTGTAATGACAGAGCAGTATTCATAATCTCAGCCTATGCTCCACAGTAGGGTTGTGACGGTGAGAAGAGAGTGCATTCATACAGTAGTTGCATTACTTACTAGATTAAGCAGTCCAACAGGTGTCGGTAATGGGTGGCCTGAATGCACATATCAGGACAGGCATAGAGGACATTCTAGACTTCTGTCCACAGGCAGAGAGGCCATTCTAGACTCTAGCAAATGACTATATGGTAGCCAACACATGGCTCAGAAAGAAAGAGAGTCACAAGATCACATACAAAAGTGGCCAACATGCAACTCAAGATAGACTTCCTCCTAGTAAGAAAAGGGCACTGGGGATTGTAAAGTCATCCCGAGTGGAACAGTTGGCCCACAACATAAACCACTGGTTGCCACAATCAGCTGCAAGCAGTGGTCAGAGAAGACACTAAGGTCAACAGAGACCATATGCAGATGATGTGGCATTACAGGCCGACTCGGAACAACAACTTTAGCAAAGAAGAGGGGAATGGAATGCAAAACTGAAAGCACATGGGATGAAACTAAGCACAGATAAGACAGTAGTTATGGCAGCAAATGGGAAAATCAGAGAAAGCTGAGAAGTGAGATAGAAAGGAAGATAGTGGAACAGGTTAACAGCTTCAAGTATCTGGGAGGGGTAGTTGAGGAGAAGGGAAGTCAGAATGAAGAGATCAAAGGTAGAATTAGGGACGATGTACCCAGGTGGCACGGAGTGTCAGGTGTAGTGTATTACAGAAGAATGTCAAAGAAGCTTAAAAGTAAGGTTTATAAAACAGTGGTATTACCAGTAGTACTTTATGGTACAGAAACATGGGCAGTGAGCAGAGAAGTTAACTCATTCCCTCCAGTACAGCTCTTTTGAGTACGTACCTTTAACTCCCAGTGGGTGTGGCTTGAGACTTTAAAAAATGAAATTATCACCTTATAGTTCAAACAAATATTCACATCTTTGGAATCACAAGTGTTGCTAGAAAACTGTAAATGGCAAACTATTCTGGATAAATTAATCATTACATTGGTGGCATTCACTCAGTTTGATGCTTTAAACTGGATTTTATAAGCTACAACAAAGACAGTGAATATTAATTTCATAATGTTGTATGAACAGATTATGATATCTCAGTAACCATTCAAGCAAGACACATACTGCCAGCAGGATTTTATTCATACAGTTGTGAGCTTTCATATGAGGCTATGCAGTTCCGTATTTTAGAGAAATATGAAAATTATTACAATAAAAATAAACAGTATAGGAATAATATTCAATATCTCTTTAGCTGCATTAGACAGACGTCGAATATCAACATAATCCTGTTTGCCTTTGTGTAAAAAGCTTTAAGATGAAATCTTTTAATACAAGCAATATGACGCCTAGAGGTGGCAGTAGGAGGTAACTGCAGAAACACCTGAAGGAGCACTCAGCTGTAAAGAGTTTTAAGGAAGCTAAAAGTGATGAAGACAAAGTGCCTGAGATGGGTCATAGGATGCACGTTGTGAGACAGATGAAAGAATATGGACATAAGAGCAGAAGCCAAAGTAGCTACAATTGCAGAAAAGAACAATAAGAACAGATTACGGCGGTTTGCGTACATGTGCAAGAAAGCAGAAGACAATCTGGTGAAGAACATTTGGAATAGACAGGAAGAAAGCAAGAGGACATCAGGGCATCCAGCAAAAAGGTGGGTGGACTGCATGAGAGAAGACCTCTGACAGTCAAGCATGACTACTGACAAAGGCAGGAGAGTGATGGTGAATAGAGAAAGATGGCAACAAGTGACACAATACCCCAACCCCAATTAAACAAGTGACACAATACCCCAACCCCAGTTCAAAAAATGGGGAAAAGGGGGTTGATGGTGGTTAATGATAATAATGATTATGTATCTATGTATTTATTTATTTCTATTTATTTGACATTTGTTGACCAGGTTAGTCCAACTGGGTGGATGCCCTTTTTCAACGGAGACCCGAGGAGAAAAACTCCAAAACATACGTATGCAATAATTAACAACAAAGTAAGTAAAAGAACTCATTAAAAGTGCAGAGATATTAACATGCAATAGCACTGAGTATAGCAGTAAGAGTATACTACACTGT
Organism: Protopterus annectens; assembly: GCF_019279795.1. Lineage (NCBI taxonomy): Eukaryota > Metazoa > Chordata > Ceratodontiformes > Protopteridae > Protopterus > Protopterus annectens. The sequence goes on from NC_056751.1 coordinate 771,813,421, forward strand.
ATACTCATAAAAACTAAGAGTAATGCTACTCAACGCCAGAAGTCTAAACCTCAAGATGCACGCACTCGAAACTGTGCAGTAACAGAAACCTGGTTCAGGGCTCCCGAGAGCACCCCAGCACTACCAGGTTATACCTCATACCACGCTTTTCAGCCCCAAAACTTGGACCGAACCACAAAAGGAGGGGGAGTATCGATATTCATCAAAGATACCCACACCTCCAGGTTGGTGGCAAAGCACGAAGCATCAGAGAATATCCATGTGCAACTAACAGTGGGTAAAACTGCCTTCCAGTTTATAGCCTGCTACAGACCACCCTCCCAAACCCAGGAACCCCACTCGGCCTTCCTGAGAACACTGGAAAATATGAAGGTCTCTCCAAACACTATTATATTGGGCGACTTCAACTACCCAAACATAGACTGGGAGCATTACTCTAGCTCCAACACCCTAGCCCAAAGGTTCCTAGAATTTATAAACTCAAATGCTATGGAACAACTTGTTACCACTCCCACAAGAGGGAAAACATACTGGACCTGATCATCACCAACATGGGGACTCTATGCTCGAGACCAGAAGTGTATCCCTCACTGGTAAGATCAGACCATAAACTAATCTCACTGGATATTCACATCCCGACCCCAGCCCCTGCCCAGAAAACCACAGTGAAAAACTTCTCTAAAGCAAATTTCACACTCCTCAAAACCGAGGTGGAATCCTTCAAAGCCCCGAGGCCTGTGGAAAATACGGCCCAGACCGTAGAATCCTTTATAAACGCATTCTATGAACACCTTCAGGAATGCATGGATCATGCGATCCCAAATAAAACCAAGACCCAATCCTCCAAAGGCAGACGTCCTGTCTGGTGGACCCCAGCCATAAACAAACTATACAATAGAAGGAGGAAGCTACTAAATGATAGAGCAAAATCCCAAAAAGGGAAGGCATCACTGATCAGTATTAGCAAAAAACTACGGGCACTCATAAAATTGTCTAAGGCCAGCTTCGAGAGAACAATTGCACAGGACACTAAGGATAATCACAAGGCTTTAGTTATGTTAGGAACCTGGGTGGTAATTCCCAGATATGCTCAGAATTAGTCCAAAATGACAAAAAATACACTGAACCCACAGACATTGCCAACATCCTAGCTGACAGGTTCAGTGCAAACCCCCCCCCCCACCAAAAGGGCAAATATCTATCCCAGCAGAGTGCTGCCCCCCTGACATCTCAGATGCTCAGGTAAGAGCCGCCCTCTCCAAAGCAAAAAACACAGCATCAATGGGACCAGACGGTGTCCCGGGCTGCATCCTACATGAACTCCAAGAAGAGCTAAACCCAAACATAAAACTACTGTTCAATCTCAGCCTTACTACAGGATATGTGCCCAAAGAGTGGCGTACAGCAACAGTGGTCCCTCTCCATAATGGTGGTGCCTCAACACATCCTGGAAACTATCGCCCCATAAGCCTGACTAGCTTGGTCTGCAAAGCTATGGAAAGGATCATCATGGACCTCATAAATAAAGATATTGGGGACCTACAGACACTGGATCCTACCCAGTTCGGCTTTGTTAAGGGCAGATCCTTCCTCTTAAACCTGGTTGATTTCTTTGAAACAGTCACCAAGGCGATTGACGAGGGGAAGTTGTTCCACACAGCCTACCTGGACCTCGCAAAAGCCTTCGATACAATACCCCACTCGGGCATTATAGATAAGCTCACCAGCTTAAATATAAACCCCTATGTTACTAGATGGATTGCAAACTGGCTCAAGGACAGAACCCACATGGTGAGAATTGCTGGAGCCATGTCAGACTCCAAACCAGTTACAAGTGGTGTCCCACAAGGCTCAGTCCTGGGACCTCTCTTGTTCGGTATATATTTCTCGGAGGTACAGGCCAACGTGGAAGGACTGTGGCTGACCAAGTTCGCAGACGCCATAATTGACTCTCCAGCCGACACAAGCATCCTCCAAAAGGGCCTCATAGAAACAGACAACTGGTGCCAGAGCCATGGCCTCAAGCTAAATGCCAAAAAGTGTATAGTCATCCACTTTGGCAAAAACAAAGTGCCCACAAATTACCACATAGGTGGTAATCCATTAAGTACAGAAGAAATAATTAGGGACCTGGGGACCCAAGTAGATAGCAATCTCTCATTTGACAACCACGTAGCCAAAGTGGTTAGAAAAACATTTTATATAGCCCACCTAATCATGAAGGGATTCACATCTAGATCAGGGGAGGTCATCGTGCCTCTTTACTCATCCCTCATCAGGCCCATAATTGAGTACAATGCCCCTTTTAGGATGTACCTTACCAGACACCTGCAGCAACTGGAAAGACCCCAAAAGTACCTCACCAAGAGGATCAAAGGGCTCAAACAGATGCCATATGCTGCCTGGTTAAAGAAACTCCAGCTCTACTCAGTGGCATACCGCCTGTTCAGAGGCGATCTGTGCCTGACGTATAAAGCCATGTCCAACCCGGAATGAATGGACATGCTGCACCTCAGAAAATCCAAATCCCATCGAGCTACGCGCTCGATAGACTTGAACCTCAGCACTGAAATAAATAGGACAATGCTGGAGAGACAGATTCATAACCCAGAGGCTCCCTTCACTCTGGAATAAAATCCCAGTCCAGGTTAGGCAGAGTCCCTCATTGACTCTCTTCAAGAGGAATCTTGATGAGTGGATGGGAGATCGTAGGTTTACCCTGGGTATCACTTCTGTATCACTGTTAGACAGAGGCACAGTATACTAACCTCGAAAAAGGGCATAGCAAAATTTAAAATGGGTGGCGAAAGCCAAACACATTCTGGCTAGGCTTATAAATGCCCTAGGGCAGATAGCCTAGTATGAACCTATGAACCTATGAACCTAAGAATAAAAAATAGAAAATGAACATATATCTATCTATCTATATCTATATCTATCTATATCTAAACACACACATATATATATATGTGTGTGTGTGTGTGTGTGTGTGTGTGTGTGTGTGTGTGTGTGTGTGTGTGTGTGTGTGTGTGTGTGTGTGTACTTGGATCCTACATGTTAGTTGGCTGTAGTTAAAGTCAGCGTCCATTTTTCCGATACACTTTGGTCAACAAAGCAGAGTAGTTCCTGTAATAAGCTGTGCACAGAAAAAGTCTGACATCACACAGATGGCACTTTAATTAAAATTACAAAAATAGGAAAAAAGCAGTATCTTTTCAATAAATAACTAACTTATATGATGAACAGAGTTCTCCATCAGGCAAAATATGAAAAATTACCCACATGGTCCAGGACCTCTTTAATGCACCTTTGGGTGTATAAAATGTCTGTCAGTGGACAAAAGCACTAGCTATTACTTTTTTATCTGTTACAATAAGAAGTGTTTAACAGATCCTACTTTAGATACATGTTTTATATATTTACCTTTATGGTGCTGTTAATCATGCCTCTCAACCTCTTAGAGCAAGAAATCTGGACAAAGCCATAAATAAACGGAGGACAAAGGCCCAAAAATAGGGACACTTTTTTAGAAAGTTGATAGAACAACAGGTTTTGCATTCATCATCTTCTTTCAGCTGTTCCCATTAGGGTTCGCCACAGCAGATCACCTGTTTCCATTTCTTCCTGTCCTCTGCATCTTGCTCTGCCACACCAACCACCTGCATGTCCTCTCTCACCACATCCATAAACCTTATCTTAGGCCTTCCTCTTTTCATGTTACCTGGTAGCTTCATCCTTAGCATCTTTTTCCCAATATACTCAGCATCCCTCCTCAGCACATGTCCAAACCAATGTAATCTTGCCTCTCTGACTCTGTCTCCAAACCTTCCAACCTGGGCTGACCCTCTAATATACTTATTCCTAATCCTGTCCACCCTCGTCACACCCAGTGCAAATCTTAACATCTTTAACTCTGCCACATCCAGCTCAAACTCCTGCCTTTTTGTCAATGCCACTGTCTCCAACCCATATAACATAGCTGGTCTCACTACCCTCTTGTAGACCTTCCCTTTCACTCTTACAGGTACTCATCTGTCACAAATCACTTCTGACACTCTTCTCCACCCACTCCATCCTGCCTGTACTCTCTTCTTCACCTCTCTAGCACACTCACCGTTACACTGAACTATTGACTCCAAGTATTTAAACTCATCCACCTTCGCCACCTCTACTCCTTGCATCCTCACCATTCCTCTATCCTCCCTCTCATTTACACACATATATTCTGTCTTAGTCCTGCTGACCTTCATTCCTCTTCTCTCTAGAGCATATCTGCATCACTCCAGGGTCTCCTACACCTGTTCCCTACTCTCACTACAGATCACAATGTCATCTGCAAACATCATAGTCCACGGGGACTCCTGTCTGATCTCGTCTGTCAACCTGTCCATCACCATTGCAAATAAGAAAGGGCTCAGAGCTGATCCTTGATGTAACCCCACCTCCACCTTGAACGCATCTGTCACTCCCACCGCAGACCTCATCACTGTCACACTACCCTCGTACATATCCTGTACCACTCTTACATACTTCTCTGACACTCCTGACTTCCTCATACAATACCACAACTCCTCTCTAGGCAACCTGCCATATGCCTTCTCTAAGTCTACAAAAATACAATGCAACTCCTTCTGACATTCTCTGTACTTCTCCATCAACACTCTCAGAGCAAACATCACATCTGTATTGCTCTTTTCCGGCATGAAACCATACTGTTGATCACTAATCATCACGTCCCTTCTTAACCTAGCTTCCACTACTCTTTCCCACAACTTCATGCTGTGACTGATCAATTTAATCCCTCTGTAGTTACTACAGCTCTGCACATCACCCTTATTCTTAAAAATCAGTACCAAAACACTTTTTCTCCATTCCTCAAGCATCCTCTCACTTTCCAAGATTTCATTAAACAATCTGGTTAAAAACTCCACTGCCATTTCACCTAAACATCTCCATGCTTCCACTGGTATGTCATCTGGACCAACAGACTTTCCATTCTTCATCCTCTTCATAGCTATCAATACTTCCTTTTTGTTAATCCATTACACTTCATGATTCACTATCCCCACATCATCCAACCTTCTCTCCCTCTCATTCTCTTCATTCATCAACCCCTCAAAGCACTCTTTCCATCTCCTCAACACACTCTCCTCGCTTGCGAGTATGTTTCCCCTCATTATCCTTTATCACCCTTACCTGCTGCACATCTTTCCTAGCTTGGCCCCTCTGTCTAACCAATTGGTACAGGTCCTTTTCTCCCTCCTTAGTGTCCAACCTTTCATACAACTCTTCATATGCCTTATCCTTAGCCTTCGCCACCTCTCTCTTTGCCATGCACCTCATCTCCTTATACTCCTGTCTACTTTCTTCATCTCTCTGACAATCCCACTTCTTTGCCAACCTCTTTGTCTGCATACTCTCCTGTACTTCCCCATTCCACCACCATGTCTCCTTGTTGTCCTTCCTCTGTCCAGATGTGATACCAAGCACCTTTCTAGCCGTCTCCCTTACTAGCTCTGCTGTAGTTACCCAGCTATTTGGTAACTCTTCACTGCCACCCAGTGCCTGTCTTAACTCATCCCTGAACTCCACCTCATAATTACCATTTTTCAACTTCCACCATTTGATCCTTGGTGCTGCCCTCACACTCCTCCTCCTCTTCTTGATCACCAATGTCATCCTACAAACCACCATCCTATGCTGCCTAACTGCACTTTCTCCAGTCACCACTTTACAGTCTCCAATCTCCTTCAAACTGGCCCTCCTACATAAGATATAATCCACCAGTGTGCATCTTCCTCCACTCTTGTATGTCACTCTATGCTCCTCCCTCTTGTTAAAATACGTATTCACCACAGCCATGTCCATCCTTTTCGCAAAAGCCACTACCATCTGACCTTCTGCATTCCTTTGTTTAACACCATACCTACCCATCACTTCCTCATCCCCTCTGTTCCCTTCACCAACATGCCCATTGAAATCTGCTCCAATCACCACTCTCTCACCCTTGGGTACAGTCATCACCACTTCATCCAATTCACTCCAAAATGTTTCTTTCTCATTTGCATTAACATGAATTTTCTGAAGGATATGAAATCTGAAACTCTGTCTGTCATTGAATGTCTGTCATTATTTTTCTGACTTCAACCCCCAATGATTTGCCAATGATTTACCTGAAAACCACAATTTTATGAGAAGCTGACAAGTAATATGAGCAAAAAATGTGGACATTCTGCAAAAATCTGTAAAGTTGAGAGGTATGCAGTGTTGAGTGGGTTTGTGGCTGTATAAAATATCAATCTTGCTGAAACTCAAAGGTCCAGAGCTTCTTCATATATCTTCCACCTGCTAGCGATTCAACGACCTTGCAGAAAGTAAATGAGTCCACATCTGTTAATTCTTTTGATCCATACCCCGTAGCCCATGCCAGTAACTTGTCTGTGTTTGACATAATATTGCCAGTTGTGACTCCATAATGGTGTATTATTTAGGTTAATAATGGTAGCCCAGGACAGTGGACTATGTACACATTGGTTTACAAAGTCCATTTAACATGTGGAAGAAACAGACAAATGTAGGTTTTGTAAAACAGAATTAGAAACAGTCGCACACCTTGGCATAATAATGTGGCAAGACTGTTGCACTGGGGATTTTGCAAACATTATAATATTGAAGTAGCTGAGAAGCACTGGAAACATGAGCCACAAAGCATTACTGAGAATGATGAAGTTTATATTACATGGGATCACCCATTGCCAACAATTACAAAAATAGATGCAAGAAAACTAGATATAGTAGTCCAGGAAAAAAAAAAGAAAAATGTAGCATTGATCTTTGAAATCACTACTACCAGTAATTATCGTGTCTTACGTAGAGAGATATGCAAAGTTATAAAAGACAGGATTTGCAAGTAGAAATGAGAGCAACGTAGAAGAAGAATACCCAGTTCCAAAAGTAGTAGGAGCAATGGAGTTATAAAAAAAGGATTTAGAGTCATATTTACATATGCTAACAATATATGCAACTCCATATGAATTGCAGAAGAAGTCAGTTCTGAGCACACTGTGGGTGCTGCAAAGAGCACTTTTGGCTAACATCAAAGATTGAACCAATACTAATTTCATGAACTTTAATCATACCCTGACTTAGGAATGGAGTCCATTCCTGTCACAGCATTAGAAATCCAAAAGTCATGGAGAAATTAAATAGCTTAGATGTTGTACTCTAGCTGATTCACAAATCTCTGAATTTCTTTCTTTAAGTACTAATTCCATATATCGTCATACTACTGACATGTGACTTGTCTCTTTTATGCAAGTCTTGGAGATGTGAGGAAAGCTCTGAACTATGAGAAACAAGCTGTTCATCAAAAAGGAAAGAATAAAAAACTTTTATTTCAATTCTGCTTAAATATTTTAAGTTGCACTTATAGTGGCCTGTGATGTGCCTTTTTTGTACTTTTCTGCTTTTTTCCATGTTTTAGCCACAAAAGTTACTTGTTTGCATTTTCTTAGTTTGTTCTGGGACATATTAATTTCATTTGCAGCTGTGGGAAGGTTGTGTTTATACTGCACTTCTATCTCCATTAAGTAGAATTACTTGTAAAATCAAGCTGTTTGTATTTTAAACCCTGCCAGGGGCCTTAGTCTTGTAGTTTCATTCACAGCTGTGGCAGAATTGTGAAGTGCTGCCAGTTTTGACCCTCATTTGGTTATTTATTACTGCATTTTTTCCATAAACTATTATTGATAAATTTCTACGTAGTCTGGTGCCTTAGACTGTGGTAGAATTACGGTAGTCAGACTATTGTATATTCTGCTCTAGGAATGGTGCTTCAGTGTTTTACAGCTGTTTGTTTTAGTTTTGCTTTTAGTCTTGTATTTTATCATTTACCTGATTAAAGTTACATTCCAGTGCCTTTCTGTTACCCTGTTCTTTGTGTCTGCCCCACCGTCACTGAGATATTAAGCTAAAGTTTCTGAAATTCTAACCTACCCGGGGTCATTAACCTGCAGCTCAGAGTCATAGGACAAGAACTCCAACGTTGCCTTAATTTGACTGGATCCCTTTGTAGCTAACCTGCTTCTTGCAACCTGAAAATATTTCTAACCCTCTTACCCATTTTCTGTTATGTTTTTAAAAAGCTGTGCCTCTGGCCCTCACCTGTTATGATAATCTGACTTCCAAAGTCCCTCCCTCACCTCGTTCAATACTATTGTCTGTTGTGTAACCTATTTAAGTACTTTTCACATCCATTGTTTTCCGTAGAGCCATAAAACTGAGTGCCCACCCAGTAAACCAGTATTGCTCTTCAACAAACTTCCTTTATTACCAGTTGTCTCCTGCTCATTTTCCCAGAGCTCTCATCTGGTTGACTCCCTCTCCCCACTCTGAGAGGGTCCGGAATTAATCCTTCTCCACTCTTGACAGAAAACAGACTCACTTTATTGTTTTCCACTTCAGTTGACTGTTTTTGAGTGCTACTGTTTTAGTTGTGCTTTATTTGTTGATTTTCCACTTTAAATCATTGTATAGGTCCCTAACGCATGAACTCACCTTGTCCAGATGGTTTGTTTAAGTTGTTTTGTGGCAGTATTACACTCCCAAACAATCTTTTTTGTGCTCTTACAATCAGCGGACTGGGATAGTCCATGTAGTAACAGTAGGTGCTGACTTGATCCATCTGAGTTACGAAACACATACGAAGCTATAATTGTAGTTGTTTTATTGGTCAGAAGGCTTAGAAACTAGTTTTATGTGTTTTAAGTGCCTGCATAAATTTGGAGCATTTACACACCACTGGCCATTTAGACACAGACACCAAGTAACCACATTTTTCCTATAAAACTACCTCTGAAACTGGACCACTAACTCAGTGAGTTTAGAACAACTACTTTGGGTGTTAATGGCACAGTGCAGCTAGTCTGTGCAGTGAGTAGCAGCACCACCCCTTGAATTTAGTATCATATAGCCTAGTCTAGCTCCTAGCCCTAAAAAGCACCCTTAGTCAACCAAGTATTAACCTCTCCCACACTGCATCCTTGTACCTCACCCAGTGAAGGAGCTCACATCATGGATATGCACTTTCCCAATTTCATTGCAGCAACTTTGGTGGATATGGATATATTGAGATAATATAACAATTGTCTAATGGCCACTGATAGCCATTAATCCTCAAAGAAGCAAATAATGTATGCAAGAGATGCATATGCACAATATCTGTAGACACAAAACCCGTGTTTACAAACACTCATAATAACAATCTGGTTTCCAGAAACACACATGCTGCACCCATCACATATAATATGCACCCCACACATAGATTCACTGATGCTGAGGCACTTTTCCCAAATCCCAAAGACCTCTTAGACATTTCACCTGCAAAAATTATCCTCAGAAAACCTGAAAACACTGAACAGAAACAACTGCTAACTAATGAAACCACACGCAGTGGAGTCTCAACTACCAAGCCTGTAAGGCAAGCCGATATACTACCCAGAACTATAGTCATAGGGGACACTGTTATTTGACATACTGATGCTCTATTCACCAGAATGAGTAAGGAGAAAAGAATGGTCAGTTACCTGTCAGGGACCAGGATCTGCCAAGTTATGCGTGCACTCAAGTCACTGCACCACAGGTACCAGTATGATTCAGTCATAGTCCACGGAGGTATAAATGACCTGAGATATACCACCCAAGATATTATGGAGCTCTCTGATTATGTGTTACAGGTTGGTATGTGCCTAGCCATGAGCAGCATCCTACCTGTTTCAAAAATGATGCAAAAATATGAACAGAAAATGCCAAAAAGAAAAAGTAAATCCTCTGCAATAAACTGCTCGGTTCTAAACATTCAACAGAAAAAAACAACAACAACTGCAGCAGAAACACAGTGAGTGGATAAAACAAGCCAAGACTTTAATAAAAAATGATGAGCGCTTTCACAAAGCCACTTTTGCTTCTTCAGATCATACTCAACAACTAAAACACCATGAACTAAATACAAAGATACTATTCCCGTAGGCCACCCCAACCAATAGACACACAAACAATTGTGGTTAGTAGGTAACTAATTACTTAATACTAGCACAATTCAAAGACTAAGCATAATTAAGTTATTGACAGTCTGTCTACTTTAAAACTATTTTTACAAACATACCTCTTTACATCACAGAAAACATACAATACAATAAAATTCTACAACATTATTTAAAACTTTTTAAAACTCATTTCTTCAGCCTTCTGGATGTTGAAGCTGGTTGTATAGAAACATAATCATTTAACCCATAGTCTTGATCTGCTCTCTGTAATATTGATTAAATCCCCTTTCCTAACACTAGGAGGTATAACTTCATGATGTTTTAGTTGTTGAGTATGATCTGAAGACGCAAAAGTGGTTTTGCGAACGTGCTCATCATTTTTTATTAAAGTCTTGGCTTGTTTTATCCACTCACTGTGTTTCTGCTGCAGTTTTTGTTGTTTTTTTCTAATGAACAGAAAATGATTGACTTTAATGATTTGGTCTTTGATGTCATTCTAAGAGGGCACGATATTTCTCATCACGGGAGGACATGATTAACAAACCATGTTGCTTTGCCAAGGATAGTCTGCACCTGTCCCCTCTACGCTTTTGAAAATTGACTAAACCACTATCCTCCTCCATTCAGCCTTTCTTAGGCAAAGCCAGATTAACAAATCTTCCAACATCACAAACTCTATCCAAGAAAATCTTACTGCTCAATGCTAGGAGTCTAAACAAGAAGCTCTGCTGCCTCCAAACTCTCCTCACCTTGGAGAATGTAGACATCTGTGCAGTTAGTGAGATATAGTTTCAAACCGCAGACAGTGCCCCAGAAATGCAAGACTCCAGTGGCTTCCACACATTTAGGCCAGCAACTGTACAGACACGGACTGAAGGTGGAGGTTTTTCAATCGGATCTATACTAGAAAAACAAAAATCCAAAAACACGAACGATCTAAAGGTCAAAAATGCAGGACCTCGAACACGCTATTGTGGGGAGCTGCATCCCCCCCCCTTAAATATATATATATATATATATATATATATATATATATATATATATATATATATATATACCAACTCTGAGATTGCACTACAGTGAGGAAAGGGCAAATATTCCAATCCTCACTGTACCACAATCTTACAAAAAGCAGATCAAGATCCAGCATTTCCAACCTTTAGGTCGTTCGCTATTTTGAGCTTTCAGTGTTCTAATAGGTACCCCTTCAATCTATTTCAGTAACAAGCATTCCTCTAGGATGATCAAGCAGGAAGACACAATGGAGTTCCTCCACATTCAGATTACCATAGTCAAAGTCCCATTTCATATACTGGCTACCATACTGGATACACCATCACATACATGGTCTATAGGTGAATGTACATGATAGTGTTGCTACAAACTAGGCTTTTGTTACCAGAGAACTGATATAGTCAGTACCTTGAATTTAATGTTTGGATAACGCAATAATAATTTAAATGTGCAAAATGCTTGACATTTGTATACTATGAGCAGACATTATCTGATAACTTAAGGGCTACAGGCCAGTATTATTTACCTAAGAAGTGTGTTTTAACTAGATTGCCCACAGGCAAACGATAACAACAGAGTTTTTATGATGAGTGTTATGCTGTTAAGGTGCCTGAACATACCTGCTATGAGCTTGATGCAATTGTTAGTGCCTGTACTGTAGTTAGAAATTAATTGTAAGTTACACAACTATTGTAGTGACTTATTAGGGCTATTCTCTAAGGCTTGTCATTTACTGCTAATGGTCCACTATTCATTTAGTCTTTTTTAGATACTTCTACAGTGTCTTAGGGACTGTCTTCACCATGTCTATGCTGTTGAAATAAATCCCATTTCACAGTCCAATTTGCAACCTAAAACTGGAAACATGCATCTGAGCTAAAGTATGTCTTCACCCTCATACTAAACTAATGCATTATACTGTAAGCGAATCAGATGTGAGTAATGTAAATGTAACTGCTATGAGGAGTGCACACTAAGCTGGGACAGTATTCCCTGGGTTCTCTTCCCTGCCCTCCATCAAACTACAGCTGATTTTACTATGTTCGTCAACCCTCTTTAATAATGCAAAAATCAGCTAGCCAAAAGCCCTTCCACTTGCATTTTACTTTATAAGCTAAGCATCAACAAACATTATTTTATTTATTTATTTATTTATTTATTTGCTGTTGGTTAACCAGGATTGTCCATTGGGCCAAGATAACCCGTTTTCAATGGAGTCCTGGGGAGAAAAGCTCCATTACAGATTACATATTATAGAGATTTATATGCAGATTACATATTATAGAGATTTACATCCACATTATTGTACATGACATCAAGAGGAACAGTGATTACAATGAGTAAAGTTAAGCATTAATACAATCAAATAATAAAACATATTAAAGTTGAAACCAAATTATATCATAGGCACAAGGATAAGGAAGTGAGTAGATAGATGCATAAGGCTTTCAGGAGGATAGGAACTATTAAGGAATAGATTACTGTCTGAGGTAGAGAGAGTAAAAGGTGGAATACAGTAGAGAGTATAGAAAGATTATGTGGGGTAGGAGCAGGAGCATTCCCATGTGGATGATAGGTAGGAGTAGAGGGATTTTTTAAAGGTAGGAAGGCTAGTGATGGTACGAATGGAGGGTGGGAGGGAGTTCCATAGGCGTGTTAGTGAAAAGGAGAGGAGGTTTTGTCCTGGGGGGCGATGGGGTCTATGGACTTCTATTAGGTTTTGATTAGTAGATCTAAGAAGTCTTTGAGTATGGTGAATTTTAAAGGTAGTGGACAGGGAGGGACAGAGGGATGGTTGAAAAATGAGTTTGTGTGCATATGTTAGTTGAGTGTAGGAGAGGTAGTTGGGAAGTTCAAGCCAATTTAGTTTGTGGAGTGGTACACAGTGATGGGTTGAAGATTTATTGCTAGTGGCAAATTTGGCTATTTTATTATAACAGGTCGAAAGTTTTGTTTTGAGAGATGATTGTAGATTAGTTAAAAGAGGGGCACCATAAAGGAGGGAGGAAAAGAGAAATGTGGTAGAGAGAGTGAGTTTGGTAGTAGGTGAGAGGAATTGTTTGTGACGGTACAGCAAGCCTAGTTTTTGGTGGGTTTTTTTAATGTTTTGTAGTAGATGGGACTTGAAAGTAAGGTTATTATCAATTTGGACTCCTAGAAGCTTGGCTTCAGTTACCATTTCAAGTGGGTTATTATTTTGACTGGTGATGGAGAATGGTTGTTGATCCAGTGTGTTGGTTTTAGAGTGGGTGAATATCATTAGTTTTGATTTAGCTGCATTAAGTGCAAGATGGTTGTCTTTCATCCACTGTTCTGTGGTGGAGAAGGCATCTTGAGTCAGCTTTTGGAGAGTTGGAATGCAAGATGAAGCACAGATGATTGTAGAATCATCTGCGTATTGGATGATGTCAGCATAGGGGATAGAGTGATAGTAGTCATTTACAAAGATATTAAAGAGAAGGGGTCCTAATATGGAACCTTGAGGAACACCTGTGGGGCTATTTAGGAAACAAGAGATGGATTTTTTCCACTTAACAGCTTGATGCCTGTCTGAGAGATAGCTGGTTAACCAATTAAGAGCAGAAGGTGAAAGGTTTAGCTTAGAGAGTTTAGTTAGAGGTAAGTTATGGGAGATAGTGTCAAAAGCTTTGGAGAGATCAAGTAGAATGGTAGATACAGTGAGGCCAGAGTCTCTAGCCTTGTTCACTTTTTCAAGGAATGATAGCAGGGCTGTCATAGTGCTGTGATTGGGATGGAAGCCGTGTTGAGTAGAAGTTAGTAGGTTGTTGTCTAGTAAGTAGGGAAGGAGTTGAAGGTGAATACATTTCTCTAGAATTTTAGAAATAGGAGAGAGGATAGCAATGGGGCGGAAGTTGGTAACACTAGTATTATTTCCTCCTTTATGACAGGGAATTATAAAAGCCTTTTTCCAGATGTGAGGAACGTGACTTTCTTGGATGGAGCGGTTGATTAGGATACTAATTGGCAGGGCGATAGCATCTGCAGCTATACTGAGGAAGTGTGAGGGGATGTTATCGGGGGCATTGGTGCAAGGTTTTAGCTTTTTCAGGAGTTTTTTGATAGTGGAAGTAGGGATTGGTTCCAGGGAGAATCTAAGTGGTTGGGAGGTAGTAGGATGACAGAGTGGAGAAGGAGGAGGAGTAGGGGGGGAGAGGAGGAAGTTGGAGGTGGATGGTTGGAGGAGAAGGAAGAGGTTAGTTTGGAAATGCAGTCAGTGAAAAAAGAGTTAAACTCGGTGGCAAGGTCATAGTCTTGTACGCTTGGGTTGGGGTTTGGGTTTTCAGTTGTACCGGGTTTTAAGAGGGAGGTTATAGCTCTCCAGACATTTTGTGGGTCATTTTTGTATTTACTTTGAAGAGAAGAGTAATAGTTGTAACGGTCTGCTGTGATAAGCTTTTTTACTGAGTTACAAAGAGTTTTGTAGTCATTAAGAGTAGTGGGAGATTTGTGCTTCAGATAGCATGCCCAGGCTTTATCTCTTAGTCGCATGGTTGTTAGTGTATTTTTAGTTAGCCAAGGGATAGTTTTATTTTTTATTCTTCTGGTTTTTAAGGGAGCATGTGTATCTAACAGGTTTAAGAAAGTGGAATTAAAGTGAGTGATAGCACTTTCCAGGGGAAGAGTTTTTAGTGGGTACCAGTTAAGGCATTTTAGGGAGTTAGAGAAGGCTTCTGGGTTGAAGTTTTTTTGGTCTCTGAAAGTGATGTAGTTATGAGAAACTTGTAGGGAAGAAGAGAGGCGTGTGGCAAAGATGGGAAGGTGGTCGCTTAGGGAGTCAGGAAGAATTCCACTATCAGGGTAATTGTGGGGGTGAGAGACTAATATCCAATCTATAGTACTGCCAGAAGAGAAGTCTTTAGAGGGCCTAGTAGTGGAGTTGATGAGTTGAGTGAAGTTATACAGGTTGATGTTAGTGGAGGGGGTATGGGATTGAATGGTGGACCAACTGATGTTAGTGTCTCCCATGATGATGGTTTCGTTAGAAATATTGGAAGAGAACCAGGAGAGGATATCTTCCTGTGTGGGGATATTGTCGCCAGGGGGAATGTAGAGTGAGGCTATGCATATATTTTTGTGTTTATTTAATCGATGTAGGCCTATTATTAATTCTGCATTGTTGAATTGAGGAATAGCTTTATTGTAAGGAGTAATGGATAGAGAGGATGAGTATAGTAGAGCTACACCACCTCCTTTTTGCTGGGTTCTGTCTGCTCTGATAATGGAGTAGTTGGCAGGAATTATCTCAACATCTTTTATATGGGGTTTTAACCAGGTTTCAGATATGCCTAAGATATCTGGTTTATTATAGTGTAACCAGGCTTGAAGGTTTGGAGTTTTGTTCGCTAAGCTTTGTGTGTTTAGGGATGCTAATCAAATGGATTTAGAAGAGAGGGGGGAGGTGTTTGGGCCTGGGTTAGGATGTACATCCCCAGCTAAAAGTAGAGATGTTAGAATATTTATTGTATAGTATGGGTTTTTGTGTTTTTTGTCATAAATAGTAGAGGTTGTAAGAGATATGTTTGGTAGGGTGTGGGTAGTAGTTTTTAGTGAAATAAGTTTGAAGTGAAAGCAGAGATTGTTTGATAGGGTAAAATGTAGGAGATATTGGTATGACTGAGTAGGGGTGAAGTAAGTAGAGAGAGGAGGTTGTATGATAGAGTGGGGAGTGAGATAGCTTGTTAGGCTGGGTAAGGTAGTAGATGAAGGTTAGGTAAAGTAAGAGAAGTATTTGAATGGAGAAGAGTGTATACTTTGGATGCATGTTTGGGTTTTTTGGGATATTTATGGTTAGTAGTAAGAGAGATTAGGGATGTATGGTGTATTGAGTAAGGAGTTGATGGGATCTGTGGTGGAGGAAGGTTGTGCAGGGGAGGGAAATAAAGGAGGAAGGTGTGGAGTTTATTGGGAGAGGAAGTAGGTGTGGTTATGTGGGTATAAGTATGGATGTGGTGGGGTGGGTGAGATTTGGGGGTAGGGTAGGGGAGTGGAGTGAGCCCGTAGGGCGAACGGAGTGGGGAAGAACAGGAGGAAGAACCAGCAGCAGAAAAAGTATCAGCCACTGCAGCTGCGAAAGTAATATAAGCAGGTAAGGTATATGTATAAAAGGTAAGATAACTAACTATCAGTCTTTCCCTTTTGAGGCACAGGAAATTAGACTCCCTGTTACCTTATTTCTCCCAAAATGGGCATAACAGTAAGTGCTTGCTTTCATCTGCTTTTTCATAAGTAGACATAGGGAAAAGGATTACTCTTACTAACACTCTTAGTGTCAGCTACTGCATATATGACACCTCACACAGCTGGAACTTGTTCTGAGAAGGGTTGCTGATAATTTTTACAGTCACAGTCTTTCTGGCCAGGTTCAGCTGCCCAGGCTCACTCCACTCCCCTACCCTACCCCCCCAAATCCCAACCACCCCACTACACCTAAATTTATATCCCACTAGCCACTCCCCCATCACTCTCATCCAATAAAACACCAACACATCCTCTGTCCACATCTTTTCTATCACCCATCCCTCTCCTTTACAATGCTACCATCTCTAGCTATCAAATGTCTGCAAATTTTATCTACACACACTGTCTGTAATTTCCTAATTCTCACCTACTACTTATCTTCCTATCACTGTCAGCTAAATAATACTTTATCCTGTTCTACCAGTACAATTCCTCTGACCCACCACTTGCTACCTCCCAATCTTGTAATTGCCTCTAACTTTTATAACACAACATACATAGAATACTTCCCACACAAATACCCTCAACCTTTTCTAAAAACTTAAATATCTCTGATATATACCAAACACTTAACTAAGCTCTCAAAACTTGTTTGACATGTCTCTACACAACTAAACCTCTCTGGACATATATACCCTAACCTTGGTCCTGAATATGCTCAACAACAAGCCTCCAGTTCCACCACTCCACCACTCAACACAAGTATGTTTTCTTCACTTAGAAGCTTTAATCTCTTCCTCCTTAACATGAATATCAGGAGAATAGTCAATAAAATATGTGACCTACATGCCAGATTATCACTCTACTTCCATAATATTACAGTTCTTATGGGAATCTGTTTGAAAGCTGAAGTTACCAATAATGAAATTCTTTCTCCAGGCAGCAATATTCATAGGCACGATAGGAGACATAAGCTTAGAGGTAGTGTAGCCTTACTGTATAAACAAAGCTTAAAGGTAGAACTCATAGAATCAAGCTTGCCTGATTTCAGCAATATTGAGGTACTATTTAGCAATTTTGAAATAAACCACAACAGATCTCTAATCATAAAAGCTATATCTATTCCTCCTGGCAATAGTTCCAATATCCAGCAAACTCAGAACCACACAGGAATCCGCAGACTAATGAAACCAACACCTGGCAAAAGTTCAAGCCCCCATAAACCCAAACAACACTACTGCCTGCATGAAACTGTTTATAGAAACCCTATACAAGCATGTTAATAACTGCAGAGAGGCAGCCATACCTACCAGGAAGAAGTACAGAATTAACTCAAAAAAACAAGCCTCACTGGTGGAATCATTACACGAATAGGCTGTATAACAGATGGAAGAAAATTATGGTAACAATTAGGAAGTGTAGCACCCAGCAGGATAAAAGCACTACTAAAGACAATTTTGAGCTATGGTTTTGCCTCCCAGGCCAAGGAAAACCACAACGCATTCTTTAGTTATGTCTGCAGCCTCAAAGGCAATACACAATTGTCTGCAGAGCTCATTGTTAATGAAACCACCTATACTGAGCTAGAAGATATAGAAAACCTCCTGGCAGACACGTTTATGTCAAACTTTACTCCTCTCTCCCTCTCAACTTCCCTTCAGGAAATGGCATCAAATGCAACTTCTCTATTTTCACTAGGGAACAGGTCCTTAATGCTCTCTCTAAGGCCAAGTGCACTACATTAATGGACCCAGACAATACACCAGGATGCCTTCTAAATAACATGAAACATGACCTATAAGGCCCTCTGGAATTGCTATTTAACTGTAGCCGCCAAAGCGGCTTCATGTCTCATGAATAAAGAACAGCAACAGTCATCCCTCTGCACATAGGTGGGCCATCTACAGTCCCTGCAAACTAGAGACCCATAAGTCTCACTAGTCTCATATACAAAGCCATGGAAAGAACTATCATGGAAATGATCAGTAATGACATAGGAAACCGCCAAACACTGGACCCACCCCAATATGGTTTCATCATGGACATATAATGCCTAGTCAACCTGATGGAGGTCACCAAAGCAACAGATGAGGGCAAAACAGTTCAGAATGACCACCTTGACCTGGTCAAGGTATGAGACACCATAATTCACTCAGGCATTGTTGACAAACTCGAGAGGTTAGGTATCAACCCTTATTTCACCCAGTGAATGGCCAGCTGGCTTACAGACAGCACCCAAGAAGTTAGAATTTGGAAAGTCACCTCTACAAAGAGGTCAGTCACAAGTGGAGTCCTGTAACTGCTCCTTTTTGGCATTTACTTCTCTGAAGTCAAGGCCAATGTCAACAGCCACTGGCTGACCAAATTTGCGGATGATTACAAATTATGAGCAGTCATAGAATCCCCTACTAACACTAATCTTCTCCATGAAAGGATGATACAGATAAATAACTTATGCCAAAGCCATGAACTAAAACTAAATGTCAAGAAATGCATAATAGTATCCTTCAGGAAGTCACCAACCCCTGGTAACTTTCTCAAAATACTTCTGGCAATATTATTTATTAGTACTTTATTTGCTGACAGTAATACTTTCTTCTTCATCTTCTTTTTCTTTCGGCTGTTCCCATCAGGGGTCTTCACAATGGATCATCTGTTTCCATTTCTTCTTGTCCTCTGCATCTTGCTCTGTCACACCAACCACCTGCATGTCCTCTCTCACCACATCCATAAACCTCATCTTAGGCCTTCCTCTTTTCCTGATACCTGGCAGCTCCATCCTTAGCATCCTTTTCCCAATATTATCTGCATCCCTCCTCAGCACATGTCCAAACCAACGCAATTTCAGCTCTCTGGCTTTGTCTCCAAACTGTCCAACCTGAGCTGACCCTCTAATATGCTCATTTCTAATCCTGTCCATCCTTGTCACACCCAGTGCAAATCTTAGCATCTTTAACTCTGCCATCTCCAGCTCTGACTCCTGTCTTTTTGTCAGTACCACTATCTCCAGCCCATATAACATAGCTGGTCTCACTGCCATCTTGCAGACCTTCCCATTCACTCTTACTGGTACCTATCTGTCATAAATCACTCGTAACACACTTCTCCACCCACTCCACCCTGCCTGCACTCTCCTCTTCACCTCCTTCCACACTCACCATTACTCTGAGCAGTTGATCCCAAGTACTCAAACGCATTCACCATCATCTACAATTGGTCAGAAGGGCGAGAGGGTGGGTTGGAAATACTTTTGTGGATCTTCGGGATTCCAAATATATTAGAATCCCAGGATGTGGTACCTGTAAACATTCATGTTCTCCTACAGTTATCTGCTTGTTTAACAGTAACTCATCTAGGGCCAGGTCAGTGTTTCTGTAAGCTATATTCAGCTCATTCCTGGAAACTTCTACATAGGTGTCACTATATAGAATTGAAAAATCCTATTAATGTAGGTAAACATTAAAAAAGTATGCATTATCAAACCCAAAAAGAAATACTATTGCTACTCCAAAGATGTGATTTATATCAGCCTCTGTCAATCTTGTGAGGGCTTCTATGTAGGGAAAACGAAAAGGGTAATTAAGCAAAGGTTATATCAGCATATATATAAATAAATACACACACACACATACACACACACACACACACACACACACACACACACACACACACACATACATATATATATATATATATATATATATATATACACACACACACACACACATATATATATATATATATATACACACACACACACACACACACACACACATATATATATATATATATATATATATATATATATATATACACACACACACACATACATATATATATATACACACACACACACACACACACATATATATATATATATATATATATATATATATATATGACATTAACAATAAAAATGCTAAGAACCCCCTTTTTAAACACATTAGTGTATACCCTTCACACACACATTTATATTTTTTGTTATTGACCATGTGGATTTGGGACACCGGGGGGGGGGGGGTCCTTCTGATGACTTCTTAGAATATAAAGAATTCAAATGGCAGATCAAAAATAATGCAACAGAGTTTCCTGGTCTCAATGACCAAACTTCTCTTAGTGCACTATTGAGATTAAGATCTGTCTATTGTTTATAGTCTTTGCATTTGTAGGGCTAAAAGATTAACAACTCCTACTATACTTGTATGTATAAGGTATGTGTCTGTATATTTTTATTTTTATATGGTGAAGCAATATTTTTTGGTATTATGTTTTTAAACTGGTAATATGTAGGTTGGATTTTTTGCAGACTATTATTGGTTGACCAATAGGGTTGCAGGAGTTTGTACTTAAAGGTTCAATTATATGTGCCTGTTTTACACTTGCTGGTGATATTATGAAAGGTTGTGGTGCACCGTCACTGCCCTTCTCTCTTATGGTAATACCCTTTAACTCAGTATTTTGGACCTCAAAGTGGGCACAATATTCATTGAAATCATCCGGTGAAAACTGGCTGTCAGTATTCATCCCACTACCTTTATCTCTGTTACTTGTGATGTTTTCCAGTCCTTGTCGTATGCACCTTATATCGGCAGTAGTACTAGCATTCCAACTTATGACTGTAATTCTCCTTGGCCACTCTAATAGTTGTGCATAAGTCGTATGTAGATTTTTTATCCACCCTGACATTGCCTGACAATTCCACAGTTATCACTTCACATCTCATTTCACTTTGTCTCGGCTAAAGAAAATTCCTTTTCGGGGATACAGCATTGATGTTGCATGTATGGCAGTGTGAAAAGCAAAAACAGAGATAAAATAATTTCTCACATGCTGTATGGACTTCGTATAGGACATCACTTCTAAAATTTTCCATTTATTGTTTCTTAAACATTTCCTTTTGTGACTATGTTGTTACAGACAGAAAAAAGTGATTAATATAATTTTGCCTCACAGGTGCTTTTTTTTGGTTTAATTAGAATCCTTGAGTGTACCTGTGGTGGTGGTGCTGCGGTAGCGTTGTCGCCTCACAGTAAGACGCTGCCCGGTTCAATTCTCAGCTAGAGCATCTTCTGTGTGGAGACATGCGTGAATGGGCGTACCTTCGTTGAAGGCTGTGCATCAGGCCTGGCAAGCCGGTACATAAAATCAACTGCCAATCATTAGCGGACCGGAGTTCTGCTGTGGCAACTCCTAACCGATAAAAGCCAAAAGAAACAAAAAAGAATTCTTGAGTGTATTTGTAAAGTCAGTATGAATATATTGCTGGTTGCCATTCCCAGTGACGGAGGGTGGTGGCAGTGACGTATTTTGCACAATACGATATGCAGTTTAAGTTTTGACTGTTTTTACTTTCTGCATCAGTGTTAGACTACGGCACAAAGCGGTGGGGAAGTGCATTTTTACTGCTTCTATAGTGCTTTCATGAATAGTTTCATACTCACTGTATTGTAAGTTGTTCAGGATTTGCACTCTGACACCACATGGTAAGAAGAGTCTTCACTGTCTGAGTAAAACACATCAGGTCTAAACACAATTAGTGTTTTTGAAGGTATCAAGTCCCTACACCCTTACATATTATATTCTCATTCATCAGTCACACCAACTAAGCAAAACTATGATCATTTATAAAAATGAAAAAAAAAGATGAATCTTTGTCTGGGACTCGTTATCTTAAAGTTTGAAAAATGAACACATTTTGAGCCTAAAAATATCACCGTGGCAAGTAGTGAGGTAATAATACATGACAAAGCCGAACTCAAGTGAACACATTTCAAAATAAAAAAAATAGCAAACGGGTCTCAAGGGGCAGGAGGTTAATGTCATTTTCCATCAACTTTCAACTAGATAATGCATATTTTACAACAGAACATACTGGAAACATCAGCTAAGGATAAGTATGTCTCGAAGGGTGTGTGTGTGTGTGTGTGTGTGTGTGTGTGTGTGTGTGTGTGTGTGTGTGTGTGTGTGTGTGTGTGTGTGTGTGTGTGTGTGTGTGTGTGTGTGTGTGTGTGTGTGTGTGTGTGTGTGTGTGTGTGTGTGTGTGTGTGCGTGTGTGTGTGTGTGTGTGTGTGTGCGTGTGTGTGTGTGCGTGTGTGTGTGTGTGTGTGTGTGTGTGTGTGTGTGTGTGTGTGTGTGTGTGTGTGTGTGTGTGTGCGTGTGTGTGCGTGTGTGTGTGTGTGTGTGTGTGTGTGTGTGTGTGTGTGTGTGTGTGTGTGTGTGTGTGTGCGTGTGTGTGTGTGTGTGTGTGTGCGTGTGTGTGTGTGTGTGTGTGTGTGTGTGTGTGTGTGTGTGTGTGTGTGTGTGTGTGTGCATTTGTGTGTCCGTGTCCGTGTGTGACCTTAAGGGACAGAGAGACAAAAAGAAAGACAATGATAGTATGTCCAAAATGCTTGAGTTTCTAATAAAGTATTTAGTAATGTCTAATAAAATGTTATCTGACATAATGTTGCTGCATAAAAATCATATTGCTGAAGCACAGTATCCCAAATTGCAGTAGCAGCTGATTGATGACGTACAGTGTCCTTCAAATGAATATTACCTTATCACCTTCCAAAGCACAGTATATTCTGAAGAAGTGAATGTAACACAGGGAGAGGTTTCTAAATATCTGGCATCCTTACAGACTACAAGTGTGTGAATAATGCGTTCTGGTTTCCTGTACAGTATCGTACAGTCTGTAAGTAAAGACTTTAGAGCAGGCAACCCTACACTTTTTGTCCTGCTTCTCTTTCTGTAGTTTTGAATTCCGAATGTTACATAGGATAGTGCTGTTAAATGAAAGGGTCGACAGATGTGGTAATCCAAGTGGTCCTTGCTCATTGAGTCACTGGTCCTTGAATAACAATATTGGAGATACTGCACGGTGGATGCATTACTCAGCTGCGTAAGGCAATCTTTCATGCTTCAAGCTTCACTGCTGCAGGTAAGACACATTGTTTCAGGAACAGAGTGGCGAGTATTTATTAATCATTAAATACTACTCTTTACTGACACTTTACTTGTGAATGAGAAGAACATACTCCTCTGTCACTTAAGTTTTTTTCCAGTCTGTCAAATGTATTCAGCTTTCACATATCTGTTGAGACTATTTCTCTTATCAGCTTTGATTTCTGCTGCGTGCATTCACCTGTCATTTCATTTTGCCAACATTTCCATTTGTTCTTTTTTATTTCCTTTTCATGTTTACCTCATTTTGGTGAATTAAGCACATGCTCAAAAACGTAAGTACATCTGTCTTCTTCACAAACCTTTAGCTTCTGCCTAGCTAGGATATAAAATGCTTAGAATGTTAGTCACCATAGTTGCTTAGTCTCTAAGTAGATCACCTGGTTGCATTCATATAAGTCATACTGTTTTCTTTGTTTAAAGTTGGCAGACATATTTCACAATGTTCCTTTATATTTTTTTCTGTTAACTCAGGTTCTTTGGCAACACTGATCACCATTTAATGGTGCTATGCAGTGGTCTGCTAAAGGGTATGTGACAGACTTCACACAGTGTTCCATTATTTAACCATCTCAGTAATATTTATGTAAAATACTATGAAACATTTTCACATGCACTTAGTAAGGTTGTTAAATTATGTAGATACAAGTGAACTTACTGCAAGGGCTGTACTAGAATTTTAGCTGGGATGCAAGTGCATTTAATGCACGTTGACCTTGAGGTCCTTAAAAACATGAAAATGATCAGTCACTAACACGAATCTGTAGTGTTGGTGATCTAGCGTTGACAAAAAATATTCATAGCATCTTAGCCTTGCCTGCAACCGCAATACTGCCCATGAGTTATAATGACCTTGTGAAGGCTTTATCCTGTAATTAGAGTTATGAGTTATTTGTTATTCAACCCAGCTAATAGGGCATTGCACTATGCAAATGCAAAACAAGCCTTAATAATAAAATATGTTAAAGCTAAAGACAAAATCATCTAGTTTTATTCATGTCATGTTGTCAGAAGAGGTTCATTATTTGTAGATTTCATGGCATGGCCTCAGAACTGGTCAATTATTCATAGACTATGGGATGTGGTCTAATAATTGAACAGTTGACATTTTAAATCAAAATGTATGGAGGAGAAATAAGTTATTTAAAAACTTAAATCTACCTGGCAAGACATTTTTCAGTCACTATGTGAAGATCACTTGGGAGTAGCATTGTGTCGTGAGAGAAAGCCCAGATGCTAGTAAAGTAGGCAGTTATCTATAAATATCTACATCAGGTGTAACGTACGTGCTAATTCAGGAAACTCACACCAAGAATAGAACCTCTGACTAGTACAAAATTACCAGAATATTCATGGCAGAAGAATTGCTACTGACTTACTTAAGTATAGTTTATATAGCATAGACTGATTAAAATGTATGATTATAAGAAGTGGAGTGTTTTACATTGTCATTGTAGATTCACATCAAATGAGTTTGTGCAGAATTTGGTGGGGGGGAGTATTAGAATCTCAAAACAATTGTTTATGCATTTATATATTGGACAAAGTTTTGCAAAACATACTGCATGCATACCACTTTGAAAAAAACTGGACATACAGTAAGAATATATTAGCACATGCAATATATGTCTTAAATAACTAAAATCTAATACAAAATGAAGTTTCTTAGATGTTTTTGTAGGGGATTCATATACTACCTCACAACTCCTCCACCAGGGGTAGCTTGACCCTCTTTTTCTCACTAATATGTTATATCTTATTCAAGACCACGCCAACAGAAAAAGACAAGCAGTTAAAAATCTCCTTCCTTTATGTGCACATTCAGAGTTGGTATAAAAAAGGTATAAAAAAGGTATAGAGTGTGGGTGGGGCTGTGGGTGGAGCTGTGGGGCACTTGAAAAATATGTTCCTGCCTTCCCATTCTATGTCATAGTCTATATATTTATATTTTAAAATACTGTACACTCAGATGTAGACACTCATAATAGTGAGATATGCAAAAGTGTGACCCCGGTTCATAAAGGGTACCATAAGGTGTATACCTTGCATTAACCATTTATTTTTTTTTTCTCAAATTTTTTTTTTTATTTTTCAAATACATTTGAATGAATTCCATAGTATTTATACATAACATCTTAAATAACTATGTACACTATTTACATTAGCTTGACACTATAACAGATCTTAATGTATACAGTTACTTTATAAGTATGTCTAATCCATTATCAGAGGCTTTGATCGATTATTGTATAGTGTCAATCAACAATAAGACTTTTCCTCAAGGGTTGTTGATAAATGGCTTTGGATAAATTCTTAGTTCTTTAATTTTAATTTCCTATAATGCTGTGGTCTTCAGTAGGCTGTAGAAGTCTTCCAAATTTGGTATTGTTTGCATTCCATCTTCTTCTTATACACTTCATTGAAATTGCAAGTATAGTCCATACTAGACACATGTTTGACCTATTCAAATGAGGACCTTCGTTCACATTTAATAATACAAGAGCTTTAATTAAATAAAATGATTCATTAAATAAAGCTTGCAGAAAGTTATTAATACCATTGCAAAATGGTTTAATTTTAACACAATCAAAGAAAATGTGGTTCCAATCTGCATTGTGTACTTGTTCACATCTCCAACATATTCTTTTTATGGAAGAACTAATTTTACTGATTTTATCTGGGGTTAAGAATGCTCTGTACAGGCATTTCTAATTAAAAAACTTTCGAGTATTGTGTAAAGGATATATATTTTATCGATAATAAGATTTTTGTTTTAATATCTTCAGTTAACTGCATTGAGTGTCCTTTTGTTATGTAGTTCCAATATGAGGTTTTGGGTGTTTATATTTTGTAAAATGTTGAAACACTGTTTCTCATGTCAAAGTCATTATATATGATTTCATGTATGTATTTCGTAAATTTAGGTATTTCTTTAAGTGAAGAATTGTTAATTAATTCTACTTAAATTCTACTTAAATCTTGCAAATATGACAGAATACTCTGTAAATTTAGCCAGTCCTGTTGTGGAATTTTGTATGTTGTTTTTATTACTTGCATATCCAAAACTTTTAGTTCTTTAAAACTATATTTGCATTAATAATTTTCCAAAATGAGTCAATGTAATAATTAATCATATGAGTTGTAATGGGTTTAGTTATGTTATATTGCATACTATTACATAATATGTGCCGTGACAAATTGTTTTTATCTATTTGAAATGTTTTTTGTAAATCAAATTCATTTATTGATATTACAGTTAGTAATTCTTTACAATTTGCAGAGTAAGTTTGACTTATCCAATCTGAGATTGTTTTAGATATTGATGCTTTTATATACATTTCTATACCAGGAAAGATTAGTCTTCCCTGTTCCCATGGTCTTATATGATGTATTAAAGCTATTCTGTTTCTTTTGGGAAACCATAAAATTGTTGTTAGGCATGAATGTATTTCTTTAAGTATATTCCTTTCTGGTAACTGTTGTATTTCCAAGGCTATATATAGGATCTTGGGCAGTAAAACCATTTTTATTAACTGTAGTCTATCTTCAAATGTTAATATTATTGTGTTACATTTTTCCACAGAGATTTTAATTGTATTGATGATATTATTGTACTTTTTTGAGACCAATCCATTATTATCCTTACATAACTCAATTTAATATTTTAAGGTAGATTCTTGTTTCCATATGATGTGATCCCCCTTAGTCTGCAGTACTTTTTTTTTTAAATAAACATTTTGATTTATTGAAATGGAGTCCTGAAGTCATATGAAATTAGTCAATTAAGATATCTAATTCTTCTAATGTCTCTTTTGTATTAGATAATGTTAGTAACATGTCATCAGCAAATATCATTACTTCAGAATTGTATTGTTCATAAACATCTATTCCTTTGATTTTTATATTGTTACGAATTGAGCCTGCCAATATTCCAATAACCAGAGCAAATAGAATCAGTGACAAGGGGCATCCTTGTTTATTGCCTTTTGTTATATGTATAGAGTCAGAGGTAAAAAGACTTAACTTGACATACGCTAAATTATTTGTATATATATTCTTTAGGAGATGAACAAAGGGTGCAGGAAATTCAGATAGCATTAGGATTTTAAATAGTCCCAATTTAGGGAATCAAAGGCGTTCTCTATATCTAAGCCAATTATGAGTGTTTCTTTATTTTCTTTGTTAACATAATCTATAAGAGTAATTATCCTTTTAATATTGTCATGTGTGTGTCTATGATATATAAATCCAGTTTGATCATTATTTGTTGTTTTGGATGGTGGTATTTTCATTTTGTTAGTTAATATTGTCATAAATATCTTATAGTCATTATTTAATAATGATATAGGTCTATATGAGGTACAGAGGTTTGGGGATTTGATTTCCTTTAGAATTGGTGTGATTAAGGAAGATCTCTAAGAGGGTGGTATTAAAGCTTGTGATAGTATCTTTGAAGGAAAAAGTTTATATAGTTTCATAATTATGCCATCTATACCTGGAGCTTTATTATTTTACCCTCTTTTATTGTATCTGTAATTTTTTTGTAGGATATGGGTGCTTGAAGATCTAGTTTTAATTTTTCTGGTATTTTTTTATATTAGAAGATTTTTCATCTAGATTTAATTGATCAATATATATATTTTCTTTTTGGAAATGTTCCATATAGTGATTTCTATAGGCATCAAGAATGTCACCTATATCCGAGACATTTTCCCTTTCTTTTCATGGAAGATACTTTTAATGTTATTAGCTTTTGATTGTATTTTGATTCTTGTGGATAAATTATGTAAATATTTGGGAGAAGTGGCCAAGGTATACATTTTTAATTTTTCTAAAGCTAAACTAGTTTTATGTGTTAGAATTTCATTGTATTTATTGTTTAATACTTCTACTTTCTTTTTCAGCTCCAAATTATTTCAATTTTTTTTCAGCCTTTATTGACAAAAGTTTGGATTGTAGATCTCATAATTCAGAATCCCATTCCCTGATTTTTATTTATACCAATGAAGGGTTTTTACCATATATGTAAGCTTTTAATGAGTCCCATATCATTATTGTATCTCTGTTGTGTAATTAATATGTAAGAAGAACTGTAATTCATATAATAACCAGGGTTTGAACTCTTTAATTTTAGTTATATATGCTGGAATTCTGGAGTTAAAGATTAAGTCATTCCCAGTGAAAAGTTAGTCCACAGCATAAACAACTGATTGCCACAATCAGCTGCAAGCAGTGGTCAGAGAAGGTTCTGAGGTCAACAGAGACTAGGCTGAAGACCTGGAATTTCACTGGAGAAAAAGCAGAGTAGCTCAAGAATTTATTCAGGGCTCTAGCACCGCAAGAACAGGAAATAGGTGGAGTCAAAGAAGAATGGCAGCACCTCAAAATAGCATGTGTGAGGCCTACAGAACAGATATGCAGCCGAGCCAGGTATGGAAATAAGGTTTATAAGAAAAGCTGGTGCTGGAATGTAGAAGTCTATGTAGTCATCAAAAAACAGAGAAGTGCAAAAAAAAGTGGGAGATATAAAAGATGGATTGGTCTAAGAAGGAATACTTGTTGGCTAACAAAGAGGCCAAAAGAGGGGTTACAATAGCAATGAACAAGGCATCAGGGGCATTCTACCAAGTTCTGGAAAATGACTCAGCAGATGGTACAAAGAAATAATATCAGGTTGCAAGGCAAAGGCAGAAAGATAACGAAGCTAGTCAGACACCCTTCATAAGGGATGCCAGCAACAACCTGCTCACCAGTCCACAGGACAGCAAAGGCAAATGGAAGGAGTATTTCCAGCAGCTTCTGAATGAAGAAAACCCCACAGAAGCTGTACTGCCCCAGTCACAGCCTATGATGTGAGAAGAGCCCACTCTAGAAGTAAGAACACCACTAAGGAAAATGATGTCATGGGGAAGCAGCAGGCTCAGATGAGGTCACAGCAGATATCGTCACGATGCTGGGTGAGATAGGGGAGAAATGGCTCCTGAGGGTACTCATACCAGTATGACAAGAAAGGAATATTCCATATGACAGCAGAATTAGCATAATAGTGCCGGTGTGCACAATAACAAATGGGACATTCAGAATTGTGGGCAATACAGAGATATCAAACTTCTGTCACATTGCATGAAAGTTCTGGACATGGTGACTGACAAATAAATACACAGAGCAGTAGACAGTAAGATGGGAGATTCACAGTTTGGGTTCAGATCTGAGTGCAGCACAACTGACCCAGTGTTTATAGTGAGACAGATACATGAGAAAAAGCTAGAGATGAGGAAACAGTCCAACTGGGCATTCCAAAACGTGGAGAAAGCATATGACAAGGTCTTAAGAAAGCTGATTTGGGCAGTCCTGTGGTGGTTCAATGTCCCAGAAACATTGTTAGAATTAGTGCAGGCTATGTACAAGGACCAATGACTCAAGTACAAACAGTGTTCGGTCTCACAGAGGGATTCCCAGTGGGAGTGGGTGTACATCAGGATTCATCTCTGAGTTCACTTCTGTTCACACTGGTGGTGAACTTTATTAGCCAACAGATCAGATGGGCAAAATGAACAAAGCTGTTGTATGCAGATGATGTGTCACTGCAGACAGATCCGGAGCAAGAACTTCAGCAAAGGACAGAAGAATGGAATGTGAAAATGAAGGTACCTGGGATGAAAGTGAGGACAGAGAAGACAGTAGTAAGGGCAGCAAATGGAGGACATCAGAAGAAGATGAGAAATAAGATAGAAGGGAAAATAGTAGAGCAGGTTAACATCTTCTACTATCAAACAGTCAAAGCCAGAATCTGAGGGGCTGCAGCCAACTGGCACAGAGTGTCAAGGGTAGTGTATGACAGAAGAATGCCAAAGAAGCTGAATGGTAAGGTGTACAAGACAGTGGTGTGACCAGCACTACTGTATGGTACAGAAACCGGGGCAGTAAAGGCAGAGCAGAAGTAGAAGCTAGAGGTGATGGAAATTAAGTGCCTAAGAAGGGTGGTAGGATGCACACAGTTGCTCAAACAAATAAATAAGGGCATCATAGCAGAAGCCAAAGTGGCTCCAATTGCAGAGAAGGTCAAAGAGAACATATCACAATTTTTGGGGCACATATGCAGAAGATGATTTGGTGAAGAGTTTTTGGGTTAGCCAGGAAGAAGGCAAGAGGAAACTAAGAAATCCAACCAACAGATGGTTGAACTGCATGAATCAAGAGCGACGCTAACTGATGGCATGACACCCAAACACCATGTATAAAATGGGGAAAAGGGGCTGAAAGATGATAATGATGACAACAGGTCGATCAGCACGCTAAATGTCATTTACTATAATATCATCTAATTGTCTATAATGGTGTATGTCACAAACTCAGAACTGTATTCCATTTTTTTATTTGCTCACTGCATCTCATGTTAAACTGTTCCATGAAAGTGATTTTTTTTATATTTCTTAAATCTTTTGTTTTGTCACATTTGCTAAATCCATTCTATGCAGAGACAGTTTGATTTGACTGATTTGACATACATTTTTTTATTTTATTTTTTTTAACTCGGCTAATTGATCTAAGAAATATGCATTACAAATGGGATACAGAGCATTTAAATAAACATTTCCTTAATGGTACTTAAAACATAGAAATAACCATGCAATAGCTATAGCTTTTAGTGCCTGATACAAATCTGAAAACAAATTCAGGGTAGTAGGTCAGCTGGAAAATGGAGAAATGTTGAATACATAGTGATCTGCTGCCTCCAAGAGAGAGACAAGCATAACGCATGGATGTGAACTGAGAAAGAATTGCACTTCAAAGAAGCAAAGGAATGGCGGATATCTGTCAAGTAACGCAAACAGCATTGCACTGATATTACTATACACATCTCTGCGACAGCAGTCTTACTGTCATTGTCATATTCTTCTGCTGTAATGGATATGAGTCGGAAATTAGTCAAGAAAAGTTTTAATGGGCTGTCAATACTGTCTAGTCAGATAAGAAAATGTTGTGGCCATAATCAAACATTTTACTGCTCACATGCACACACACACACACACACACACACACACACACACACACACACACACACACACACACACACACACACACACACACACACACACATATTTATACACACACACACACACACATATATATATATATATATATATATATATATATATATATATATATATATATATATATATACACATATATACACCTGGCTATAGACCTGGCATGTTGCCAGCACCTCTATTCAACTCTGTTGTATACATTCAGAAGACAGACTACTTGTCTCAGCCTTACTTCCACAGTTCTTGGGTCTAAAACATCGCACCCTTTAAGTGTACCACCACATTCTGTTTCATATTCAGAGCGATAATGAGGTCAGATCAAAAAATGTTATTTATTTTACAAGTTAAATCAGCTGAACCACTTGGGTTCCTTTTCAGCCATGAATCATCTACAATGTAGTTAACAACAACAAAAAAATCCAGTAAGAGAAGAACAACTGTAACAGTGTAAAAGACAGAAAATCAAACCTGTAACATTATTAGATCAGTTTCTTAATGACAACAGTATTTGCCTCTATACAAAAAAAAAAACTTTTTTTAATAAAATAGTAGTTGAGAGAGACCGTGTGAGCTCAACCATGTGCAAACCACAAAATAATTAAAATGAGTAAATGGAGCTGAATTATGCATTATACTGTTGGAAATACAATTGCCATGTGTTGACCTGCAACAAACTTGACAAGGCACAATGGTTTTGGAGGGGATTTGTAATCCTTTACATTTTGTAGGCTGACTAAAACATCTGTCCTTATTCTAGGTATGTATAGTCCTGAATTTCCTTCACAGGAAAAGATGAGATGTTTTCTATTCATCTTTACGTATTTGTAGAAAAGTACTATCACATAAATAAAGGGTATTACCAGACTAAGTACTATCACATAAATAAAGTGTATTACCAGACTAAGTACTATCACATAAATAAAGGGTATTACCAGACTAAGTACTATCACATAAATAAAGAGTACGCTGCGGTGGTGGTACTGCGGTAGCATTGTCACCTCACAGTTAGACGTTGCCCGTTCGATTCTCAGTTAGAGCGTCTTCTGTGTAGCGACATGCGTGAATGGGCGTTCCTTCGTTGAAGGTTGTGCATTACGCCCAGCAAGCCAGTACGTAAAACTCTACTGCCAATCATTAGCGGACCAGATTTCCGCTGTGGCAACCCCTAACCGGGAAAAGCTGAAAGACACAAACAAACAAACCAGACTAAGTACTATCACATAAATAAAGGGTATTACCAGACAAAGTACTATTACATAAATAAAGGGAATTACCAGACTAAGTACCACCCATAAATAAAGGGTATTACCAAGCTAGGTGCTATCACATAAATAAAGGGTATTACCAGACTAAGTACTATCACATAAATAAAGGGTATTACCAGAATAAGTACTATCACATAAATAAAGGGTATTACCAGACAAAATACTATCACATAAATAAAGGGTATTACCAGACTAAGTACTATCACATAAATAAAGGGTATTACCAGACTAAGTACTATCACATAAATAAAGGGTATTACCAGACTAAGTACTATCACATAAATAAAGGGTATTACCAGACTAATTACTATCACATAAATAAAGAGTATTACCAGACTAAGTACTGTCACATAAATAAAGGGTATTACCAGACTTAGTACTATCACATAAATAAAGGGTATAACCAGAGTAAGTACTATCACATAAATAAAGGGTATTACCAGACTAAGTACTATCACAGAAATAAAGGGTATTACCAGACTAAATACTATCATATAAATAAAGTGCATTACTAGACTAAGTACTATCACATAAATAAAGGGTATTACCAGACTAAGTACTATCACAGAAATAAAGGGTATTACCAGACTAAATACTATCATATAAATAAAGTGCATTACTAGACTAAGTACTATCACATAAATAAAGGGTATTACCAGACTAAGTACTATCACATAAATAAAGGGTATTACCAGACTAAGTACTATCACATAAATAAAGGGTATTACCAGACTAAGTACTATCATATAAATAAAGGGTATTACCAGACTAAGTACTATCACATAAACAAAGGGTATTACCAGAATAAGTACTATCACATAAATCAAGGGTATTACCAGACTTAGCACTATCACATAAATAAAGGGTATTACCAGACTAAGTACTATCACATAAATAAAGGGTATTGCCAGACTAAGTACTATCATATAAATAAAGTGCATTACCAGACTAAGTACTATAAATCGCGTTGCTGGCTACTGAGACTTGTCTGCATACATCAACTGGACATAAGCTGATTTAAGTATATTTTCTGCACTTATTTAAGATTTGAGTGAGTAAGTATTGTGTGTCTTGGATCCAGTAAATATTGTGTGTGTCTCTGAATCTCTGCAGTAGTTGTCAGACTGCTTTGAAATTCCTTTGTTAAGTGTTAGTTAGCTTGGGGGTTTCTGCTAGCATTAAAATCTGTGTTGGTTACATTTCTAGTAATCATTTTAAATCGAGTTGCTGGCTACTGAGACTTGTCTGCATACATCAACTGGACATAAGCTGATTTAAGTATATTTACTTAGATATCTGTTGTCTTACTGTTCTGCAAATATACAGAGATCAGTATATATTTTTTTGGTTTTATAATTTGCACTCTGATTCCTCACATCTCTGTTGAAACTTTTCTCCAACCCCCTCCCTGTTCTTGGTTGTAGTTTAAATTTGGTTGCTTTTGCAGTGCCCACCCCACTGTAGATTTGATCTAGGACACTACCCCAGTCCTATCTCTTTACTGCATTCTACCTAATAAACCCTTTCTGCACTTGCTTTTAGTCCTTTTTAATTTAATTACATTTTTTCAAACTGTGTGTGGACTAATATTGCTACATACTCAAGTGTGCTAGCTTGCACTGCATGTGAATTGTTTTTACTACTGTTTTTGCTACTTTTCTGAAAAAAAAAAAAAATTGTAAGCCTGTTTCCTACCTTTCCTGTAATTAGTGTTCCAGATACAGATTTGCTGTATCCAGGACTGTATGTAAGCTTCTGAGCCCCCCAAGCCCCCGAGACGTACCTCCCTGGACTACATGAAAAGAGACATAGAGGAACTCTCTGAGCATGTAGCCCAGGACGGTATGACCCTGACCTTGAGTAGCATCTTACCCTCACCAAGAATGATGCCACAATATGAAGACAAGATGATCAATTTCAACAATTGGCTTAAGTATTGGTGTCATTCAAAGGGATCAATGCCTGTCAGCCTGGGATGACATGCTCAACAAGCCACGATGCTTCGCTAGGGACGGCTTGCACCTGTCACCCCTGGGCTTTCAGATATTGGCAAAGGCTCTTGCTACCCCATAGTGCCTTTTTAGGCAAGGCTCAAAAGACAAACCCACCTCCATAGGTATCACAAGGGATAAGAAACTAAGAGTAATGCTACTCAATTCCAGAAGTCTAAACCTCAAGATGCATGCACTCGAAACTCTCCTAAGCATGGAGAACATCGATATCTGTTCAGTAACAGAAACCTGGTTCAAGGCTCCCGAGAGCACCCCAGCACTACCAGGTTATACCTCATACCATGCTTTTCAGCCCCACAACTAGGACGAACCACAAAGGAGGGAGTATCAATATTCGTCAAAGATACCCACACCTCCAGGTTGGTGGCACAGCACGAAGCATCAGAGACTATCCATGTGCAACTAACAGTGGGTAAAACTGAGTTCCAGTTTATAGCCGGCTACAGTCCACCCTCCCAAACCCAGGAACCCCACTTGGCCTTCCTGAGAACACTGGAAAATATGAAGGTCTCTCCAAACACCATTATATTGGGCGACTTCAACTACCCAAACATAGACTGGGAGCATTACTCTAGCTCCTACACCCTAGCCCAAAGGTTCCTAGAATTTATAAACTCAAATGCTATGGAGCAACTTCTTACCACTCCCACAAGAGGGGAAAACATACTAGACCTGATCATCACCAACATGGGGACTCTATGCTCCAGACCAGAAGTGTATCCCTCACTGGTAAGATCAAACCATAAACTAATCTCACTGGATATTCACATCACAACTCCAACCCCTGCCCTGAAAACCACAGTGAAAAACTTCTCTAAAGCAAATTTCACACTCCTCAAAACCGAGGTGGAATCCTTCAAAGTCCCCGGGCCTGTGGAAAATACGGCCCAGACTGCAGAATCCTTTATAAACGCATTCTATGAACACCTTCAGGAATGCATGGATCATGCAATCCCAAATAAAACCAAGACCCAATCCTCCAAAGGCAGACGTCCTGTCTGGTGGACCCCAGCCATAAACAAACTATACAATAGAAGGAGGAAGCTACTACATGATAGAGCAAAATCCCAAAAAGGGAAGGCATCTCTGATCAGTATTAGCAAAAAACTAAGGGCACTCATAAAATTGTCTAAGGCCAGCTTCGAGAGAAAAATTGCACAGGTCACTAAGGATAATCACAAGGCTTTCTTTAGTTATGTTAGGAACCTAGATGGGAATTCCTAGATATGCTCAGAATTAGTCCAAAATGACAAAAAATACACCGAACCCACAGACATTGCCAACATCCTAGCTGACAGGTTCAGCGCAAACTTCTCCCCCCCCTCCCCACCAAAAGGGCAAATATCTATCCCAGCATAGTGCTGCCCCCCTGACATCTCAGATGCTCAGGTAAGAGCTGCCCTCTCCAAATCAAAAAACACAGCATCAATGGGACCAGACGGTGTCCCAGGCTGCGTCCGACATGAACTCCAAGAAGAGCTAAACCCAAACATAAAACTACTGTTCAATCTCAGCCTTACTACAGGATATGTACCCAAAGAGTGGCGTACAGCAACAGTGGTCCCTCTCCACAAAGGTGGTGCCTCAACGGATCCTGGAAACTATCGCCCCATAAGCCTGACTAGCTTGGTCTGCAAAGCTATGGAAAGGATCATCATGGACCTCATAAATAAAGATATTGGGGACCTACAGACACTGGATCCTACCCAGTTTGGCTTTGTTAAGGGCAGATTCTGCCTCTTAAACCTGGTTGATTTCTTTGAAACAGTCACCAAGGCCATTGACGAGGGGAATGTGGTCCACACAGCCTACCTGGACCTCGCAAAAGCCTTCAATACTATACCCCACTTGGGCATTATAGATAAGCTCACCAGCTTAAATATAAACCCCTATGTCACTAGATAGGTTGCAAACTGGCTCAAGGACAGAACCCACATGGTGAGAATTGCTGGAGCCATGTCAGACTCCAAACCAGTTACAAGTGGCATCCCACAAGGCTCAGTCCTGGGACCTCTCTTTACAGTATATATTTCTCAGAGGTACAGGCCAACATGGAAGAACTGTGGCTGACCAAGTTCACAGACAACTGTAAACTGGGCGCCATAATCGACTCTCCAGCCGACACAAGCATCCTCCAAAAGGGCCTCATAGAAACAGACAACTGGTGCCAGAGCCATGGCCTCAAGCTAAACGCCAAAAAGTGTATAGTCATCCCCTTTGGCAAAAACAAAGTGCCCACAAAATACCACATAGGTGGTAATCCATTAAGTACAGAAGAAGTAATTAGGGAACTGGGGACCCAAGTTGATAGCAGTCTATCAATTGACAACCACGTGGCCAAAGTGGTTAGAAAAACATTTTATATAGCCCACCTAATCATGAAGGGATTCACATCTAGATCAGGGGAGGTCATCGTGCCTCTTTACTCATCCCTCATCAGGCCCATAATTGAGTACAATGCCCCTTTTGGGATGTACCTTACCAGATACCTGCAGCAACTGGAAAGACCCCAAAAGTACCTCACCAAGAGGATCAAAGGGCTCAAACAGATGCTATATGCTGCCCGGTTAAAGAAACTCCAGCTCTATTCAGTGGCATACCGCCTACTCAGAGGCGATCTGTGCCTGACGTATAAAGCCATGTCCAACCCAGAATTTATGGACATGCTGCACCTCAGAAAATCCAAATCCCATCGAGCTACGCGCTCGAGAGACTTGAACCTCAGCACTGAAATAAATAGGACATGCTGGAGGGACAGATTCATAACCCAGAGGCTCCCTTGACTCTGGAATAAAATCCCAGTCCAGGTTAGGCAGAGTCCCTCATTGACTCTCTTCAAGAGGAATCTTGATGAGTGGATGGGAGATCGTAGGTTTACCCTGGGTATCACTTCTGTGTCACTGTTAGACAGAGGAACAGTATACTAACCTCGAAAAAGGGCATAGCAAAATTAATTTAAAATGGGTGGCGAAAGCCAAACACACTCTGGCTAGGCTTATAAAGGCCCAAGAGCAGATAGCCTAGCATGAACCTATGAACCTAATAAAGGGTATTACCAGACTAATTACTATCACATAAATAAAGGGTATTACCAGACTAAGTACTATCACATAAATAAAGGGTATTACCAGACTAAGTACTATCACATAAATAAAGGGTATTGCCAGACTAAGTACTATCACATAAATAAAGTGTATTACCAGACTAAGTACTGTCACATAAATAAAGGGTATTACCAGACTAAGTACCATCACATAAATAAAGGGTATTACCAGACTAAGTACTATCACATAAATAAAGTGTATTACCAGATTAAGTACTATCACATAAGTAAAGGGTATTACCAGACTAAGTACTATCACATAAATAAAGGGTATTACCAGACTAAGTACTATCATATAAATAAAGTGTATTACCAGACTAAGTACTATCATATAAATAAAGGGTTTTACCAGACTAAGTACTATCACATAAGTAAAGTGTATTACCAGACTAAGTACTATCACATAAATAAAGGGTATTACCAGACTAAGTGCTATCACATAAATAAAGGGTATTACCAGACTAAGTACTATCACATAAATAAAGGGTATTACCGGACTAAGTACTATCATATAAATAAAGGGTATTACCAGACTAAGTACTATCACATACATAAAGGGTATTACCAGACTAAGTACCATCACATAAATTAAGGGTATTACCGGACTAAGTACCATCACATAAATAAAGGGTATTACCAGACTAAGTACTATCACATACATAAAGGGTATTACCAGACTAAGTACTATCACATAAATAAAGGGTATTACCAGACTAAGTACTATCACATAAATAAAGGGTATTACCAGACTAAGTACTATCACATAAATAAAGGGTATTACCAGACTAAGTACTATCACATAAATGAAGGGTATTACCAGACTAAGTACTATCACATAAATGAAGGGTATTACCAGACTAAGTACTATCACATAAATGAAGCATATTACCAGACTAAGTACTATCACATAAATGAAGAGTATTACCAGACTAAGTGCTATCACATAAATGAAGGGTATTACCAGACTAAGTACTATCACATAAATGAAGGGTATTACCAGACTAAGTGCTATCACACAAATAAAGGGTATTACCAGACTAAGTACTATCACATAAATAAAGGGTATTACCAGACTAAGTACTATCACACAAATAAAGGGTATAGGGTATTACCAGACTAAGTGCTATCACATAAATAAAGGGTATTACCAGACTAAGTACTATCACATAAGTAAAGGGTATTACCAGACTAATTATTATCACATAAATGAAGGGTATTACCAGACTAAGTACTGTCACATAAATGAAGGGTATTACCAGACTAAGTACTATCACATAAATAAAGGGTATTACCAGACTAAGTACTATCACATAAATAAAGGGTATTACCAGACTAAGTACTATCACATAAATAAAGGGTATTACCAGACTAAGTACTATCACATAAATAAAGGGTATTACCAGACTAAGTACTATCACATAAGTAAAGGGTATTACCAGACTAAGTACTATCACATAAATGAAGGGTATTACCAGACTAAGTACTATCACATAAATGACAGGTATTATCAGACTAAGTAATATCACATAAATGAAGGATATTACCAGACTAAGTACTATCACATAAATAAAGGGTATTACCAGACTAAGTACTATCACATAAGTAAAGGGTATTACCAGACTAAGTGCTATCACATAAATAAAGGGTATTACCAGACTAAGTATTCTCACATAAGTAAAGGGTATTACCAGACTAAGTACTATCACATAAATGACGGGTATTACCAGACTAAGTACTATCACATAAATGAAGGGTATTACCAGACTAAGTACTATCATATAAATAAAGGGTATTACCAGACTAAGTACTATCACATAAGTAAAGGGTATTACCAGACTAAGTACTATCACATAAATGACGGGTATTACCAGACTAAGTACTAACACATAAATGAAGGGTATTACCAGACTAAGTACTATCACATAAATAAAGGGTATTACCAGACTAAGTGCTATCACATAAATAAAGGGTATTACCAGACTAAGTACTATCACATAAGTAAAGGGTATTACCAGAATAAGTACTATCACATAAGTAAAGGGTATTACCAGACTAAGTACTATCACATAAGTAAAGGGTATTACCAGAATAAGTACTATCACATAAGTAAAGGGTATTACCAGAATAAGTACTATCACATAAATAAAGGGTATTACCAGACTAAGTACTATCACATAAATTAAGGGTTTTACCAGACTAAGTACTATCACATAAATAAAGGGTATTACCAGACTAAGTACTATCACATAAGTAAAGGGTATTACCAGACTAAGTACTATCACATAAGTAAAGGGTATTACCAGACTAAGAACTATCACATAAATGAAGGGTATTACCAGACTAAGTACTATCACATAAATAAAGGGTATTACCAGACTAAGTACTATCACATAAGTAAAGGGTATTACCAGACGAAGTACTATCACATAAATAAAGGGTATTACCAGACTAAGTACTATCACATAAGTAAAGGGTATTACCAGACTAAGTATTATCACATAAGTAAAGGGTATTACCAGACTACGTACTGTCACATAAATGAAGGGTATTACCAGACTAAGTACTATCACATAAATAAAGGGTATTACCAGACTAAGTACTATCACATAAATAAAGGGTATTACCAGACTAAGTACTATCACATAAGTAAAGGGTATTACCAAACTAAGTACTATCACATAAATAAAGGGTATTATCAGACTAAGTACTATCACATACATAAAGGGTATTACCAGACTAAGTACTATCACATACATAAAGGGTATTACCGGACTAAGTACCATCACATAAATAAAGGGTATTACCAGACTAAGTACTATCACATAAATGAAGGGTATTACCAGACTAAGTACTATCACATAAATGAAGGATATTACCAGACTAAGTACTATCACATAAGTAAACGGTATTACCAGACTAAGTACTATCACATAAGTAAAGGGTATTACCAGACTAAGTACTATCACATAAATAAAGTGTATTACCAGACTAAGTACTATCACATAAGTAAAGGGTATTACCAGACTAAGTACTATCACATAAGTAAAGGGTATTACCAGACTAAGTACTATCACATAAATAAAGGGTATTACCAGACTAAGTACTATCACATAAATAAAGTGTATTACCAGAATAAGTAATATCACATAAATAAAGGGTATTACTAGACTAAGTACTATCACATAAATAAATGGTATTACCAGACTAAGTACTATCACATAAATAAAGGGTATTACCAGACTAAGTACTATCACATAAGTAAAGGGTATTACCAGACTAAGTACTATCACATAAGTAAAAGGGTATTACCAGATTAAGTACTATCACATAAGTAAAAGGTATTACCAGACTAAGTACTATCACATAAGTAAAGGGTATTACCAGACTAAGTACTGTCACATAAATGAAGGGTATTACCAGACTATGTACTATCACATAAGTAAAGGGTATTACCAGACTAAGTACTATCACATAAATAAAGGGTATTACCAGACTAAGTACTATCACATAAATAAAGGGTATTACCAGACTAAGTACTATCACATAAATAAAGGGTATTGCCAGACTAAGTACTATCACATAAGTAAAGGGTATTACCAGACTAAGTACTGTCACATGAATGAAGGGTATTACCAGACTAAGTATTATCACATAAGTAAAGGGTATTACCAGACTAAGTACTATCACATAAATGAAGGGTATTACCAGACTAAGTACTATCACATAAATAAAGGGTATTACCAGACTAAGTACTATCACATAAATAAAGGGTATTGCCAGACTAAGTACTATCATATAAATAAAGTGCATTACCAGACTAAGTACTATAAATCGAGTTGCTGGCTACTGAGTCTTGTCTGCATACATCAACAGGACATAAGCTGATTTAAGTATATTTTCTGCACATATTTAAGATTTGAGTGAGTAAGTATTGTCTGTCTTGCATTCAGTAAATATTGTGTGTGTCTCTGAATCTCTGCAGTAGTTGTCAGACTGCTTTGAAATTCCTTTGTTAAGTGTTAATTAGCTTGGGGGTTTCTGCAAGCATTAAAATCTGTGTTGGTTACATTTCTAGTAATCATTTTAAATCGAGTTGCTGGCTACTGAGACTTGTCTGCATACATCAACTGGACATAAGCTGATTTAAGTATATTTACTTAGATATCTGTTGTCTTACTGTTCTGCAAATATACAGAGATCAGTATATATTTTTTTGGTTTTATAATTTGCACTCTGATTCCTCACATCTCTGTTGAAACTTTTCTCCAACCCCCTCCCTGTTCTTGGTTGTAGTTTAAATTTGGTTGCTTTTGCAGTGCCCACCCCACTGTAGATTTGATCTAGGACACTACCCCAGTCCTATCTCTTTACTGCACTCTACCTAGTAAACCCTTTCTGCACTTGCTTTTAGTCCTTTTTAATTTAATTACATTTTTTCAAACTGTGTGTGGACTAATATTGCTACATACTCAAGTGTGCTAGCTTGCACTGCATGTGAATTGTTTTTACTACTGTTTTTGCTACTTTTCTGAAAAAAAAAAAATTGTAAGCCTGTTTCCTACCTTTCCTGTAATTAGTGTTCCAGATACAGATTTGCTGTATCCAGGACTGTATGTAAGCTTCTGAGCCCCCCAAGCCCCCGAGACGTACCTCCCTGGACTACATGAAAAGAGACATAGAGGAACTCTCTGAGCATGTAGCCCAGGACGGTATGACCCTGACCTTGAGTAGCATCTTACCCTCACCAAGAATGATGCCACAATATGAAGACAAGATGATCAATTTCAACAATTGGCTTAAGTATTGGTGTCATTCAAAGGGGATCCAATGCCTGTCAGCCTGGGATGACATGCTCAACAAGCCACGATGCTTCGCTAGGGACGGCTTGCACCTGTCACCCCTGGGCTTTCAGATATTGGCAAAGGCTCTTGCTACCCCCATAGTGCCTTTTTTAGGCAAGGCTCAAAAGACAAACCCACCTCCATAGGTATCACAAGGGATAAGAAACTAAGGGTAATGCTACTCAATTCCAGAAGTCTAAACCTCAAGATGCATGCACTCGAAACTCTCCTAAGCATGGAGAACATCGATATCTGTTCAGTAACAGAAACCTGGTTCAAGGCTCCCGAGAGCACCCCAGCACTACCAGGTTATACCTCATACCATGCTTTTCAGCCCCACAACTAGGACCGAACCACAAAAGGAGGGGGAGTATCAATATTCGTCAAAGATACCCACACCTCCAGGTTGGTGGCACAGCACGAAGCATCAGAGACTATCCATGTGCAACTAACAGTGGGTAAAACTGAGTTCCAGTTTATAGCCAGCTACAGTCCACCCTCCCAAACCCAGGAACCCCACTTGGCCTTCCTGAGAACACTGGAAAATATGAAGGTCTCTCCAAACACCATTATATTGGGCGACTTCAACTACCCAAACATAGACTGGGAGCATTACTCTAGCTCCTACACCCTAGCCCAAAGGTTCCTAGAATTTATAAACTCAAATGCTATGGAGCAACTTCTTACCACTCCCACAAGAGGGGAAAACATACTGGACCTGATCATCACCAACATGGGGACTCTATGCTCCAGACCAGAAGTGTATCCCTCACTGGTAAGATCAAACCATAAACTAATCTCACTGGATATTCACATCACAACTCCAACCCCTGCCCTGAAAACCACAGTGAAAAACTTCTCTAAAGCAAATTTCACACTCCTCAAAACCGAGGTGGAATCCTTCAAAGTCCCCGGGCCTGTGGAAAATACGGCCCAGACTGCAGAATCCTTTATAAACGCATTCTATGAACACCTTCAGGAATGCATGGATCATGCAATCCCAAATAAAACCAAGACCCAATCCTCCAAAGGCAGACGTCCTGTCTGGTGGACCCCAGCCATAAACAAACTATACAATAGAAGGAGGAAGCTACTACATGATAGAGCAAAATCCCAAAAAGGGAAGGCATCTCTGATCAGTATTAGCAAAAAACTAAGGGCACTCATAAAATTGTCTAAGGCCAGCTTCGAGAGAAAAATTGCACAGGTCACTAAGGATAATCACAAGGCTTTCTTTAGTTATGTTAGGAACCTAGATGGGAATTCCTAGATATGCTCAGAATTAGTCCAAAATGACAAAAAATACACCGAACCCACAGACATTGCCAACATCCTAGCTGACAGGTTCAGCGCAAACTTCTCCCCCCCCTCCCCACCAAAAGGGCAAATATCTATCCCAGCATAGTGCTGCCCCCCTGACATCTCAGATGCTCAGGTAAGAGCTGCCCTCTCCAAATCAAAAAACACAGCATCAATGGGACCAGACGGTGTCCCAGGCTGCGTCCGACATGAACTCCAAGAAGAGCTAAACCCAAACATAAAACTACTGTTCAATCTCAGCCTTACTACAGGATATGTACCCAAAGAGTGGCGTACAGCAACAGTGGTCCCTCTCCACAAAGGTGGTGCCTCAACGGATCCTGGAAACTATCGCCCCATAAGCCTGACTAGCTTGGTCTGCAAAGCTATGGAAAGGATCATCATGGACCTCATAAATAAAGATATTGGGGACCTACAGACACTGGATCCTACCCAGTTTGGCTTTGTTAAGGGCAGATTCTGCCTCTTAAACCTGGTTGATTTCTTTGAAACAGTCACCAAGGCCATTGACGAGGGGAATGTGGTCCACACAGCCTACCTGGACCTCGCAAAAGCCTTCAATACTATACCCCACTTGGGCATTATAGATAAGCTCACCAGCTTAAATATAAACCCCTATGTCACTAGATAGGTTGCAAACTGGCTCAAGGACAGAACCCACATGGTGAGAATTGCTGGAGCCATGTCAGACTCCAAACCAGTTACAAGTGGCATCCCACAAGGCTCAGTCCTGGGACCTCTCTTTACAGTATATATTTCTCAGAGGTACAGGCCAACATGGAAGAACTGTGGCTGACCAAGTTCACAGACAACTGTAAACTGGGCGCCATAATCGAC
The DNA here is from genome assembly GCF_019279795.1 of Protopterus annectens. NCBI lineage: Eukaryota > Metazoa > Chordata > Ceratodontiformes > Protopteridae > Protopterus > Protopterus annectens. Next base: position 771,858,051 of record NC_056751.1, read on the forward strand.
TCTCCAGCCGACACAAGCATCCTCCAAAAGGGCCTCATAGAAACAGACAACTGGTGCCAGAGCCATGGCCTCAAGCTAAACGCCAAAAAGTGTATAGTCATCCCCTTTGGCAAAAACAAAGTGCCCACAAAATACCACATAGGTGGTAATCCATTAAGTACAGAAGAAGTAATTAGGGAACTGGGGACCCAAGTTGATAGCAGTCTATCAATTGACAACCACGTGGCCAAAGTGGTTAGAAAAACATTTTATATAGCCCACCTAATCATGAAGGGATTCACATCTAGATCAGGGGAGGTCATCGTGCCTCTTTACTCATCCCTCATCAGGCCCATAATTGAGTACAATGCCCCTTTTGGGATGTACCTTACCAGATACCTGCAGCAACTGGAAAGACCCCAAAAGTACCTCACCAAGAGGATCAAAGGGCTCAAACAGATGCTATATGCTGCCCGGTTAAAGAAACTCCAGCTCTATTCAGTGGCATACCGCCTACTCAGAGGCGATCTGTGCCTGACGTATAAAGCCATGTCCAACCCAGAATTTATGGACATGCTGCACCTCAGAAAATCCAAATCCCATCGAGCTACGCGCTCGAGAGACTTGAACCTCAGCACTGAAATAAATAGGACATGCTGGAGGGACAGATTCATAACCCAGAGGCTCCCTTGACTCTGGAATAAAATCCCAGTCCAGGTTAGGCAGAGTCCCTCATTGACTCTCTTCAAGAGGAATCTTGATGAGTGGATGGGAGATCGTAGGTTTACCCTGGGTATCACTTCTGTGTCACTGTTAGACAGAGGAACAGTATACTAACCTCGAAAAAGGGCATAGCAAAATTAATTTAAAATGGGTGGCGAAAGCCAAACACACTCTGGCTAGGCTTATAAAGGCCCAAGAGCAGATAGCCTAGCATGAACCTATGAACCTAATAAAGGGTATTACCAGACTAATTACTATCACATAAATAAAGGGTATTACCAGACTAAGTACTATCACATAAATAAAGGGTATTACCAGACTAAGTACTATCACATAAATAAAGGGTATTGCCAGACTAAGTACTATCACATAAATAAAGTGTATTACCAGACTAAGTACTGTCACATAAATAAAGGGTATTACCAGACTAAGTACCATCACATAAATAAAGGGTATTACCAGACTAAGTACTATCACATAAATAAAGTGTATTACCAGATTAAGTACTATCACATAAGTAAAGGGTATTACCAGACTAAGTACTATCACATAAATAAAGGGTATTACCAGACTAAGTACTATCATATAAATAAAGTGTATTACCAGACTAAGTACTATCATATAAATAAAGGGTTTTACCAGACTAAGTACTATCACATAAGTAAAGTGTATTACCAGACTAAGTACTATCACATAAATAAAGGGTATTACCAGACTAAGTGCTATCACATAAATAAAGGGTATTACCAGACTAAGTACTATCACATAAATAAAGGGTATTACCGGACTAAGTACTATCATATAAATAAAGGGTATTACCAGACTAAGTACTATCACATACATAAAGGGTATTACCAGACTAAGTACTATCACATAAATTAAGGGTATTACCGGACTAAGTACCATCACATAAATAAAGGGTATTACCAGACTAAGTACTATCACATAAATGAAGCATATTACCAGACTAAGTACTATCACATAAATGAAGAGTATTACCAGACTAAGTGCTATCACATAAATGAAGGGTATTACCAGACTAAGTACTATCACATAAATGAAGGGTATTACCAGACTAAGTGCTATCACACAAATAAAGGGTATTACCAGACTAAGTACTATCACATAAATAAAGGGTATTACCAGACTAAGTACTATCACACAAATAAAGGGTATAGGGTATTACCAGACTAAGTGCTATCACATAAATAAAGGGTATTACCAGACTAAGTACTATCACATAAGTAAAGGGTATTACCAGACTAAGTACTATCACATAAGTAAAGGGTATTACCAGACTAAGTACTATCACATAAATGAAGGGTATTACCAGACTAAGTACTATCACATAAATGACAGGTATTATCAGACTAAGTAATATCACATAAATGAAGGGTATTACCAGACTAAGTACTATCACATAAATAAAGGGTATTACCAGACTAAGTACTATCACATAAGTAAAGGGTATTACCAGACTAAGTGCTATCACATAAATAAAGGGTATTACCAGACTAAGTATTCTCACATAAGTAAAGGGTATTACCAGACTAAGTACTATCACATAAATGACGGGTATTACCAGACTAAGTGCTATCACATAAATAAAGGGTATTACCAGACTAAGTATTCTCACATAAGTAAAGTGTATTACCAGACTAAGTACTGTCACATAAATGAAGGGTATTACCAGACTAAGTACTATCACATAAATAAAGGGTATTACCAGACTAAGTACTATCACATAAATAAAGGGTATTACCAGACTAAGTACTATCACATAAATAAAGGGTATTACCAGACTAAGTACTATCACATAAATAAAGGGTATTACCAGACTAAGTACTATCACATAAGTAAAGGGTATTACCAGACTAAGTACTATCACATAAATGAAGGGTATTACCAGACTAAGTACTATCACATAAATGACAGGTATTATCAGACTAAGTAATATCACATAAATGAAGGGTATTACCAGACTAAGTACTATCACATAAATAAAGGGTATTACCAGACTAAGTACTATCACATAAGTAAAGGGTATTACCAGACTAAGTGCTATCACATAAATAAAGGGTATTACCAGACTAAGTATTCTCACATAAGTAAAGGGTATTACCAGACTAAGTACTATCACATAAATGACGGGTATTACCAGACTAAGTACTATCACATAAATGAAGGGTATTACCAGACTAAGTACTATCATATAAATAAAGGGTATTACCAGACTAAGTACTATCACATAAGTAAAGGGTATTACCAGACTAAGTACTATCACATAAATGACGGTATTACCAGACTAAGTACTAACACATAAATGAAGGGTATTACCAGACTAAGTACTATCACATAAATAAAGGGTATTACCAGACTAAGTGCTATCACATAAATAAAGGGTATTACCAGACTAAGTACTATCACATAAGTAAAGGGTATTACCAGAATAAGTACTATCACATAAGTAAAGGGTATTACCAGACTAAGTACTATCACATAAGTAAAGGGTATTACCAGAATAAGTACTATCACATAAGTAAAGGGTATTACCAGAATAAGTACTATCACATAAATAAAGGGTATTACCAGACTAAGTACTATCACATAAATTAAGGGTTTTACCAGACTAAGTACTATCACATAAATAAAGGGTATTACCAGACTAAGTACTATCACATAAGTAAAGGGTATTACCAGACTAAGTACTATCACATAAGTAAAGGGTATTACCAGACTATGAACTATCACATAAATGAAGGGTATTACCAGACTAAGTACTATCACATAAATAAAGGGTATTACCAGACTAAGTACTATCACATAAGTAAAGGGTATTACCAGACGAAGTACTATCACATAAATAAAGGGTATTACCAGACTAAGTACTATCACATAAGTAAAGGGTATTACCAGACTAAGTATTATCACATAAGTAAAGGGTATTACCAGACTTCGTACTGTCACATAAATGAAGGGTATTACCAGACTAAGTACTATCACATAAATAAAGGGTATTACCAGACTAAGTACTATCACATAAATAAAGGGTATTACCAGACTAAGTACTATCACATAAGTAAAGGGTATTACCAAACTAAGTACTATCACATAAATAAAGGGTATTATCAGACTAAGTACTATCACATACATAAAGGGTATTACCAGACTAAGTACTATCACATACATAAAGGGTATTACCGGACTAAGTACCATCACATAAATAAAGGGTATTACCAGACTAAGTACTATCACATAAATGAAGGGTATTACCAGACTAAGTACTATCACATAAATGAAGGATATTACCAGACTAAGTACTATCACATAAGTAAAGTATTACCAGACTAAGTACTATCACATAAGTAAAGGGTATTACCAGACTAAGTACTATCACATAAATAAAGTGTATTACCAGACTAAGTACTATCACATAAGTAAAGGGTATTACCAGACTAAGTACTATCACATAAGTAAAGGGTATTACCAGACTAAGTACTATCACATAAATAAAGGGTATTACCAGACTAAGTACTATCACATAAATAAAGTGTATTACCAGAATAAGTAATATCACATAAATAAAGGGTATTACTAGACTAAGTACTATCACATAAATAAATGGTATTACCAGACTAAGTACTATCACATAAATAAAGGGTATTACCAGACTAAGTACTATCACATAAGTAAAGGGTATTACCAGACTAAGTACTATCACATAAGTAAAAGGGTATTACCAGATTAAGTACTATCACATAAGTAAAAGGTATTACCAGACTAAGTACTATCACATAAGTAAAGGGTATTACCAGACTAAGTACTGTCACATAAATGAAGGGTATTACCAGACTATGTACTATCACATAAGTAAAGGGTATTACCAGACTAAGTACTATCAGATAAATAAAGGGTATTACCAGACTAAGTACTATCACATAAATAAAGAGTATTACCAGACTAAGTACTATCATATTAATAAAGGGTATTACCAGACTAAGTACTATCACATACATAAAGGGTATTACCAGACTAAGTACTATCACATAAATAAAGGGTATTACCGGACTAAGTACCATCACATAAATAAAGGGTATTACCAGACTAAGTACTATCACATAAATGAAGGGTATTACCAGACTAAGTACTATCACATAAATGAAGGGTATTACCAGACTAAGTACTATCACATAAGAAAAGGGTATTACCAGACTAAGTACTATCACATAAATAAAGGGTATTACCCGACTAAGTACTATCACATAAATAAAGTGTATTACCAGACTAAGTACTATCACATAAGTAAAGGGTATTACCAGACTAAGTACTATCACATAAGTAAAGGGTATTACCAGACTAAGTACTGTCACATGAATGAAGGGTATTACCAGACTAAGTATTATCACATAAGTAAAGGGTATTACCAGACTAAGTACTATCACATAAATGAAGGGTATTACCAGACTAAGTACTATCACATAAATAAAGGGTATTACCAGACTAAGTACTATCACATAAATAAAGTGTATTACCAGACTAAGTACTATCACATAAATAAAGGGTATTACTAGACTAAGTACTATCACATACATAAAGGGTATTACCAGACTAAGTACTATCACATAAATAAAGGGTATTATCAGACTAAGTACTATCACATAAGTAAAGGGTATTACCAGACTAAGTATTATCACATAAGTAAAGGGTATTACTAGACTAAGTACTATCACATAAGTAAAGGGTATTACCAGACTAAGGACTATCACATAAGTAAAGGGTATTACCAGACTAAGTACTATCACATAAGTAAAGGGTATTACCAGACTAAGTACTATCACAGAAATAAAGTGTATTACCAGACTAAGTACTATCACATAAGTAAAGGGTATTACCAGACTAAGTACTATCACATAAATAAAGTGTATTACCAGACTACGTACTATCACATAAATAAAGGGTATTACCAGACTAAGTACTATCACATAAGTAAAGGGTATTACCAGACTAAGTACTATCACATAAGTAAAGGGTATTACCAGACTAAGTACTATCACATAAATGAAGGGTATTACCAGACTAAGTACTATCACATAAATAAAGGGTATTACCAGACTAAGTACTATCACATAAGTAAAGGGTATTACCAGACTAAGTTCTATCACATAAGTAAAGGGTATTACCAGACTAAGTACTATCACATAAATAAAGGGTATTACCAGACTAAGTACTATCACATAAATAAAGGGTATTACCAGACTAAGTACTATCACATAAGTAAAGGGTATTACCAGACTAAGTACTATCACATAAGTAAAGGGTATTACTAGACTAAGTACTATCACATAAATAAAGGGTATTACCAGATTAAGTACTATCACATAAATAAAGGGTATTACCAGACTACATCATTTGTTGCAGTTCTCATTTTTCTTTTTTCATTAACTGCATTTTGCTTTTTTCTTTCCTTTTCAACAATGAATAGCAGCTGATGTGTTAACCTGCAGAAGTTCATACGATAATCTAGTATTCTGTAATATATAATAGGTGTGTTTCCATTTCCTGGTCTCTTGGATGACACATGAAATATGAAAGAATGTTATAGTGATTGGTTTATCTGTGGCCTTTGCAGTAATTACCATGGCAACCCCATACCAACCTTTTCTTTTAAACACTGCTTGTAGACATTCTGAAGCCATGTATCCTCATGTTCCTTGGTTAACAAACTGTAAAAAACAGTGACTAACACCTCAGGAAAAAAGAACGCCAAAAGGCACAGCCATGTGCTTTGTTTTAGGCATAATACTGTGCATGTGAGCGTATGTGCGTGTGTGTATGTGTGTGTGTGTGTGTGTGTGTGTGTGTGTGTGTGTGTGTGTGTGTGTGTGTGTGTGTGTGTGTGTGTGCGTGTGTGCGTGTGTGTGTGTGTGTGTGTGTGTGTGTGTGTGTGTGTGTGTGTGTGTGTGTGTGTGTGTGTGTGTGTGTGTGTGTGTGTGTGTGTGTGTGTGTGTGTGTGTGTGTGTGTGTGTGTGTGTGTGTATGTGCATGCATGTGGGTATATCTTTGTATGCCTATGTCTTTGTATTATAGGTGATGTGTGTATATATATATATATATATATATATATATATATATATATATATATTTATATATATATATATATATATATATATATGTATATCGTTGGTTTTATACCCAAGTCTTGAATCTCTAATTCAGCATATTTTACTCACCATTTTGAGACATAACTTTTTGTCAGGCATTACAATGTACCTAATTCCTGAAGGAAGAAAAACCTCACAAAAGCAGAGATTCATTGTAGCACATATATCCATTTATGCATGCATCATTAACATTAAATGAGTAATTATATAATAAAGAAACTCACTGTAACCTGTACTTAAGTGTAGCTGCTTTAAAAAAATAACAGATGCTGAGCATATTATCGTGAGGTAACTGAATTTGATTTACTAGATATGATGCATATGTACTGACATGTCTGCCTAGGTTTACGTCTGATTAATGCAGTCTGTTCCCTAGATACCTCCTCCTGAATAACTTGATTTTTTGTCAAGCCATTGTGCATTCCATGTAGTAGTTCAAAGTACATCTTTATTCTGCTCAGACTGATGTCATTACTTTAATCTAAAACTGTAAGCCTGTGTATAGTGAGTTCTCACCAATACCGATATTATTTATGGAGTGTGGGCTGGGGAAAGTCGAGGTACTTCCTTTTCTAAATTCCCTCGTACAGGTTTTATATCTGCAGTGTGATGTATACACCACCAGAGTCACATGGCAGAGCTTGTTTGTTGGCGTTTATGACAGAGCATTTCTTATATTACATTCCCTTTTTCTTTTTGTACCTGTTGTGTTTAATCGGTTACAGTTCTGCAGTGCTCTTAGTATCTCCTGTCAAGTTTTACTGGCATAAGCTAGTAATCATAACAATATTTTGAAGGGCTTCTTCATGAAAATAGAGTTTTCTGTTATTTGTTATATTTTGAACAGTATATTCATTTATTAAATCTGGAGTATCACCTATTTTGCTACAGATGCTGTTAACAGCTGTACAGATTAGCGTATTTGCTTTAGTTAACAATGGTGCCTGTAATTTGCCATCTAATATTCAGTGATAATTATTGTCAACTACCCTGTCTTGAAATTCCTGCTGAACACCTAGCATATCGCAGACTGCGATAACTATTTTAAAATATTTAGCTGAGATGCTATGTACTGTATCTGCTTTCTGGGAATCAGTGGTAACAATAACTGTAGTTTAATCTCATTCCAGCCTTGACTTAACCCACAGGAAATTTCATAATGATTCATGCTAACAGTTCTCGTATCTGCATTCATTAATCTTGAATTAATTATTTCGACAATATTCTTTGTTGCTCTGGATTTTGCTGCTTGTTTATGTTTGTTTATGGCATCGCCTGTTAATATGGACATAATATTTTGTTATTAGTTTTGCAGGGACAATAATTGGGCAAGATTCTGCCTTCCCAGATTTTCTTTTTGGGTTGCCATACATTTCATTTTTCTTAGACAGTGAGATCTGGTTATACACAGCCTATTTTCGTGAAGCCTTCTAAAGGCCCTGATTCCATAATAGCTCATCCTTTGGATTATGGGTAATATACATTGCTAGAGACCTTGATAACCTATTCTGATGATCTTGTCAGACCTTCTACCACCTTGAATTGTGGCATTCTTTTCTCAGGTTAGAACCAGACTGAGTATGCATACTGTATACACACGATAAACTTGTAAAATCCACGAAAAGAACAAAGGTGAAGAGCAGGAACACGATGAGAGATAGCTTAAAATAAGTCAATGATTTTATTGAATCCAGATAAAATGTAAGCGCTTTCGGCTAGAGCAATCTCCAGCCTTCATCAGACAAACAGCATAGGAGTGTATGACAAAACCTTATATAATATTGTAAAATTTGCTGTACCAATTGACATAAAGTGCATTTCCTAATACATTGTTACCATAGGAACATTAAAGCGGAGATGCATTTACTAAAGAAAATTCTTTAAAAATGTGCTATTTATATCCATTGTGCAAATAATGAAACAATAAGCCCGATCTTGAACCATTGCATGGATGTACCATATGTTGATCTATAAAAATTAGATACAATATACAAAACTGAAAAACAAAAACAAATACTAAATAATCTTGTAAAAAATATATATATACAAGTTGAACTGCTAAAAGAGTTAATGTTACCCCTAGCATAAGAATGAGAGAAAGCGGATACCCTCCCAAGTGTACGTCCGTTAGTCTATATTGTTACAACGGACCCATATCATACATAAGACTTAAAAAAGTCCATAAAAAATTTGACTAAGTTGCAACTCATTAGTTGTATAAAACTAATGAGTTGCAACTTAGTCAAATTTTTTATGGCTTATTGTTTCATTATTTGCACAGTGGATATAAATAGCACATTTTTAAAGAATTTTCTTTAGTAAATGCATCTCCGCTTTAATGTTCCTATGGTAACAATGTATTAGGAAATGCACTTTATGTCAATTGGTACAGCAAATTTTACAATATTATATAAGGTTTTGTCATACACTCCTATGCTGTTTGTCTGATGAAGGCTGGAGATTGCTCTAGCCGAAAGCGCTTACATTTTATCTGGATTCAATAAAATCATTGACTTATTTTAAGCTATCTCTCATCGTGTTCCTGCTCTTCACCTTTGTTCTTTTTGAGTATTCATACACAATATGGTGCTTCTACTGACTGTCCCAACAAATGGTCCTATGTCTCACTTCATTAACGGATTAACTCTAGAACATACCTGAAGTTTTTAAAATGTTGACTTTCAGTCTCTTACCAGGGAAATATATCGACCCTTATTGTGATTTGTCTTCTACCTCTGTATCCCTGATCTTCCTTAACAAGGTTCCCAACAGGGGACTCAGTGTGAAGCAAACCCAATGAATGTAAAGCAGGGCTAGTACAGGATAACTTATACACAGTGGGCATCCTGATACCTAGCGGGCACCAGCTGACCATATGCTGGGTACCTGAAAGTTCCAGTTTCAGTATCAGAGGCCTGAGAACAGGCCTGATGATAGGGTATGTATACTAACTGCCAAATGATGGGGTATGTATACTAACTGCCAAATGATGGAGTATGTATACTAACTGCCAAATGATGGAGTATGTATACTAACTGCCAAATGATGGAGTATGTATACTAACTGCCAAATGATGGGGTATATATACTAACTGCTAAATGATGGGGCATGTATACTAACTGCCAAATGATGGGATATGTATACTAATTGCTAAATGATGGGGTATGTATATTAATTACCAAATGATGGAGTATGTTTACTAACTGCCAAACGATGGGATATGTATACTAGCTGCCAAATGATGGGGTATGTATACTAACTGCCAAATGTTGGAGCATGTATACTAACTGCCAAACGATGGGATATGTATACTAATTGCTAAATGATGGGGTATGTATATTAATTACCAAATGATGGGGTATGTTTACTAACTGCCAAATGATGGGGTATGTATTTTAATTACCAAATGATGGGATATGCATACTAACTGCCAAATGATGGAGTATGTATACTAACTGCCAAATGATGGAGTATGTATACTAACTGCCAAATGATGATATATGTATACTAATTGCCAAATGATGGGGTATGTACACTAATTGACAAATGATGGGGTATGTACACTAATTGTCAAATGATGGGGTATGTAAACTGACTGCCAAATGATGGGGTATGTATACTAATTGCCAAATGATGGGGTATGTATACTAACTGCCAAGTGATGGGTATGTATACTAATTGCCAAATGATGGGGTATGTATGCTAATGGCCAAAGTATGGGATATGTATACTAATTGCCAAATGATGGGGTATATATACTAACTGCCAAATGATGGAGTATGTATAATAAGTGCCAAATGATGGGGTACGTATACTAAAGGCCAAATGATGGGGTATGTATACTAACTGCCAAATGATGGGGTATGTACAGTAATTGCTAAATGGGGTATGGATTGCAATTGCCAAATGATGGGGTATGTGTACTAATTGCCAAATGCCTTTCCAGTGAATGGAATGTAGTTTTCATAATCCTGCTCCAAAATCAGGACAAATATAAACTTGTTAAGCACGTGCATAGTGCAGGACCCAATCCTGATGGCACTTAGTGATACATAACAAAAGCTTGTTAAACACACATTAGTACTACAAAGACCAGGTCTTGTACGAGCAACTAACAATAAACAGTGCCAGATGGTAAAAAACAGTGGCAGAAGGTATATTTTTTAAAAGCTTTTATATAGTTTGCTCTACCATAAATGTGGCAGAGCAAAGTAGCAATGTATATAACAGCTTTTAAGGCAATTAGTTCTACTGGGGGTATTTAGTTTCTGTCTGCTGTATGTTTAACAGAGTTAAGTGCTTTACTGATTTTCAAAGGGTTTGAAAGCTGGAAAACACATTACACTCCTATATTTTTTTATAATTGGTTTTACATGGAGCAGATAAAGCTCAACGTACTACAAAGAATTACGATCTGGTCACTGACCATAACCATTTATTATGTGTTCTCCATATGATGCCAAGTTTCACCTGTTGATCTTCACTCTCAAGAATGAATTTCTTGGCATCTATGTCTTGAACACAGAATAAGTTGATTATGATCAGAGACCTGATCATAATTCTCTATTTAAGTACAATTATATCCATTTTTTTTTGTGTAATCATATGAAGATCTGATTAGTTTTGTAATGCCTCCCTCTCCAGTCACTATATTCAAACTTTCAAGTAGATTCAGACTATCAGACCCCAGTATCTGAAAAATAATAACTATTCTGTACAGGGAGCAGGCAGTTTGACCAGAGTATTAAGACCATGAGCTGCTAATGAAATTCATCCTGTAGACCTGTGTTTGATTCCCGTATTCTTCATGTGAATATCATGTGAATCTCAGCAAGTCATGCAACAAACTGAGAGTGCAAGCCACCCACCAGGGTCAACCTTGGCTCTAGATGATTGTCAGTGTTGAAGTGACACCTCAACCCCATGTGCAAAAATAGGAAAAGGGATTGTGGATGGATGGACGAGCAGGTCATATAACACATCATATAACCCCTGGGGTTACCTCTGACCAGAGACACTTCAGCCAATTGGAACTATCTGTTTAGCAAACAAAACTAACAAATAAATAAGAAAAAAAAGCATAAAGCTAATATGCTTACTGAAATCAATGTTTCGTTGTCCCCATGGATAAGCTGTTTGATCTCACATTTACACAGTGAACCTGTAAGGCCAAGCATTTGCTTTGATAACCAAACCATCCCAGATATAGTCACACCAGACCAGCTTGAAGTGATCAGCAGCTTAGTAGTCTTACAATATTCTACTAGTGGCCAATCAATGCTGTTTTCTACTGGTCTACTAAAACAAATGATCCTGCCCCAGCATGTTACCCCAGGGTATTTTCTGCTATGGGAAAATCCTGCACACTTCTGGACCTCAGACTCATCAACTGGGATTTCATTCTGAATGACACAACTTCTCTCTGTAATATGATAACCACTTCTTAGCGTAGGGCAGGAGGGCACATAACATTGGCTGATCGCAGAGCCTAAATGATTCAGGTGCTAAGAATGTAACCAGTCAAGTAACACTGATACACATAACTAATTTAGCTCTTGCTGGAAGATCCTTAAGAAGTCAATCAGGATATAAAAGGCCATATTCCTTAGGTTTAGTCAACATTATGTCATCGCCCACCTGTCCTCAGATGGTCTCTCCCTTAAGGTTCAGACTGGTACTTTAGTTAGTCATTCTCAACTGGCTACTGGCTTTTGCAAAGAATTTACTTTAACTGCCATGAATACTTTTTACCTTGTGTGGCCAAGTCACTGCACCTTACACTATCACACCTTCCCTTTACTCAAACAAAACTGTTTAAAAGTTAATTCTCTATCTGCCCCTAACTCTCCCTGAATCAGAACCACTGCTTATTATGACAACTGTCATCTCATGTTACTGAAAATCTATACACATTGTAATGCCAAACCACATTCACATATTTTAATATCACATGTGCATCACCCCATTCAGGTTGTCTTGAATGATGGTGCCATAGTTTATGTTTTTAAGCTGGCAGGTACTTCCCAAATTGTTCATTTTAGGCATAGTTCACGAATGTCAGCTTTATAAAAGGTCCTTCAAGTGACAGTTGCTCTGCCAGAAAAGAACTTCTCTAAATATGGCATTCATAACTGCAAGGTGCATTTAAGAAGGCGCAAGTAACTTGGGTGAGTCATGTGACTGTTTGCATCCTGGAACTTTTGAGTAAAACTCGGTGATCTCTGCCTCCGTACCTTAAGTTTGTAAAAGACACAGCTGCTGTGGTATCACCATCTCTGCTAAAGAAATACAGGCTGTCACCTTCAACTTCATCTCTATTGTAGTGCTAAGTAAGTACTGTACAGACAGACAAAAGAAAAAAAAAAAAAATATATATATATATATACACACACACACACACACACACACACACACACACACACACACACACACACACACACACATAACCCAGCCAATGGGGATGCACAAGCCAGTGCATTTCTTTGTGCCGGTCCCAAGCCTGGATAAATGGGGAGGGTTACGTCAGGAAGGGCATCCGGCGTGAAACCTCTGCCAAATTACTTATATGGAGAACATTTCATATTTCCATACCGCATCGGTCGAGGCCCAGATTAACAACGACCGCTACCAGTACTGTTAGCCAACTGGGTGCTGGTGGAAATTGGGATACTGTTGGCCGAAGGAGAAGAGGAGGGGGAAGGCATGCCCAAAGGCAGGAAGAGAGGAGGAAGGTTAGGAGTGTAGTAGTGAGGGTAGGAACTTTGAATGTTGGCAGTATGACTGGTATAGGGAGAGAGCTAGCTGATATGATGGAGAGAAGGAAGGTTGATATATTGTGTGTGCAAGAGACCAAATGGAAGGGAAGTAAGACCAGGTGTATAGAAGGCGGGTTCAAATTGTTCTATCATGGTGTGGATGGCAGGAGAAATGGGGTAGGGTTATCCTAAAGGAACAGTATGCCAAGAATGTTTTGGAGGTGGAGAGAGTTTCTGATAGAGTGATGTTTATGAAGCTTGAAATTGATGCTGCAATGATGAATGTTGTTAGTGCATATGC